>NC_090026.1:18143216-18480716 GCF_037176765.1 Anolis sagrei | reverse complement strand
AAGTGTGCCTATAAAGAAGAGTGTGGCAAAGGGAAAACAAGTCTCTTCCTAGAATAATGATTGAGGAAACAGGTGTAGGAAATACAGTTATGCACATGTAGTATTCAGAGGCCTGGCAGCAAGCACAAGGTTACTACTCCCTGACCTCCGCAGTACACTACTGTGCATACTGCCACCTCGAGTGCTGCTGAGTGTCCCACTACGGCTTTACCGAGGATTTTCTTCTGTTTGAGGGCTAGCCAGTCTGAGTTTAGTTTAAAGATAAATAATAATTATCTTAAGGGGCAGCATGTTGTAGTGATTTGAATATTGGATTATGACTCCAAGAAAGCAGGGTTCAAACCCACAATCCGTCATGGAAACCCACTGGGGGACTTTTCAGCAAGTTATTTTCTCTCACTTCATGGCAGGCAATAGCCAGCCTCCAATATACATCTTGCTTGCCAAGAAAACCCTAGAATAGAATCACCAACATGCAGTATATGTTAAACTAAGGTTTTGAGCTGTTCATCCAAGGAATTGATTAACTGGTTGACTTGGGATATCTGGAGTTGATGTTTAGGAAATGTGGAGTTGATGTGGGGATTCTGAAACTGACCGTTTGGTTGGCCGTACATTATGCCTGCCAGCTGTGATTCCATTGAGTGTACAATTCAATAGACGAAAATCAATTGAAAAACAAGCCTTATTCTCACTAATGGGACTAGTGTGAAACAACTCTCTGATGGACAACATTTTAGAGCAGGCATCCACAAACTTTTGCCCTGCAGTTGTTTGGCCCTCCAACTCCCAGAAGACCTAGCCAGCTTGTTTAATGGCCAGGAATTCTTGGAGTTGGAGGTCCAAACAGCTGGAGGGCCTCAGCTTAAAGATGCCTGTTCTATGGTGTATACACATTATCCATTTATAGCAGTTTTATGCCCATGGACACACCTCTATCAGACAAAATCTTGGCACATATAATTTGGTGAGAATTATCTGCTAGAAAGCTCCAGTGCAGAGAATCTAAATTCTTTCAAACTACAAATAATACTAATTTGTCTATGATAGTAGAAATGATATCAATATGCTATAAATTGTGTTTATTAGAATGCCTAACAATTTTACAAACCTGCCACAGAGATCCACTATCATTGTCCACACTAGGATCAACGCTGTAACTATTTCTTTCATCATATCAGTATCACCAGCTAATATGGGCACGAGATAGGCACATTTTACTGCATAGCCTCTTTTCAGCCAGTAATAGGAACCGGATACTAACAAGAATAGGATTCAGCCATAGGTATGCCACCTCAAGTACTGCTTTTTGGAACAGAGTCTTGCCAGCTGATTGAAAATAATTGATGTTTTTAGCATAAGTTCTCCTGGACTCATTGCTGAGCCTGGAACCTCAGGTTGCGGTGGTGGCTAGGGGGGCTTTATTAAAACTTGTATGCCAGTTGCACCTGTACCTTGGAAAGTCAGACGGCCATGGTAGTCCACGCTCTTGTTACCTCTAGGATATACTACTGCAACGAGTTCTATGTGGGGTTGCCTTTGAAGACTGTTCAGAAGCTTCAAACAGTCCAACGAGAGGCAGCCAGGTTAATAACTGGGTTGGCATACAGGGAGCACACAACTCCCATGTTGTGTCAGGTCCACTGGTTTGCTACCAAGCCCAATTCAAAGTCCTGGCTGTGGCCTATGAAGCCCTAAATGGCCCCGGCGCAATCTACCCATCTGAATGCATCTCCCTCTATGAACCATCGCAGAGATTAAGATCTTCCAGGGAGGCCCCACTCTCGGTCCTGCCACCATCACAGGCATAATTGACAGGGATGATGGAGAAGGTCTTCTCAATGATCACCCTACAGCTATGGAACTCCCTCCCTGGTGAGATTAGATCAGCCCCCCCCCCCCCCCAACCTCCTGTCCTTCAGAAAGATGGTAAAAACTTGGCTATGGGACCAAACCTTTGGGACAGTGCAATAAGGCAACGATAGCAAATTTTACCCTTCTGATCAGATTCAGTATGGAAGATCTGAGATGGTTTTAAACAATTGATTTTAAAGTGGAGATAACTGATTTTAGTGTTTATGTATATTTATAGTTTATTTTATGTTCCGGCATTGAATGTTTGCCGTATATATGTTGTGCTCTGGCCTGAGTCCCCTTTGGGGTGAGAAGGGCAGAATATAAATGCTTTAAATAAATAAGTAAATAAATGTTTTTAGCATAAGAAGTTAAGAATGCTGAACCTGCTTGTTAACACCATTACCTAGCTTCTGCTAGAGTAGTAAGAATGTTGGCAAGTTTTTTTGAGGGCAAATGTTGGCAACAGCAGAAAGATGAGTCAGTCCAGGCAGGTCTTTCCCATGGTTCCTCCAAGGCCAGCCAAATTATTGTGTCTGTACGCCTAAGTATTTGGCAACTGTAGTATGAAGTGTCAAGGAACCAACTTCTAATTGTTTAAATCCACCCCTTCCCCATCTCAGTTTTACTGCCAGGGATTTCCTGGCCCTGCATCTATTAGTTCAGATGTCTTCGCCTTTCTGTCCCATTCCCCCCCCCCCAGTTCTTGGGAGAGGCCCTGCTTCCCAGCCAGTTTCCTGCTCCCCCCATCTCCTTTTCCTGCCCCACCTCCTGTGTGTGAATGACCAGAGGAAATCCGTGCGCAGTCATCGCCGGACTTAAGTCACACAGCGCACACAAGAACGCCCTAGCAGAGACTGGCCACCGTATCCTAGAGAAGAAGAAGATGGAGCCTGGCTGGCTGTAGGATGCATGAGAGAGAGTAACATCTGGAGACTGCACCAGCTAGGACTCCCTTTGGAGCAGGTAACAATGCTAAACCTATAGCTGTATGCATGTACCAATAATCCTGTAGATTGATACGCAGAATTCAAAACTGGGAATGGACATCAAACAGGTGGTAAAATGGGCATGGATATGTGTGTATTTTCACCCCTCTTCCCCACATCTCAAAGGCAACTCAAGGAGATCTGGTCTAAGCCATCCTTCTCATCTTGTCTTTTGCTTCCTCTTATAAACCCAGCAATCCTAGCTCTTTGCTTGTCTGTGTGCAGATTCATTAGATCCCATTCCACAGAATCGAAAGCTTATTCCTTCCTGCCTTCTCTTCCTATTCTGTGCTACCACCTCAAAGAACTATTCTAGAAGGACCAGAAAGCTGGTAGAATGGGAGGAACAGACACCAAAACCCTTTTGGAGGGAAACATAAATTTCTAATTGGCTCTGAGCTCAATGTAAGGCAAAGCAAGAATTTCTGCTTCAATGGGTAGCTTGGGGTCATACCATTACAAAACAGTATATTGAAGATAGTTGGTTTACCACCTGTGTAGGATAACGTTGTATTGCATTATTAATATTAATTTTAAAATCTAAATGCAAAACAAGGGGATGGGGGGGGGAGCAGGAAGAGAAGAGGGTGGGGCTATAAACGCATAGAATATGAATGTTGACTAGGCCTAGTATGTTAATATGAATTAACCATGTGGGCAAAAATACATTGACCTGGAGTTGACACTCATACAATAAGTGTCATGAATGGCTAAACCACTAGGTTCTTCTTCTCATAGACAGTGATGGGAGTGAATATTTGACTTCCCAATTTTGGATCATGAGTACGTTAATCAGTAAGAACACAAAGATCCAACCCTGTTGATCATGTTCCATCTTTAAGAACCAAGGAATTGAAGGGGTGCCTCTCTGAGGTGAGGCTCCAGCTATCCTGACTCTTATCTCATCTTTTTCCTGTTGACGTCATGGTTTGACTCAGAGATTCTGACTCACCCCCTCGTGGCCAGAGCAGACATTTAGCTTTGATCTCACTTTTAAGTCTATAATGCAGGAATGCTGTACTTTTGTACAGAATACATAAAGAACAATGGGCAAGGGATAGTTCCAAGGGTTCCCTTGGAAATTGGTGGGATTTGGATTTTAATACAAGGAATAATAATAATAATAATAATAATAATAATAATAATAATAATAATAATCTGTGATCAGTCTTGTAAAGTGCATATATTCATTTGGTCAAAGGCTTGTTGAAAACTATATCTTCAATTGTGTACAGAAGGCTTGGAGAGTGGGGGCTAGTCTGATCTCCCTTGAGAGGGCATTCCAAAGCCGGGGGGCCACCACCAAGAAGACCCTCTCTCTCGTCTCCACCAACTGTACTTGAGATGGGGGTGGGACCAAGAGTAGGGCCTCCCTGATAAAACTTAGTGCCCGTGCTGGCTCATAGAAAGAGATGCAGTCTCAAAGATAGGTTGAACGCGAAGCTATAGAGCTTTATAGGTAATAAACTACATTTTGAAAGGACCTTGAGCAAAATAAGAGTGTGAAGGATATATTAACATGGGCCTTAAGCAGTTGAGACTCTTTCCTTTGCTACCCAAGATGGCACCCCTCCATTCCATTGACAGTTTCTGTATATGGAATGGAAGATGGAAGCCCAGATATTCCTGGAATCAGTATCTATTAAGAATTGACCTTTTGTGTTCTCTCTTTCACTTTTCCTCTCAAAGGTTCTTGGTCCCTGTGGCCATGTTTTCAGATGAGCGGAAGGACGGGAGCCCCCGCTTTGGGAAGCTTCACTTTCCTGTTGGCCTTTGGATCAACTCCCCAAAGAAACATTTTGCCAAGCTGGGACGCAGGTGGCCAAGCGTGGGGTCGGTCAAGTAAGTGCTTCTCTTCGCCTGGAAGCCCAAGCAACTAGCTTCATGTCAAGCCTTGTTTTCAGTTTTTGATAAACTTATATTTTTGAACTAAATGTCCTTGTTAATTTTTATCATCCTTAATACATACGTCCAGGGTTCTCTTCTCTTTGATGGGAATTTCAGTTATTTCTTCATTGCTGAAGCTTTTAACATTTCACAGATGGCAACCAGGACATAATGTGGCCAAGCAATATCAGAGTGTAGTCAAGATAGCCAAAGTTATTAATAAGGAAACACACAAGCAAAGAGAAGCTCCAGCCATTTGCTGTTGACCGAGTCTATTGGGAAGGCCATGATTTCACCCTTTCCTCTGCTCCTGCATGCAAACTATTTTTACACTTTGAACTCAGTTAAAGTAAGTTTGCAACAAAGATGAAAAGTTGAAGGGACAGAGAAAAGCTAGGACATTTTTAAAAGGGGGTGAGAAAAAAGACAAGCATAATAAATTGGAGCTTTTCTTGTCAAATTGGGACCTTTTTGTACAGATTTATGATTTATTTCTCTAAACTTATTTACATATTTCAGAGAATGGTTAATTTCACATTTATAGAACTCTGATTGGTGCACTGTAGTTTTGGTTTGAAATCAAGCCTACTTCTGTGCTGTCAAAGGCTTTAATGGCCTGGTTGTGAAGTCTCACAACCTCTGAAGATGCTTATCATAGATGTGGGTGAAACGTCAGGAGAGAATACTTCTGGAACATGGCCACACAGCTGGAAAACTCACAACAACCAAGCCTACTTCTTCTAGCATTTCTGTCTTCTTCACAGGTCAACATCCTCAGATACAGCCAGCCGTGGCAGTGAATCCGTGGAGATGCGGCCAGCCACCAAGAATAAGGCCAGTCGACATAAGAGGCTGTCAACACTCTTCCAGAGAGGAGGAACAGGAGGCCCAACCAGTGGAACTGCAGGCCGCTGGGCCAGTGAGAAGAAACTGGCTGACCTCATTGATCCTTTGCCTGAAGACCGAGTCGAGCCCCCATCCCAAGGAGAAGTGCCAGGAATCCTGAAGATCTATGGTGGAGACATCTCCTCAGGTGCCAATTACAAGAGTGTCTTGGCCACTGTGCGCTCCACCGCTCGCCAGCTGGTGAGAGAGGCACTGGAGCGCTATGGTGTGGCACAGGCCAATGCTGAAGATGCCTACGTGTTGTGTGATGTTGTCGGCAGTGTTCATAGCACAGATGGCACCTGGCAGGCCCAGCACCTCCGAGCAGTGGGTGACTCCGAACGGCCCCTCGTACTGCAGGATGTGTGGAAACCCAAGACTGGTTGCACCCGTCGTTTTGAAATCCGGCGGCGATGTGATGTGGAGAGAATGATAGAAGGCGAGGATGACGATGCAGGTATGTTGTGCTTGAGATATCCCAAATGGGACTTTCCCCCCACCCCGTGATAGATCTTGTCCAGAACTTAGAAAGGTTACTTTTTACAACCACAACTCCTAGAATCCCCAAGACAGCATGGCTAGGAGCTATAGTCTCAAAATGAAATTTCCAAATTCTGTTCTGGTGTTCCACTGTAAAGATACCAAAAATCTTCCGGTGCTTTGCTTCCATGGGCAGTGGGAAGAAAATGAAGGATAGTCTTCTTGTCTTTATGGTAGTGAGGAAGAGTTACCAAGAATTGAAGTCTTTCCATGCCCAATGCATAACGAACTTGGAGAAATTATTTAATGCATATGCTTTTATTATGGTTGTTTTTTGGCATCTAATTGTTATATAGGTAATATATAAGCCGCCTTGAGTCCCTTACGGGGTTGAGAAGGGCAGGGTATAAATACAGTAAATAAATAAATAAATGGGTCTTTCAGTGGCAATTCCACATGAAAGCTATGAAATTGAATATCTATAGTCAGAGGTGCATATGGTGATATACCAAAAGCTGCAGACAAGCAATAGGGCAGGTGTGTGGATATCTAGCCAACAGGTGGATAGACTTCCCCAAGCCCTAGCTCTGGGCAATTCAATGATGTCAGGATGCCAGCACGATTACATCCCAACATTGAGCCATGCCCTCACCTACTGATATAATGCACAAAGCTGAAGCTCCAGTTGAAGTTTTCCCACTGGGCATTTCAGCCAAGGACCTGGAAAAGGGAGGAGTATGTGAAGCGAGAAAAGGAAGCTCCATTAATTGGAGACTATGAGAATTTCTTGCAGAATAGTCTCAAGGACTTTTAGGAGGGGATGGAGGGCATCTGTTAGAATAATAATAATAATAATAATAATAATAATAATAATAATCTTTATTTATACCCCGCCACCATCTCCCCAACGGGGACTTGGGGCGGCTTACATGAGGCCAAGCCCAAACAACAAATTACAATAAAATAAGATACAAGTGACAATAAAATAAACAACATCACAGTAAAATACATAACATATGACTAAAATAAACAAAATACAAAAAAGAGCAGTAAACCAAACATAATGACAGTGAGCGGGCCGCCTGTACATAAAATGATTTAAAAACTCAGGGTGAGATAAAGGAGCAGAATTATTTGTAAGAACTCATAGAGAGATGGGGTGATAGACCGACCTTTGAACAAGGGGGGTGTACTCCAAGGACAAAAACATTAGTCTTGTTATTCTCCTTACCCTAGACTAGGGAACACTAATCACTTCCATGTGGTGTCTCAGAAGATCATGGATGGAGAGAGAATGATGATCTTTTGCCTATGATCTTTTGCACAATGCAACTGAATTATTCTTACCTTGATCTAATGCAGTGATTCTCAACCTGTGGGTCCCCAGATGTTTTGGCCTTCAATTCCCAGAATAGCTGATAAACTGGTTATGATTTCTGGGAGTAGTAGGCCAAAACACCCGGGGACCCAAAGGTTGAGAAATGCAAACACAAAAGTATCCTGTGACTGTTCTATAGTACAGAGCTGGTGAAAGTTGTTTTGGATTGCAGTTTTCCCTATGTAAGTTCTGGGAGCCATCCACTTGTACCTTCATCTTCTTAGGCGATCCTTCGTAGTCCGAGGATGATGGTCCTCCAAGTGTAGTGTCCTGGCAGTGGGTCCGTAGGTGACTGTAGAGCCCTATTCTTGATCTGCATCATCTCCCACAGTGAGGGCATTGGTTTCCAGATGGAAGGCGGTCCCGGTTGGGGTTGGCTTGACACACTTTCCTCTTGGCATGTTTCTCTCTTTCGCCCTCCATTCATGCCTCTTCAAATTCTACAGCTCTGCTGGTCACAGCTGACCTCCATTTGTACAAACACTATATGTCCCTTCATCTCTGCCTTTCCGTGGCCGTTACGTAATATTGTATAACCTTTCCCATGACCTGAATTTGATGATCACAGAGGGTTGAGATAACTTTTTAACATGAAAATTTCTGTTTCTTCTCTAGTTCACCTTATATTTAAATACTTTCCTTCTCTATTCCTCTCCATCTCCCAAAGGTGGCAATTCCCAGAATCGTCGGCAACAATCCCGCCGCTCTCGGGCAGCTTCAGGAGGCCATGCAGCCCCCAAAGAGAGGGCAGACAACCTCTCCCTCCGTCGCAGCATCAGTGAGATGAACCTCAGCATAAAACGCCGCAAGGACCGCAAAGGTGTGCTCAGCATGGCCGTAGGAGAACCCGCAGAAGGGAGTCCCTCTGAGGAGTCACGGCTCAAAGTAGCCGCGGATGGCACATCAGCTCCTCCAGCCTCCGAAGAAGAGGCCGTGGATGTGGCCAGTTTAGAGCAGCTCACCCAGTGCCTCATTCAGCCACCAACAGAACACCCTTATTTTTTACAGTTGTTGGGCTACAATGAAAAGCAGGCAAGTTTTTTCCTGTTTCAGTCTTGTGCCAGTTCACTGTGACAATATTTATATTTTAATTTGAAATATTTATGTACTTCCCTTTGCTGTGAGATCTCAAAATAGCATTCAACTGAGGCAATGCAAAAAAGCAATCAAAATAAAAACATAAAATAAATAGGACAAAGGTACATCATATAGATGAGTCAAAACAGTTTTTAAAAGCAAAAGTATAATAAAATAAAACAAAATCATATACATGTACATCAAAATGGAAAGAAATTAGACTACACAGGTGTTAGCAAAAAGCTGTATTTTAACTTGGTCCCTAAAAGAAGACAGTTTGCACCAAGTGGACCTCCAAGGGAAGGGAACTCCATAAATTGGGGGCCATAGCAGAAAAAGTCCACACTCACATCACCATATAGTGTATTGTCACTAGTGGGACACAGATCTCCAATTGATCTCAGTCTTATATAGAGAGAAGCAGTCCTTCAAGTATCAACGTCCCAAACTGTTTATGGCTTTCAATCTGAGCCTCCTCAAAGAGGGTCCACACCACAGAATATCTTATTTCTTCCTTACCATGCTGTGTTTAGACAAGTAAATCTGTGTAAAAATGTACATTGGAAGGTCATTTTAATGTGAAAACCACTTTCCAGAAGCCCACATTTTTCTATGCGTGCAATAGTATTATTATTTGTGAAATACCCAAACATTTTCCATACACACAGAAAAACCTGGTCTTGACAAACAGTTCAAGACATGCAAATACTGACTGAGAGCTATAAAGAAATACTGTATTCCCATCACAAACACACACACAAAATGGGGAGAAAACTACATATTATTTGTCCTCATATGCACTGAAGAGATTATTTAATATTTACACTTCTTGTCACAATTGCTTACCATTTCTTCTCTGCCTCCTTCAAATCTCTCCTTCCTCTCTTCACAGGAGTTTGTGATCCATGTGATGACACGTCGGCGACACATATTTGGACGTCCTGAACGCCGCCAGGCCTCAGACCAATCCAACTATGTGGACACATTCCTGAGTGCCCCAGACATTCTGCCACGCCATTGCTGCGTGGTGTCTTCGGTGCCCCCCGCAGATCCCAGCCAGCCCCGGGGTTCTGCCATGGTGCGGCCTTTCCGTGGAGCATCCATCACACACAATGGTGCCCCACTCCATCGCCAGGTGGAGCTGGCCCCTGGAGACTTGCTAGGGATGGGGCAGCACTTCCTCTTCATGTATAAGGACCCACGGGCTGCAGCCGTGCCACCTGCCTGGTTGCCCAAAGCGTGGGTGTCCCCAGGGTTGGTAGGGGCCTTGGCATGCCAGGCTTGTGGCCGTTCCCTGCAGGAACGGCAAGAGGCGTTTCGGGCCTATCTGAAGAGCCGAGAACCTCAACTGCGCTATCGGCCCCAAGAGCAGGAGGCTCTCTTGGCTGAAATTGTGAGGCTTCAGGAGACTCCTGGATGCAAGCTGGGCCCTGCTTTTCTCTTTGGGCTGTGTCTGGAGCATGCTGCCAGGGAACTAGAACCAGGACATCTCCCCAGATTGATAGCCAGGATTGCTCAGCTGGTCAAAGAGGCTGTTTGGGTAAATAATGTTTATACCGATTCAGAACAATTCAGAACCATTCCCTTCTTTTAGGACAACTCTTACTCTCCACATTCCCTTACGATGCACTCTATTAAAGTCTGCATGCATGTCCATGATATAAATTTGATATTTGACAATGACATTTGTGCTGTCTTTTTAAAAAATAAATACAAGACACTAAACTTTATGGTTGTGGGCAAAACAGTGCTCTTGTTCCTCCCCTCATGCTTTCAGTTATGTCTTTAAAAAATATATCAGAACAGAAGAATACAAACGAAAGAAGATATGTCTAATCTTCTGATTGAACAATGTAGGCTTAGAGCCGCCACAAACTAGGTTCCTGCGGGAGAAAACCTTGCTAGCACGTCCCTGACATCATGAGCCTGCACCTCTCTCCCCACCCCTTTCTCCGCCCCTTTCTCTTTGCCAGCGTGGTTTTTCCTTTGCTAGGGCAGCATTGCCCGCATTTTCTCTCAGTTGAATTCTGCCAACTGAGAGAGTACACTGGCAATGCTGCCCTAGCAAAGGAAAAACCACTCTCGCACGGAGAAAGGGGCGGAGAAAGGGACGGGGCGAGAGGTGGAGTCTCGTGACGTCAGGGACGTGCTAGCAAGGTTTTCTCCCGCAGGAACCTAGTTTGCGACGGGTCTTATGTGATATAGAATTGTGGGTGGAATTAATATTTCATTTCCTTTATAAAATGTACTATAACTTTACTGATTATGGTTAATCAAAGTGTGTGTGTGTTTGTGTGTGTATATATAATTTAAAAGAACCAGATTTCTAGTCTTTGTGAACTGCTTGAAGATAACAGAAGCAGTTCATGTTGGGCGAGTGGGCTTATTAACAAAAGCCCCCCCCCCCCATAAATGTGTAACAGAGTAACTTATCAACAGCAGTGTGGACCAGCACCAGCAGCCCAAAGTGATCAAAAGAACAAAAACACACAGACCAATGTTATCTCTTCATTGGAGGCTTTTCTTTATAGCAAAATAATATGGTTGTACTATTTACAAGAACAAGGTTTTCATAACATGAACAAAGTTCCTTATTCTTCTTCTGTGCTTCCACTCTGGGCTTCTGTTTCATGCAGATAAATAACTTTGTTCTCGCAGTCTCTTCTCACACCAAACTTACACAGGAGCTTCATACAGTACCTTTACACACAGCAGCCTTCACACACGATGGCCTTCAAGTTGGGGCTTCTCTCACCAAAGTGTCTCACACCAGTCCTACTCATACTGAGGCCTACTAACACTGAAGCCTACCTCACACTGAGGCCTTTCTCCCACAGAGGCCTTCTCACACTGAGGGCTCTCTCAGACTGAGAGTTGAACTAAGATTAAAGCCTACTCATACTGAGGCCTACTAACACACTGAAGCCCTTCTTCCACAGAAGCCTCTCACAGTCAGAGGGCTTTTAAGCTACAAGTACACCTGCTTATATCGACCTGCAGCTTTCTCTGAGTCATTGTATCCGTTTAACCCTTTTAGTGCTCGACTCACATTTTTGTAATTAAAAATACCTGGTTAATTTTTAATATTTCTGACATTTCTACCTCTACAACAAAGCAGAATTAGACACTCTCTCTTTGAGACTGTGTGTACCATAAACCCAAGAGTATGATGTCAGGATCTAAATTTTTTAGAAGATAAAGGCTATTCAAAAGTTTGTTTTTTGGAACTACAAATCTCAGATTCCGTAGTCTGGCCAAAACTCTGGAATACTAGATTTTTCTTTCCATGGTTTTCAGGTATGGAAGAGACCTGAAGCTACAGTGTGTTACTTTCCGGTTCAATATAATTATTTACATTTTATTTTTTCATATTCTTCTTTCCAGGAGAAGATCAAAGAGATTGGAGATCGACAATCGGAAACGTACGTAAGGCCTAATATACTAGGAATGATAGAAGAATGGCTTTTTTTGGTGTGGTAAAAAAATAATAATATGGAGAAGCAATTTACAATCAGTTCTCTCAGGAGAAGGGAGAGGAAAGGGGGGTTCTTGCTCTTCCCAGTATACTCAGGCAAAAGCAATATGTTGCAGCTCCTCTTAGTTTTTGTGTTCTCGCTCAATGATAACATTTGCCATCAGAACCACAGTCTGATATTGCTTGGCCATATGTAGACTATTTCCATCTGTGTAATGTAGGAAGGTATTGAATTTATGTAAGTGTTGACTTACCACTCGGCAAGTGATTGAATGTTTGTTCTTATTGAAACTAGCAATTGAACTAGTTACAGAAAAGGGTAACAATCTTACCTTGAAACAGTCCTGAAAGGCCTGTAAAAATGTCCAAGGCCTAACTGTGATGTTCTCTCAGTAGCATCACTGCTGATGGGGAAGGCCAGCTGCAGACACACAAGTGACAAAAGTGGGAAGCCATGTGTTTTTGCCCTTTGGAAACAAAGTTCACAAATGCAGAGAAACTCTGAACTTGGTGTGAACTCTGAAAATTTGTGGAATGGTTTGAATTTGAAATATGCTGCCCAGTTGTTGTTTGACTGAGAGCCAGCTGTCTCTTGGTGGCAGGTGAGAGCAGCCCCTGTCACTCAGCTAATCTCCCTTGCTCTCTGTCTGATCATCCTTGCAGCCAGCAGGACAAAGGAGAGTCGAGGAATCTCAGTGTCGAGGAGGTGGCTGCTGACTTGCGCCCTCTTATGCTATGGATGGCCAACTCAATGGAATTGCTCAATTTAGTGCAAAAGAGAGTCCTGGACATCGAGAAAGATCTGGACTTGGAGGGTAAGCCATGGGTCCTGTTCACTAGGCTAGGGACAGAGTGGAGTGCAGAAGAAGAGCAGGGGCAGTATCCCAACAGAGCAATAATAATAGTCAATGAAGGTTCCTGAGGATTGCAAGGGCAGAAAATGGAGGTATCAGATTCCTGAGTAAGGAAAAATAATGGAATCATAGGGTTGTAAGAGACCACAAGGACCATCCTGCCCAATCCCCTGCCATGCAGGAAAACACAATCAAAGCACCCCTGAGAGATGGCCGTCTAACTGCTTTAAAACCTTCAGAGAATGAGATTCCACCACCCAGAAGAGGCATCAATTAAATTGTGGAAGAGCAAAGTATAGTCCTCCAGGTTCTGCAGTTCCTAGCAGATATTGCCAATAGTGAGGATGAGATGTTAACAACTGCAGTCTAACAACAGGAGTTTCCAGGAAAGTGTGGGCCCTTCCACACAGCCATAAATCCCAGAATATCAAGGCAGAAAATCCCACAATATCTGCTTTGAAGTGGATTATCTGAGTCCAGACTGCCATATATTCCAGGGCCCTGTGATACCAACTTGCCTACTTCTAGTATATTGATGTCCTCAGACTCTTTCATCCCTGTAGGAGTTTCCCACAGTGCATTGCTCTCCAGTGACTTGGAGACCTGTGATGAGGCAATGGCAGTCTTGGATGAAGTCATCATGTCCACATTCCAGCAGTCTGTATACTACCTCACTAAGGTGAGTGAGCATATCCCAAGACAAACTTAGACTTCTACTCTGCCCGCACTGGCCTGTGTTTCTAAACCATTCTTCCCTTGACAGACTCTCTACTCAGCCCTTCCTGCCTTGATAGACAGCAACCCCTTCACAGCTACGGCTGACCTGTCCCATGTGCCTGAGATCAGCAGCATGCCTGAGGGGATCCGTGGGACTCTTGCCATATACCAGGCCACCCTTGAGTTGACCCGGGACTGTGACCTGCACCCAGACCTCGTCTCGCAGACCTTTGGATACCTTTTCTTCTTCTCCAATGCCTCGCTCTTTAACACCCTCATGGAGAGAGGTGGGATTTACAATAATCACCAGATATCTTGGGGTGATAGAGGAGTGGGAAGAACTGATCAAAATACTCTTTCATTTTAAAAAATCATGGAAAGAGGGTGTTCCTATTCCTATTGCTATTTTACATAGTGCACTGCCATTTTACTGCATTGTGCTTTACAATGTCCAGAAGACCCTCTCTTATTAGCTTACAGTGCAATATTCTGCAGAGGAGAAACACTGTAAGGAAAGGGGCAGGGAATAGAGAGAAGAGTAAACAAGGGGAACATCTAGTCATTTTTTTTCTACATGTGCAACTTCATTTTACTGGGGTGAGGAGATGAAAGTCTTCATTTTAAAAAGCATGTGTATGAAACATCAAAATTCAGTCTTGGAGATGCCTTCTAGTGGTGTACAGGGTTCAAAGGAACAAGGGAATACCAGTATACTTTAGATTGAGAAAGGGCCTCCTGCTGGCACAGTGATTTAAACTACTGAGCTGCTGAACTTGCTGACCAAAAGGTTGGTGGTTCAAATCCAGGGACAGGATGAGCTCCCGCTGTTAGCCCTAGCAGTTCGAAAACATGGAAATGTGAGTAGATCAATAGGTAATGGTGCTCTATGCAGTCATGCTGGCCCCATATCCTAGGAGGTGTCTACAGACAACATTGGCTGATTGGCTTAGAAATGGAGATGAGCACCACCGTCCCAGAGTTGGACACGACTGGACTTAATGTCAGGGAAAACCTTTCCCTTTATCATTACTTAGATTTAGAAGAAAGCAGTTATTAGCTATGAAGCCATGTCAGAGGCACATTAAGTTGTTAAAATAGGAGGAAAACACACTAAAAAACTGAAAAGCCATGCTATGATGAGTAAATGGGAATAACCATCATGAAACCTTCGAGGAGCTGGATTTGGACCTCAGGAGTTCTGGATTTGGACTCAGAACCTCAGTAACAAATAGACTGAAAGTCAGAGTGGTGGCATCCCAGATATTTGGGGAGACATTTTAAGGCATTCAGGATAGCAATGGTAGAGTTATTTGAAGGATTACCCTTTTTGGACAGCTGGGAGTCATACAAAGGAAAGGACTGCAGCAGCAAAGGGGTTGCAGGTAGCAGAACCGATTGGTGTGGGATTTGGGTCTGTAGGAAAAGGCTGTTTGAATGAGTTTTGTTCTGGATTTATGTGGAAAGGGGAATCAAATTATTGTGGAGGAGAACAGGAGGGAGCCAGGATCATGGTCTCTGTGGGCCCTTGCAGACAGGCTCTATATCCCAGGATTTCTGCTTTAAACTGGATTATATGAGTCTGCACTACCAGATATCTGGGATAAACAGAAAATCTGGGATCAGATCCTGGGATATAGGGCCTGTCTGGAAGGGCACAAAGATCTCTATATGAATTGTGATAAATGCACTACAACTGAGAGTGTTTTTATCCTGAGACTGGACATTTTAATTTTTGGAATGCAACTCTCCAACAGCATTGCCGTATTTCCAACCCGTGTGGGACTAAAATCTTATTTTGAGGTTAATTTTGTTGCTGATGTAAAATGAAAAGCAGGAGAAAGGCACTCTTCTGAGAAAGCATTTTTAAGACCCTTCTGGGGATAAAAACCTGCTGTGCTGGCTGGAGGATTCTGAGTGTTGTGGTCCAGAAAAATACCTGTTCCAGCCTCTGGCTATTCCAGACTAATACAGTCATTGTGTTCTCATTAAAAACTGGAACAAGACCTTCTTCCCAGCTGACTCACCAAAAGACCCAGAGAGACTTGAAAGAGAACAAGATCTCACTCAGGCTCTGTTCTTTGCTCCTAACCAGTGAAAAGAACAAATCTGCCTTCAGTCTTCTTCCCCTCCCCCTGTTTCCTCCTATTTTCTGCCATAGGCTCTGGGGGAAGCAGGCTGTTTCCTGCCTGTCCTAGAGTTCAGGGCTGCCCCCAAGCAGGACAGGAAATAAGGAGGCTGGCCTGACTTGGGCGGCTCCCACATTCATTCCACAGTTGCAGAGTGGGTGAGGGTGGGGAAGGACCACAGGAATGAGCAAAGAGTTGGGATTAAGAGGTACCCCCACTGGGCTGTTCTCAACCCGCCTTTTTCTCTTCCCAGGTGGTTCTCAGGGCCTGTTCCTGTGGGCCAAGGCGGTGCAGATCCGAACCAACCTCGACCTGGTGCTGGACTGGCTGCAAGGGGTGGGCCTTGGGGACATTGCTGCTGAATTTTTCCGCAAGCTCAGCACAACAGCCAACCTGCTCTGTGTCCCCAAAACCGGCTTGCTTCAGGTAAAACCCATCTTCAGGCCTTGAAAGAGGAGACTGAACCTCAGCTCTGAGGCACCAGGAGCAGTTCCTCCATCTTTGAAGTCAAGCTTGGAAAATTTACGTGCACAGACTAAGGGTCACCTTTCATCTGTGAACAGCTGCCTGAAGAGACAGGGCAGGGAAGTGTTTTTTCCACTCTCCCTTTCCTCTCAAAGTGTGTGCGAGTCTTTCTTTGCACAGCATGTTGTTATGCAAATCAAAAATATTCAAACATCCAAATTTTCATAAATTAAAGACATGACAGAATTCCTTTTTTCCTGGTACACAATAGGGTTTATAAGGACCCACATCAATTCATTTCTTCTGCAATCAGCTTTCTACACATAATGCTCAGAATACATTATGGCCTATTGTTTGACTAGGCGGGTGCTGGAAAGTGAGGCCTATAGGATAAATGGTTATGCCTTGCAGCAGATTGGGTATCTGCTCTGTACTTGTAACTGAGGCTGAAGTCTTCTGTCAATTCAGTGGTTAAATCAGTGGTTCCTAACCTGTGGTCCGTGGACCACCACTGGTCAGCAAGAACTAACATATAGTCTGTGGCCTCACCATTACTACACCGTTGTAATGAGAGCAACTGGTCACGTAAAACTCTCTTATAGTGCCAAAGCTTATTGAATATGGTTTTCTGTGGGTGAGCAGATGGCAACTAATGGGTGGCATATGCTCTATATCAGAAACTAAAGCTGATGTAGTCTATCCAATGCAATTTTCTGAATCAGCACCCCAAATAACCAAACCAAATCTAAAGTTGACCAAAAATTGATTTGTAACCCTTTTCTTACTAATGTTGGAAATTGTCCCTGGTCAAAGTGGTCCCTGGTCAAAAAAAGGTTGGGAACCACTGGGTTAAATTAATTGAATAAAAACCTCAGAATGGCCAAGAAGGCACATCTTTGTGATGAATTTGGCAAAACCTTTCTTATAATGTCATGGAATCTTAGAATGAAAAAATTCTCACCCTAGGAGTGAAAAAAAGCGGTATATAAATACTGTAAATAATAAATATGGGCCACTGAGTCCAAATATGTACTTGGTGCAGAATCTCCAGTTAAATCATTCCCAGAAAGTACTTGTACAGACTCTTTTCGAAGATGTTCAGAGACAAAAGGCCCATCTCCTGTTTAGATAGTTGATTCCACTGCTGAAACTCTCTGTCAAGAAGTTCCTTCTAAAATGCTCAATTGAAACTGAGTCTCCTATAACCTAACCATTAGACTTGTTGGCTGTCTTCTGCCCATACACAGGCAACCTGGTCTCGACTGAGAGATGATTATCCAGCTCTAACTCCAGCCCAGCTCCAGCATGTGCTTCGGAATTACCAGCTGGGACCGGGCCGAGTGCCCCCTGACTCCTGGCAAACCCCAGAACAGGAAAGAGAGGAGATTGCACACAGTAAGTAAATGCCATTTTATTCTCAACACACAGGATTCTCCAGCCACTCCCTCTGCTTACTTGCCACCTTTTGACACGTACTTCTCCCAGGGTTTCTGTGGCCTTCAGCAGCCACTTAGTGGGTACAAAGGGAAGCTTTTCTCTGCACCACTGCATATATCCATGCTTGGAAACTCGCCCTTCCTACTGCAACCTGAGTCACTCTCTAGTTTCCCAAATTCCTCTCCCAATATTGGGCTACAGATATAGATGAGTGTTAAAAGAGATTCTCTTCTCCCACAGTCACCTCCCAAAAGCATTAACCAAAGCTATAGATAAAGGTATAGCCAGAGTTTATAAATATATGTAGATATTGTTTTGGATCACACTCCCAGAATCCTCCCCCCCCCCCCCTCCCCAACAAGATAGCTGCTGTCATACTGGTTAGAGGATTCCTGGAAGCTGTCTTCCAAAAAGGTGACTTTGCTATGTTTTGGTGGAGGTGGCCAGGGAGCAGCTAGCTAGGAGTGGTGAGAAGGGTGCGGCACATTTAGGTGGGCTTGCCTATCCACACTTCTCCTTTCTAAAATGTCTGTTCTCTCCAAGGTGATATATTTGAGAGCTTCACAGATCATCCACCACTGATTCTTCCATGTGATGGTTTCCGCTTGCGTCTTTCGGAGCCTGTGTCCGATGACGTCCTCCATCGCCAACTTATTCGCCTGCGCCGCTTTCTCTGGGAGCTGGAGCGTGAGTCCCTCCCAGCCAACCAAAGGGCAGCATATGGGCTGGATCCCAGTCAGTGACATGCAAGTGTTTAAAATGGTTCTTGGTCCCCGGGAATTCTTGCCTGATCATTCCTAACTATGTATGGAGACCCTGAAGCTGGGTTTGGAGGAGTCAGAAACACCTGAAACAGTGATAATTTGTCTAAATGCAGAATTGTCCTGAAGATTAAAGTCCTTAAGTATATCCAAGGTCATTAAAAGTAGCCCATCTGCTGCTGTCATAATTTCCTGTTCATTGCTATCTATTGGCAAGTTCTGGTCATCTTGAAGATCAACTTCAAAATTCCTTTGAGATTACAACCTCTTCCAAACTGTTCATGTTCATTTCCTGACCTCACATCATGTTGTTTGTAGCAACTATGTATTCCTTTCTTCACTGCAATAAAGCTAGTTAATTATGATAGTAAAGTCAGACATATTTTGATGTCAAAGGAGACTTCTTGGTGAATACAGACCATTCCCAGTACACATTGTTACAAAAAATTGAATGGGAGACAAAATTTTGGCTACACCACTGCCAGTATTGTTGTGTGTGTGTTTAAATCACTGGGATGTTTTGGGATTTGGGGGTGTCTCCATTACACGACATCTGGGACATGTTTATATTTTATGTTGATCTTTGTATCTGTGTGAAAAAGTGAGGCAGCATAAGTAAGCTAGGAAATAACTTTGGACCCTTCCACATTGAACTGGATTCACAGTTCAAATCACACTGAACTGGATCCACATTGAACTGAGTCAGTGTGGACTCAGATAATTCAATTCAAAGCAGATATTGTGGATTATCTGCCTTGATATTCTGGGTTATATAGCTGTGTGGAAGACGGTTTTCTAATGAGTGGCTTTGGCTTCTAGTTTGCAATAACAAGATACAATGGAATTACTTTTTGGTACTTTTAAAAGAACAGGGTAAGAATTGTGTGCCTGTTATGGTATTTATTATTAATACATGTACTATCTCAGTCTGAGTAATGGGAATGGAAGAAGGAAGGGCCGCATAGGTGGATGCCACATAAGAAGTAACAACTACATCCAAGATCAACTACATTCAAGAGTATTGAATGTACCAGTAGAAGTCATCTCGGAACTACTGGCAATCATCTTTGAGGGTTCTTGGAGAACGGGACAAGTTCCAGCATATTGGAGGAAGGCAAATGTGGTCCTTGTCTTCAAGAAGGGAAAAAAGGATGACCCAAACAATTACCATCCAGTCAGCCTCACGTCAATACCAGACAAGATTCTGGAAAAGATAATTAAGGAACACTTAGAAAGGAATGCTGTCATTGATAATAGTCAACATGGATTTATCAAAAACAAGTCATGCCAGACTGATGTGATCTCTCTTTTCAATAGAATTACAAGCTTGGTAGATACAGGGAACACCATGAATGTAGTATATCTGGATTTCAGTAAGGCCTTCATCAAGGACCCCCATTCGACTACGTCTTGAATACTGTGTCCAATTCTAGGCACTGCAATTTAGGGGAGATGTTGACAGTATGTCCAGAGGAGGGTGAATAAAATGATCAAGGGTCTGGAGAACAAGCCCTATGAAAAGTGGCCTCAAGAGCTGGGCATGTTTAGCCTGCAGAAGAGAAGGCTGAGATGAGACATGATGAGGGCCATGGATAAATATGTGAGGGGAAGTCATAGGGAGGAGGGAGCAGCCATTTATTTATTTATTTATTTATTTATTTATTTTTATTTTGCTGCTCTGGAGACTAGGACGCAGGGAATGAGATTTTGTCTGAACATTAGGAAGGACTTGCTCACTGTGAGAGCTGTTCAGCAATGTAACTCTCCGCTTGAAAGTGGTGGAAGCCCCTTCTTTGGAGGCTTGTAACAGAGGCTGGATGGCCATCTGTTGGGGGTGCTTTGAATGCGATTTTCCAGTTTGGCAGGGGGATAGACTGGATGGCCCATGAGGTCTCTTCTGATTCTATGATTCTATCACTTTGAAGTACTTCTTGCAGTTTTTCTCAGAATTTTCAAGAAGCAATATCTGAATTGACCTCTTGCGGGAACCAGCGAGCCTTTCCCTGCATTTTCCAATGGCACAGCAGTAACAGCATCATTTCAATAAAGAGTGTGTAACCTTTCTAGATTGCAGTCACAGTAGCAAGCAATGATCTCCAGAATGATCAGAATAATGATGAGTAGTATAACTAGGTGGTTTTGTTTTTGTTTTTTTGGTAAAGCATAAGTCAAAAAGCATGCATCTACCGTATGTAAAATACTGGAACTTTTAAGGGTTAGGAGCCAGGACATTGTGCTTCTTTGGAGTCTTCAATACAAGTCTCGTAGTCTCTCTGGGACGTGCCTCGTTTCCATTGTCCCAGAGCACAAGTGCTATCTTTGTCAGCAGCGTCAGGCCCACGGCTGCTCCTGGAATTAATCTCTGAAATCTGAGACTGGGAAAGACCTATGAGCTCATCCCCCTCCTCCCATGCCCAGGCACCCTTTGGAGCTCCTAGCAAAGGAATCCTGGTCTGATCTCACAGCCAAGGAGTGGGAATCCAGCACCATTCACCTGAGACACAGCTGTGGGGCAGACAAGGGCAAAGAAAAAGCACAAGTATTCACCATGCATAAGTAGGACATTTTAGATCTGAATCACGAGGCCCTATTCCTTACTGTCCACCTTGACAAATGCTGCAAGGGGAAGTCCTACACACATGTCCTCAGCCTTAGAGGAACTGGCCACTGTGGTTTAAATGGTGGACACAAATGCACAAGTCCTATATGTTGGGGTGCAGAACAAAACACAAGCACATTGTACTGCGGATGAAGAGTATGCCCCTGTCCCAACCTTTCTCTTTAAAATACAAAGTCATGCATAGGAGAACTTTTCTGAGGACCTCAATTCTCAGAATCCCCAGCTAACTTGTTGGCTGGGGATTATGAGGGCTGTTGTCTTAAAGAGTCATTTTGCTAAGCACTTGGCCTCTTTTTGTGTCAATTTTAAGAGAAAAGCAGGAATTGACACAAGTGTATACCTTTCATGTCTTATATGATATGCTTTTATTTGGTTTTGTTTTGATGCTATCATATTGTGTTGTTTTTAACTTTGTGCTCCCTGGGCTTGTCCCTTTGTAAGCTGCCCCGAGTCCCTTAGGGGAGATGGAGGTGGAGTATAAAAATAAAATAATAATAATAAATATTATTATTCATACCACATGATTACCCCAGGGCACACACTCTCTTCATTGGCTTTTTTAGTCCATCGCACAAATTTATGCTACTGCTGAATTTGGGTGAGGGGGGGGATGTCTTTTGCACCCACATCCATGAGAGGTCAGTGTTGCTCATTTGGTCAAACCATTATGTCCATCGTACCCACACAAACGTACATACACTTGGGCACACAAATTGCAAATTGAAAAACAATGGCAACTAAACATTTGGAAGAACTTTCTGATGATATAAGCTGTTTGGTAGTGGAAGAGGCAGCCTCGGAGTGTGGAGGAGTCTCTTTCTCCTGAGGTGTTCAAGCAGCGGCTGAATGGCCATCTGTCAGGAGTGCCTTGATGGGATATTCCTGAATGGCAGAATGGGGTTGGACTGGATGGCCCTTGAGGATCTCTTCCAAAGCTATGATGCTATGATTCTATGAGACCTTTCCCTCCATCTGCAGTGCTGGCTGGGCTTCAGAAGAAGGTGGGCCGAGGGTGGTGCCAAGGGGCAGGGCCCATCGTAGAGGGCAGGGCAGGGAGCATGTTTGACTTTAAATACCCTGGTCAGAACCTGATCCGCCGCGTCAGTGAAATCCAGCGCGGGCCCTGGACGGCTGGCAACAGGTGACACCTGTTGTGCGAAGAAACACTCCCCGTGGCCCGACAGCAGCCACTGGGAAAGGGCAAAGGGGACCCGGCAAAGATGCCCACCTCCGTCACTCCTGTCTGGCAGGAGAAGAAGGTCCATATTTCAATGAATGCTCTGCAGGGACAAGAGGACTGCTCTGTTCACATTGAAGGCCATCCTGCGATGATTTCTGCCCCTTCTGGTTGAAAAGCAAAGACCAACAATCAACAAAAAAAGCAACATTTTTTCAGTGCCAAGTCTGCAGGTGGAGATATAGACATATATAAGATTCAAGGTCCTAGTTGACCATGGCCCCATATACACTGATCCTTTAATGCAGTTCAAATCTAACTTCAAGCTGCAGTGGCTCAACAACAAACTCCTTCAAAAGCGCACAAAAGTTAGTCCTTAATGTACATCCATGCTCTGTGGTTTGTGTAATCGCCATCCGGGCCTCAAATCACATCCAGGATTTCCTCTGTAATCCTCTGCACAGTGAAATCACTTTCTTCAAAGCCAGTTTGACATTGTATTAAATGGTCAGTGTAGATGGGGGCCTAGGATATAATGCCAGATGCAGAATATTGCAGATGACGAATAAAGTGGCCTTCAACTTCTCTTGCCTCCTCCCTCCATTTATTTAAGATCTATTTTAGGGGTATCCTTGGCCTTTTACTGGTCCGAAATAGCCTTTTTCAACGCCAGAATTAACCTTCCAGTGAGTCACTTCTGATTTGGGAATAAAAGGTAGACCTTTGAGGTCTTAGGGAGGCAAAATGGAAGATTGTGCAGTTGATGTAAAAGGTACTTTTTTGGAGAGCAATTCCCACTTACATCAGCCAACATAGTAGGTAGACATGGCTAATTGGACCATTCCCGGAGTTAAAAATCCAAAGAAGTAATTTTTCAAAACACTCGGCTATTAGGGGATCAAGTAAGACAACATATTCATCCTCCAAGCCCCAATTTCAGTTCAGTTCTTTTCAGTCAATATTCCAATGGTTCCTAGGAATCACTGAGCATGTGTTCAAGACAGCATGCTTCCCATTGTATTATGCTTTTAAAAGATACACTTGTAGTTCTGCAAACTACATGCCAATCTTTCCCTCTTGCATCTCAGTAACCCTGGGTTGGTCACATTTCTTTTGACCTAATAGAACTGGGTTTGCTATTTATTAGCCACAGAGCTCTAGTGCCTCAGCAAACTACACATCCAAGGATAGAATAATTGAGTTGGAAGAGACCTCGTGGGTCATCCAGTCCAAACCCCCTGTCAAGAAGCAGGAAGATTGCATTCCAAGCACCCCCGACAGATGGCCATCCAGCCTCTATTTAAAAGCCTCTAAAGAAGGAGCCTCCACCACACTCTCAAATGGAGAGTTCCACTGCTGAACAGATCTCACAGTCAGGAAGTTCTTTCTAATGTTCAGGTGGAATTTCCTTTCCTGTAATTTAAAGCCATTGTTCCACGTCTTAGTCTTCAGGGCAGCAGAAAATAAGCCTGCTCCCTCCTCCCTATGACTTCTCCTCACATGTTCATACATGTCCCTCATCATGTCTCCTCTCAGCCTTCCCTTCTGTAGGCTAAACATGCCTAGCTCTTGAGGCAGCTCCTCATAGGGCTTGTTCTCCAGACCCTTGATCATTTGAGTGGCCCTCCTCTGGACACATTCCAACTTGTCAACATCTCCTTTCAATTGCAGTGCCTAGAACTGGACACAGTGTGATTCCAGGTTTGGCCTGACCAAGGCAGAATAGAGGGGTGTCCATAGGATGCACCCACGGCAGTTAAAGTGGAATCAGAGTGATCTAACGGTATAATGTGAAAGAACCTCCAGTCTGAGCTTTACAGGAGTTATCCAAGGTACTGAAGCAACTTGGCCTTCCATGGGAATATCCAGTAATTCTCAGTTACATGAAGCAAAATTCAATAAAGTATGGACTCTCCTTGCAGAGATAATGGATTTGCATGTATAATATACAATGGCAGACATTATTTATCTATTTATTTATTTTGCATATTTATATCCTGTCCTTCTCACCCCCGGAGGGGGGCTCAGGGTGTCTTCACAACAGGCATTCATTCAATGCCAACGAGAGTAATAAATGATAAAAACAATTAAAACAATTCATTAATACTTTAAAATTACTAAAACTTTGTTTAAATCACGCAGGTTTGAAATCATAGTCTAGGTCAGTCCATTGTCATTCACACAAATTTGGTCTCATTCTAAATTGCTGCCTCTACTGTTTGAATACTTAGTCCCATAACCAGTTTTTGAGTTTCATTCTAAAGGACAAGAGGGAGGGGCCAAATCTAATGTCACTGGGTAGAGAGCTCCACAGGCAAGGGGCCAACACTGAGAAGGCCCTGTACCTTATCTCCACCAGTCATGTTTGCAGGGATGTTGGGCTCAAGAGCGAGGCCTCTCCCAACAATCTTGGACTTTTGATGGTTCATAGAAGGAGAAGACAATTATGCTGGGGAAAGTGGAAGGTAAAAGGAAGAGGGGCCGACCAAGGGCAAGATGGATGGATGGCATCCTTGAAGTGACTGGACTGACCTTGAAGGAGCTGGGGGTGGTGACGGCTGACAGGGAGCTCTGGCGTGGGCTGGTCCATGAGGTCACAAAGAGTCGGAGATGACTGAACGAATGAGCAACAACAGAAGGAGATACCTTTGGACAGGTAAGCTGGGCCAGAACCATTCAGGGCTTTATAGACTAAAGCCAGCACCTTGAATTGTGCTCGGTAGCAGATTGGCAGCCAGTGGGGCTGGCGTAGCAGAGGGCTGGTATGCTCTCTGTATGCCACTTTCCTCCAATCCCCAGAATTGGAAACTTTATCTTTTGTGTTTAATTACTAATTCTGGAGTCTCTCAGCCTATGAGCCTATGCCGAGAGACTTGTAGTTTAATCGGAAAGGAATGAGAACTGATAAAGGATACTGGGACCCACAATTCCTCACCTAGAAGTAGCACAGGATTTAGCAGCAAAAGTTTAAGCAGCTGAGGGGAAAAAGTAAAGGGCCTGAGGCTGTTAGGAATGGTGGGAGTTGAAGTCCAAAACACCTGGAGGGCCCAAATTTGCCCATGCCTGCTTTACAGTATGCTTAAGCCGCTGAGGGGAAAAGGAGGGGGGTCGACGCCAGGGCTGTAGCCAGAAAGATTTTTTGGGGAGGGTTGAAAATTTTGGGGAGGGGGAGTTTTGAAAATTTTAGGGGGGGGGGAGTTGAAACCTGCCTCCTAGGTCAGGCTGAAGCAAACAGCACAGCAGGGGGCAGAACAGCCTTCCATAGCCTGCAGCTCCGCCCCTGTCAACCACCTCCACCAAGTCTGGCCTCCTTAATGAGAGCATTCAACACCCCCCCCCCCCACCAACTTGGTTGCTTTGCTACATGGGTTATTGCTGCATATATGACGGTGTGAATAAATTGTCAATATTTGCTTGAGATAGTGCTTGCAGTTCTGGAGGGATTCTTAATTTTTTGCGTCTCATAGACTTAGCATGGGGATTTGGTTAACCAGTTAAAATTCATGAGTAAACCAGGTTTATTTTTTTAACCTGAAAAATTTCGGGGGGGGGGGGTTGAACCCCTAACCCCCCCCCCCCTCTCGCTACAGGCCTGGTCGACACTGTTAGGAATGTTGGGAGTTGAAGTCTAAAACACCTAGAGAAAGGCCCGGGTAGGCCCATGTCTGCTCTACAGTATGCTTAAGCGGCTGAGGGTGAAAAGGAAAGAGCCTGAGGCTGTTAAGAATGATGGGAGTTGAAGTCCAAAACACCTGGAGGAAGGCCCAAGTTGGCCCAGGCCTATGCTATAGTGTAATTGAAGAGATGCTGCCTGTGGGGTGCCCCTAAAAGTCCTAAAAGTGGGAAGGGGTTGTGTTTGGAAAGATGCTGCCGGGAGGACCCTCAAAGCCCGGGGTCCAGGAGTGGGTCCGGCCTGCAGCCTGTGCCCAGGAGCGTGAGTCTCTGGCGAGGGGGCTTCTCTTCCCCGCTGAGGCAGCACCGCGTTCCGGGTGTCGGGTGTCGCGGCAGGTGGCCCTCGTGGAAGGGGAGGGGAGGGGAGAGGAGGGGAGGGGGTCCCAGCTGCCTTGGCACCCGGGCTGAGGGAGGGGCGGTGGAGCCCTGGGGCCAGCCCTCGCCTCCTCCTCCGCCGCCGCCGCCGGTGCCTGCGCTCGGGTCCCCCGCCATCGCCCTCTCTCTCCATCGCCCTCTCCATCGCCTTCGCCAGCCTCACCTGGGCAGCCAGGAAGGGAGGAGGAGAAGAGACCCTCGCCCAGCAGCCGTCGGGGGCTGCGCCGTCCATTTCCGGTGAGTGGAAACCCACGGGGAGGGGGGGGGAGTCCACACTGTCGAATTAACTCACTTTGACATCGCTTCCGTAGCTCAGTGCTATGGAATCTTGGGAGCCAAAGTGACCACTACACTCTTTGGGCCCTTCCACACAGCCCTCTATCCCAGAATATCAAGGCAGACAATCCCACATTATCCGAGTGTGGACTCAGGTATCCCAGTTCAAAGCAGATATTGTGGGATTTTCTGCCTTGATATTATGGGATACAGAGCTGTGCGGAAGGGTTCTGAATGTGGACTCAAATAACCCAGGTCAAAGTAGATATTGTGGGGTTTTCTGCCTTGATATTCTGGGATATAAGGTTGTGTGGAAGCCCCCCCCCCCCCCGACTATTCTAAACCAACTAAACTGTTCCTCATTGAGGACTGCAGACCTGAGCAGTGTGAGGTTGAATTCCAACAAGCAGAAGAAGCTGGGCTAAAGGCCAGATCTGCTTTGAACTGGATTATCTGAGGGCCTTTCCACACAGCCCTATACCCCAGAATATCAAGAAAATCCCACATAATCTCAGTGTGGACTCAGATCATCCAGTTCAAAGCAGATATTGTGGGATTTTCAGCCTTGATATCCTGGGATATAGGGCTGTGTGGAAGGGCCCTGGCAGAGAAGGCCACATACCTGGATAGAAAGAGGTGGAGCCAATGTAAATATTGTACAGAAATTGAGAGAATTGTGTGCATGGTTAAAAATAAAGCTGTGGAGACCTCACAACCTCTGAGGATGCCTGCCATAGATGTGGGCGAAACATCAGGAGAGAATGCTTCTGAAACATGGCCTTACAGCCCGGAAAATTCACAACCCAGCGATTCTGGCCATGAAAGTCTTAAACAATATAAAAGAAATGTTACATGAAAATGAAGTGTGCATAAGTATGACCACCAACGGAAACTAAGTGTAAGCAAGATGTTTTAATGTTGAAACAATAAAAAATATTGTTGGGGGTGTGTGTGTGTGTTTGTGTGTGGGTGTGTGAAAATGTCACATACTGCACTAGATGACAAATCCCAGAATGCTGTAGCACTGAGCCAAGTCTGTTATAATGTTATCAAACTGCCCTAGCTCAGTGCTACCCTAGTCCACACTGCAGAATTATAGCAGTTTAATAGCATCATTGAAGGCTTTCATGGCTGGAATCATTGGGTTGTTGTAGGTTTTTTCGGGCTATATAGCCATGTTCTAGAGGCATTCTCGCCTGATGTTTCCTCTGAGGATGCTTGCCATAGATGCAGGCGAAACGTCAGGAGAGAATGCCTCTAGAACATGGCCATATAGCCCAAAAAAACCTACAACAACCCAGTGATTCCAGCCATGAAAGCCTTCGACAATTCTATCAAACTGCTATAATTCTCGAGTGTGGACTAGGGTAGTACTGAGCTAGGGCTGTTAAAAGTGCTATAAAACTGCAGTGCGGACTAGGGCTGGATCTACATTGCCTTATATCCCAGGATCTGATCCCAGATTATCTGCTTATCCCAGATTATCTGGCAGTGGAGACTCAAATAATCCAGTTCATATCAGATAATCTGAGATTTTTTTTGTGTCAGGAGTGACTTGCGAAACTGCAAGTCGCTTCTGGTGTGAGAGAATTGGCCGTCTGCAAGGATGTTGTCCAGGGGACACCAGGTTGTTTTGATGTTTTACCATCCTTGTAGGAGGCTTCTCTCATGTCCTTGCATGGGGAGCTGGAGCTGACAGACGGAGCTATCCCTGGATTTGAACCTCAGACCTGTCAGTCTTCAGACCTGCCGGCACAAGGGTAACCCATTGCGCCATCAGGGGCTCTTCATCAGATCCTGGGATATAAGACAGTGTAGATCCAGCCTACATCCTGGGATGTGTGATCTGACGCAAGTATTTTTTTAAAGGTGTATTTATGTATTTATCTTAAAGTTTTGAATGTATATTCTGCCTTTAAAGGGCCATTTCCTTCCACCACCATCATCACCACCTTCTCTTTTTATGAAGGAAAGCTTCTGTGCCTTTAAACAGGACAGAAACTCAACAGGTGATGCCTGTCCCTTCATTTGGTCTCTGAACAGGAAGGGCTCCCCCTGCTGAATTTCTATCCCTTGCCAAGTGTTTTCACTCTTCTTTCTCTCCCAAATGGGGGTTCAAAGCTCACAATTTAAAAGAAAAATCCTATTAAAAACAGGTGAAAAAGTCAACATCCAAGTAGCATGAAATGAGTGACAAGGTTTGACTCCATTTCATGCTGCCATGCCTCAAGGCTGACCCAGAATGACAACCTTGTGGAGTAGGTTACAGCCTGAAAATGCTCTTACAGATCCTTGCAATTCAAAATTCCCCACCAAGGATAGCAACTGGACTCTGTGGGTTTCATGGATAAATGAAGAGAAGGGAACACACAAATGTCCTTTTGCTTTCACTCAAGGTTTTCCTTTCTTCCTTTCCTTCCTCCCCGCAATATTTTGGAATCTACCTCAAGTTTGGGTTTGCAACTGCAGGACCTTCAAAGATGACACTCCTGGCTTCTGAACGATCAATGCTGATCCGAAGCAAGTTCCGCTCCGGTAAGTAGGACCTGAGTCTGGATTGTGCCCTCTAAATGCACTTTACACTGATTTAGGATTGTTTGTACGCTCTCACCAACGCCCCATCTCTCCTACCTTATTCATGCCTAGCATTATTTTTAACTTTAATTACATTTGGCCCAGGCATAGATTTTATTTGTGTGTTGTATTACTGTCATTGTATATTGCCTTTTTGTTTATGAGTTTTATTTAATTGTTTTACTATTGTTGTTATTGCTTGTATTGATGTATTGTGGGCTTGGCCTCATGTAAGCCGCACCGAGTCCCTTGGGGAGATGGTAGCGGGGTATAAATAAAGTTTTGTTATATTATTATTAATATTATTTTATTCTTTTGGCACATGGGTGTTGTTGACCTTTGCTGAGTTTTGTGGTTGGTTGTGTTTGTTTGTTTTTTTTTGTGGGGGGGGGGAGCAGTCTGGTGTAGCGGTTTGAGGGTGGGATTATGACTCCAGAGACCAGGCTTTGAGTCGCCACGTGGCCATGAAACCTATTTGGGCAGGTTGCACTCTCTCAATCTCAAAGGAAAACAATGCCAAGAAAATCTTGTGATAGATTTGCCATAAATGGGAAAGTGAGCTCAAGGCAACATGCTTGGCCTCATCCCCCCTAGTCTATCTTCACAACTATCCTGTGAAGTAGTTTATGCTTAGAGTGAGTAGTCTTAATATGTTATCCAGTGAATTTAATGTCTTTGGCTCCATCTACACTAATAATAATAATAATAATAATAATAATAATAATAATAATAAACCATTATTTATACCCTGCTACCATCTCCCGCAGGACATGGTGTGGCTTACAAGAGGCCGAACCCAAATACATCATAAAACATAACAACAACAATACAACAATAGATAACTCATAACAAAGCAAAAACAATACAATAATGACACGACACAATTAAAAACCTGTGGCAGGGCCAAATGTAAGAATCATTTTTTTTTTAAATGCTGGGCATGTCCAGGGAAATAGGTTGGATATTTTAAAGATAGGTGGGCGTGCAGACAGTACTAACTCTCTCATAAAGTGCGTTTGGGACATATTGCTTGGGAGTCCTTATTCCCAGAATAAGGACTCCCAAGCAATATGTCCTTATTCTGTCATATAATCCAGTTTCTGAATTCAGATAGTCTGCTTTGAACTGGATTATGGGGCAATGTAGACTCATATGAACTGGATGATGGTGCAGATGGCACTCCATGCTGGCCACATGACCTTGGAGATGTCTACGGACAACACCAGCTCTTTGGCTTGGAAATGGAGATGAGCACCAACCTCAAACACAACTAGACTTAATGTCAGGGGAAAACCTTTCCCTTTACTTTAGACCAGTGGTTCCCGACCTTTTTTTGATTAGGGTCCACTTTGACCAGTGACCACTTTGACCAGGGACCACTCTCCAACATTAGTACCAAAAGGAGTGGAGCTGGTTAGCTCTGTGGCAAGGAGTGGAAATAAAATAAAAAATAAAATAAAGAAGGAGGTTCACAGACCGGATTTTCATTCTCGGGGCCCACTGATGGGTCACGGCCCCCTAACCACTGCCTTGGACTCATATCCAGTTCAAAGCAGATAACACTATGTAACACAATTTTTGTTCCTGGATTATAAATGTCATTTCCTAATTGGTTCCATCATGAAAACATGGAAAAAGTTTATTAAACTGCAAAAGCTTTGTTTTTGCGGAAGGGACATCCTATGTTTCCATAGCATTGAGTCATAACAGTTAAAGTGATGTCAAACTGCATTAATTCTACAGTGTACATGCACCCTGAGATATAGGTTTTGTTTCAATTAGCAAGCAGGGGGACATCTATTGTTCCCAAACAGATCCATCTTCTGTTCTCCTTCTGTACATCCAAGGTTTGGATGGGAGCAAAACTGGGCAATTGCCAAAGTCTCCGGCTGTCTATCCTGTTGTTGTATGTTAAGGCCAGCCCTGTTGTGATTCAGAGCAAGGCCACAGCCTCAGGCAGCAGATTCTCTGTGGTAGGGAGAGAACAGCTGAAAGATGTGAGAGTAATATGCCACATAGCCAGCTTTTCATTCACTCAGTCAAGTTGTTGCTCTCGAGCGTGGTGGAAGTCTCTCATCACCAGTGTTAACATTCATCTGCCACTTTGCTCAAGTTACATGCCATACCCTCCTGATTAATACTTTCTTGTCCCATTTTTCAGCTGCTTTTATTATTTATTTATTTATTTCTCGCTTTTCTCCCAGATTGGGACTCAAAGCGGCGAACAACACGTAAACAAAAACATTACAATCATAAAAAATAAACCTAGTCATCAAAACACATCTCATAAAACATTATAGAGCATTCTACAACATCATAAATAACTAAAGGTAAAGGTTTTCCCCTGACATTAAGTCCAGTCATGTCCGACTCTGGAGGTTGGTGCTCATCTCCATTTCCAAGCCGAAGAGCTGGCATTGCCCATAGACACCTCCAAGGACATGTGGCCGGCATGACTGCATGGAGTACCGTTACTTTCCCACTGGAGCGGTACCTATTGACCTACTCACATTTGCATGTTTTCGAACTGCTAGGTTGGCAGAAGCTGGGGCTAACAGTGGAAGCTCATTCCACTCCCGAGATTTGAACCTGTGACCTTTTAGTCAACAAACTCAGCAGTTTAACCCACTGTACCACTGGGGGCTAATAACTAACTCAAGATAATTTATCAATGTCCAATTTTCTCTCTCTTCGCCATTGTATTTGTCAACTAACTGAACTGGGGATGGGGGAAGAGGAGAGGACAGACTTGTCTTTCCCAGTAGGGTTAGGCAAAAGTAACCTAGTGCAGGCTCTGCTAGGTCATCTGCCCTTCCTCATTGAAAAAAACCTTTGGCCCTTTTGACCACATTCTGACATTCTTGGCCAGAAAGTGTCCTATTTTCCTTTGATGTAGGAAAATAGGACGTGCAGCAAGTTCCATCTTTACCTTCAATGGCAGAATGCATGAGTCCAGCTCTACCTTTCGTTTTCTGGTTGGAAATGTCAATCCCGTTCAGTGGTCAGCTGCTCATCTAAAACAGAGGCCAGGGTGGACCGGCCATTAGCCGAACTGAGGTGGCCACCTCCGGTCACAGATTAAGGTGTCAGTATTTTTCTTGCCAGAAACTGGGAGAGACATTTCTGAAATCTGCTGCCTCAGGTGCTAAAATAACTTGCGTGCCCTATGGCACTACACACATTAACTTTATAGGAGTGGAGGAAGGGCTCCGTTTGCTGATCTGCCTCAGGCAGCAGAATGTCTTTGGCCAGTCCTGCAAATAAGCATTTTCTTACCTCTGCAGGAAGATATAAATAAATAGTCCAGGACAACAGCTACGTCTTTTCACTCTGAATGTCTGGAGAGGGAAGGTCAACCCTGATATTTATGAGGACCTCTTTCATTTCCCTTCCCCTTGGCTGAATTAACTGACTGCAAATCCCATTTTGCACTTTGCACTCTGTTTGCAGCAATTGACCTGAGATGAAGACAAAGGGGGAATGTGGGAGGAGGAGAAAAAGACATTTTAAAAGTGACTTTAAACAGGATAATGGAGTATTACAATAATACTATCTAACAAAATTTGAAAAAAAATCTGTTCCTGGTTTGAAAAGGTTATTTCCTGTATTGTTGAAGGCTTTCATGGCCGGAATCATTGTCTTGTTGTAGGTTTTTCAGGCTGTATGGCCATGTTCCAGAAGCATGCTCTCCTGTCATTTTGCCTACATCTGTGGCAAGCATCCTCACAACCTCTGAGGATGCTTGCCACAGATGCAGGCAAAATGTCAGGAGAGAATGCTTCTAGAACATGGTCATACACCCGAAAAACCTATAACAATCCAATGTTATCTCATGTTTAATTGCGATACTTACCATACTTTGAAGGTAGTTGTTATACTCTAGAAACTTCGTTTAGTGACTATGTTCAAATGGTTGAGACACTAGGAGATAGTCAATGAAAGACTATAGCAAAATGTGCAGCAGGATGTCCAGCAAAAACAAAGTTTTTGGAATTTAATAAACTTTTTCCATGTTTTATGATAGAACCAATTAGGTAGTAAAGGTAAACCTTCCCCTGACATTAAGTCCAATCGTGTCCAACTCTGGGGAATGGTGCTCATTTCCATTTCTAAGCCAAACAGCCTGCATTGTCCATAGACACCTCCATGGTCATGTGGCCAGCATGATTGCATGGAGCACAGTTACCTTCCCGCCAGAGCGATACCTATTGATATACTCGCATTTGCATATATTCAGACTGCTAGGTTGGCAAAAACTTGGGCTAACAGCAGGAGCTCACCCCGCTCCCCGGATTCGAACTGCCAACCTTTCGGTCAGCAAGTTCCTAAACAATTAGGAAATGACATTTATAACCCAGAAACAAAAAAGGTGTTACATAGTATAATCCGAACTATCCATTCCAGACTGGGATGGTTATAGGATAATGATAAATAATAATAAATAATAGACTTTATTTATAACCTGGCACCATCTCCCCAGAGGGGACTCAGGGCGGCTAACATGAGGCCAAGCCCAAAATAATACAACATGATTAAACACAAGATAGACAAAAAATAAATCATAACAAAATATATAAAATAACAAATTCAGGAAACAATATAAAATAACATAATAAAACCGAAACACAGAGGGCAGGCCAGATGTATAAAGTAAAATCTTAAAAGGTTAAAACTCTGGGCGAGATAGGGATAAAACTGCATTTATAAAAGAAGGGCCCAAAAGAGAGGAGCAATGGGATTTGGCCTTTATAGAGGGAAGGGGATGTAGCATAATATGATAAATATGTGCAGAATTCAGTTCCAGTAACTAGTCAAACATGTGTATTTTCATATACAGTAAAATGGGATGCCTGTCTAAGATGAAATCCTATTTTGAGGATGGTCTTCACATTGTAATATATTTTGAAAACGTCTTTGAGTGTCCCCTTTCCATACCTTAGATCAATCTACATCAGTACTTCTCAACCTGTGGTCCACCATAGAATCATAGACCCATAGAGTTGGGAGAGACCTAGTGGGCCATCCAGCCCCACCCCCTGCCAAGAAGCAAGAAAATCACATTCAAAGCACCCCAGATAGATGACCATCCAGCTTCTGTTTAAAAGCCTCCAAAGAGGGAGCCTCCACCACATACCAGTGGTCCACAAGAACTAAAATATAGTCCACAGCCTCACTGTTACTACACTATTGCAACAAGAACAACTGGTCTCTTATAGTACTGAGACTTATTAAATATGGTTTTCTGTGGGCAAGCAGAAATGGTGACTACTGGATGGAGTATGTTTTGTATCAGAAACTAGAGCTGATGTGGTCTATCCAATCCCATTTTCTGAATTAGCACCCCAAATAATCAAAATGAATCTAAAGTTGACGAAAAACTGATTCGTAACCCTTTTGGTACTAATGTTGGAGAGTGATCTCTGGTCAAAGTGGTCTCTGATCAAAAGAAGGTTGGGAACCACCGGTCTAGATGCACAATTTGCTGTGCTCTTCCTTTCATGTCTCATCATTTTTTTTTCAAGGGACTATTACAGAATTGAATTATGTTTGATTGGAAAGAGGAGTAACAGTAATGTTATGGCAAAGCAGTGTTGGCAACTAGGACAGTTCATGAAGGCAAGTTGTGGGTGGGAAACAGAGGGGAAAGTGGAATGAACGGGAATGAAGAACTGCATGAGTGCATAATCTCTCCAAAGTTAATTACAAGACTGAAGCAATTGTAAGAGTCAAGATCATTTCAGTCAGGTTGGTGTCCCAGAACAAAGTATCTACTATATATGTGCCTTCAAGTCACCTGTCAACTTATGGCAACCCCACTAATTGTACAGGGTTTTCTTAGGCAAGGTGAACTCAAATGTGGTTTTGCCAGTTCCTTCCTCTGAAATATAGTCTAACATCTTGAATCTCTCATAAGATCTTCTGGGGAGGCCCTGCTCTCGATCCCGCCTGCGTCACAAGCATGGCTGGCGGGGACGAGGGACAGGGCCTTCTCTGTGGTGGCCCCTCGGGTGTGGAACGCCCTTCCCATGGACGTTAGATCAGCCCCTTCGTTAATGGTGTTTCGTAGAAAACTAAAAACCTGGCTGTTTGAACAGGCGTTCGGATAAACAGTGCAGTGTACACGATGAATATAGGATATAGGAATATAGGAACGGAACTATGGATGACGAATTTGGATCACGATTTGTTTATGTGTTGGTATTGATGTGTTATTACCATGTATACTATGTTGTTAATGTTTTTTTTAAAATTTTGTATGTTGTTGGATTGACTTTTTGCTCTTGTTGTGAACCGCGTTGAGTCGCCTACGGGCTGAGAAACTGTGGTATACAAGCAAAGTATACTGTGGTATACAAGCAAAGGGAGGCCCTGCTCGTGATCCCACCCACGTCGCAAGCGCGCTTGGTGGGGACACGTGACAGGGCCTTCTCTGTGGCGGCCCCCCGACTTTGGAACGCCCTCCCAAAAGAGCTCAGACAAGCCCCCACTCTAGCCGTCTTCAGAAGGAACCTAAAAACTTGGCTGTTCCGTTGTGCCTTCCCAGACTAGGAATCCCCACCCAAGCCCTAGTAGCACCTTAGCATAACAAATTGTCACTGCACATCGCACTTTTAACCCTACGTGCCTCCTGCCATTCAGCACTTTTAACCCTTGTACCCCAGTGCGCCGGCCGAACCAGTTTTTAATAATGTCCTGAGGTACTGTCTTTGTTGTTATTCTGCTTATTGCTTGATTTGCTTAGTATTGTGGTGTTATGTTATTTTGCTTATTGTTTGATTTGCCTTGTTGTTGTGATGTTATACTTTCTACTGTATTGTGTTTGAGGCTTCGGCCTGTGTAAGCCGCATCGAGTCCTCCGGGAGATGCTAGCGGGGTACAAATAAAGTTAATAATAATAATAATAATAATAATAATTAATAATAATAATAATAATAAAGTAAATAAGTAAATAAATAAATAATTTAACTCTCATCTAGCTTTCTCATCTAGCCTAGCCCATGCTTTATGTTTTTACAATCCATGCTATGCTTGCAAAACATTTTATCACATGGACATGGAAATCAGTATTGCCTCTTAAAGCTTTAGATCAGTGGTTCCCAAGCTGTGGTCTGTGGACCACCAGTTGTCCGTAATAACTAAAATATGGTCCATGGCCTCACTGTTATCACACCATTGCAACAAGAACGAATGGTCTCGCGAAACCTTCTTATAGTGCCAAGGCTTATTAAATGTGGTTTTCTGTGGGCAAGCAGATGGTGACTAATGGATGGCATATGTTCTGTACTGGAAACTAGAACTGATGTGGCCTATCCAGTGCAATTTTCTGAATCAGCACCCCAAATCACCAAACTAAATCTGAAGTTGACCAAAAACTGATTTGGAACCCTTTTGGTACTAATGTTGGAGAGTGGTCTCTGGTCAAAGTGGTCCCGGGTCAAAAAGGATTGGGAACTACTGCTTTAGATGGAGCTGTTTTAATCAAAAGGGACCTGTTTCAACATGTCTTGTGTATGCATGTTTGTATCTATCACTGTTGGTCCTGGTATGTTACATACTGGGAACAAGGCTTGGAAAATGTTCTTGTTTTCTTGAACCACTCTAACAACCACCATGTCAGACTACATAGAGAAGCCATTCAAATCCACAATCATGTGGACAATTTCAACAGAAACGAGGAAACCATGAAAATGAACAAAATCTGGCTACCAGTATTTAAAAAAAAATCTAAAATCAGAACAGTAAATTAAGAGCAACACTCAAAAAACAGGGGAAATCCAGTCAAGACTCAATCAAGGCCAGCTAACACCTCCAAACAAAGGATCCCCCCCCCCAGGCAGCAACCAGCCAGGCTTTGAAGCTGCAAGGTGGCCAATCAAGGTGGCCAATTGCAACATTCACACTTGCTTCAAGCAGACAAGAGTTCTTTCACCCACCCTGGACATTCCACTGATATATAAACCTCACTTGCCTAGTTTCCAATAGATCTCACAACCTCTGAGGATTCCTGTTATAGATGTGGGTGAAACGTCAGGAGAGAATGCTTCTGGAACATGGCCAAGCAGCCTGGAAAAATCACAGCAACCCAGTGATTTTGGCCATGGAAGACTTCAACAATACAAGATTCATTATGTTCTCCAAAGAATAATAGAGATTCCCTAAGTGCTTCTGGAACATGGCCAAACAGCCCAGAAATATCACAGCAACCCAATGTTCTTGTTTGGACTATAACTCCCAAAATCTTCCAGTTAGCATGCCTGGTAGTCATTCAAAATGGAGGCTTCCATCAGCAGTAGTCTCTTAGACCAAATACTGCTAGGAAATGATGACATTAGAGATGGCCTTCTGCTCTAAAACTAATAGAGCTTTTTTTTAGAAAAGCCCTAAACTTCACATCATCACCCTTCATCCAGTGTCTTGGAAAAACAGCAACAATGAGGATTTGTGGCAAAAACTTGTCAGTTACTTGATATTCAGTCACTTAGCTGTTAAAAACAGATTGTTACTCTACTAAACAGTTTAACCTAGAGAATATGATAGACAAGTGTATTTTATAGGTGCTTGTGTCAAGAAGCGAATACTAAGTAGCTATTTTGTGTGCTCTTGTGTCATATGTGAAATGTCATTCATGCTGCATAGCTAATGGGTTATATAGTCAAACACACATACACTGCTGCCCCTTTGCAAGAGTTATTGCAGCCTCTGGCCTGGGAGTTTGGGGCATCTTCTGTTTCCAGCCTTTTAAATAAATAGCGAGTGGCGTCACCCCAGCTGCTGCTGAGAATGGGACAAATGCCCAGGCGAGCAGGGAGGCAGGAGGGAAGGGGCACAGGAATAGAAACGCTGGGAGCAGTCCCACCCTCCCAAAGTATGATGTGCCCTCTGCCTGATAGTGGGGCAAAGCGTGGAGAATCTCACCCACCCAAATATACCCACTTTATGCTGTGTCTTGAAAGAGTTGTCCTTTCCAGCACAAGGAGCTATTGTCCCAAGGGGGTGGTATGAGCTTCTGAAAGGCAGAAAGAAGAGCCGTCATACAGCTCTTGATTTCAAAGCAGGCTGGCAAAGCTATTTCGGATTTCTGTAGAGCAGCTGGGCTCTAGCTACTGTTCCAATTCTCCCATTTCCCTTCGTATACTGCCTTTGTCCTGTACCATCTCTACCATTTTCCCTTCCTCTGCTGCCTTTGTCCCGTGCCAACTCTACCATTTCCCTTCCAATATTGCCTTTGTCCTGTACTAACTTTACCATTTCCCTTCCTATACTGCTTTTCTCCTGTGCCAACTTTACCATTTGTTCTGTGCCAACTCTACCATTTCCCTTCCAATATTGCCTTTCTCCCGTGCCAACTCTACCATTTTCCCTTCCTACTGCCTTTGTCCTGTGCCAACTCTAACATCTTCCCTTCCTACTGCCTTTGTCCTGTGCCATCTCTACCATTTTCCATTCCTATACTGCCTTTGTCCTGTGCCAACCTTAGAATTTGTCCTGTGCAAACTCTACCATTTCCTTCCTATACTGCCTTTTTCCTGCGCCAACCTTACCATTTTCCCTTCTTATACTGCCTTTGTCCTGTACCATGTCTACCATTTTCCCTTTCAATACTTCCTTTGTCCCCTTCCAACTCTACCATTTCCCTTCCTATATTGCCTTTGTCTCGTGCCAACTCTACCACTTCCCTTCCAATATTGCCTCTGTCCTGTGCCAACTCTTCCATTTCCCTTCATATACTGCCTATTTTCTATGCCAACCTTACCATTTTCCCTACTTATGCTGCCTTTGTCCTGTACTATCTCTACCATTTCCCCTTTCTATACTGCCTTTTCTGTGCCAATTACCATTTCCCACCCTCTATTGCCTTTGTGTAGAAGGGGCCTAAGTGAGCTCGGGATTTCGTATTTCCTGACCTCTGCAGATAGTGCCAAGGAAAAAGAGGACTAATTGACCACTGTATTCATTTGGTACATGGGGCTTTAGTTACTTGTGAAGGAAAGACGTCAAGCTGGCTTAGAAAGTTTTACATTTTTGCCTGGGTCACTGCCAAAATCAGAGCCACTCATGTAAACGGCACCTGCTTCTTCCATGCCTTTCCCCGCATAAATGCACGTCAACCACACACCATTCCATTCTGCCTCAAGCATGTTGTTTTCCATCAGGGAGCAAACTTTTTGTCATTGGATCAGCCGAGCACATTTTAAGTCTGCCAAGGGGATGCACTTGATCCCTGGGAATCCAGTCTGTCAGGCTGGAGGTCCACCTGTTGTATTGCCGAGAGACCAAGTAGCTTCACCCATTTCAGTTGGTGTCATAGTAGGTCTACATCACCACTATTGCACCTATGCTCTGTTGTATATCCTGGCTTTTTACACTTTCACAAAAATCCATTTTGCACCTATAATGTTTCACAACAGTTTATATATGAACATTTTTTCCATTGGCAAACGCCATTGGAATCCTTGGTCTTTGTTTTGTTGTTTCTTATTTCTTTTTATGGGAATGAGTTCTTTCAGTTGGCTCAATGCTATGTAGAGGCAAAAGTGACAATATGGTTTCCATTGTGTTATCAAAGGCTTTCATGGCTGGAATCGCTGGGTTGCTGTGAGTTTTCTGGACTGTATGGCCATGTTCCAGAAGCATTCTCTCATGACGTTTCACCCACATTTATGGCAGGTGTCCTCAGAGGTTGTGAGGTCACAACCTCTGAGGACGCCTGCCATAGATGTGAGTGAAACGTCAGGAGAGAATGCTTCTGGAACATGGCCATACAGTCTGGAAAACTCACAGCAACCCATGGTTTCCGTTGTTTTACTAATTTTTATAATTGTGTAATTTTTTGTGGTTTTTGTCCCCTGATTCCCGTAACGTGGGAAAATCAAAGATGTTTCTTATAGTTCAGGACTTTTGTAATATTTATAAAATTTGCAATTAGCCTTCCCCAAATAAACTTTATCTCTAATATACCAGGCATGATTGTGCCAAGCCAAGTGATACATGGTGCATATAATAATAATAATAATAATAATAATAATAATAATAACAACAACAACATCAACAATTATGGTTCCATCTACACTGACCATTTGATGCAGTTTCAAGCTGGTATTAAAGAAAGTTGTTTTACTGTTCAGATGATTACACAATAAATCCTGAAACCAGTTTGGTGCCTAGATAGTGATTATACAAATCACAAAGGACTGATGCACTTACTGGTATTCTTTTGCTTCCTTTTGTGGGAGTTTGTTGTCTGGCTGGGTTCAAACTGCATTAAATGATCAGTGTAGATGGGGACAATGTGACCTTAAAACATATTGCATTCTGGCAAGGAATTTTTGGCAAGGAATTCAATTTTTCCCTAAGCTTTCTAGAAGGTTTACATTTCTGTGTTAGAGAAGAAGGAAAGTTGCAGGGGATAATAGTATTAGGAGGTCAAAAGGGAAGGCAAATTCCAGGAAAAAATATCTGTTCCTGGTTTGAAAGTGTTATTTCCTGTTTCATTGTGTGTTACTTACTTTGAAAGTAGTTGTTATACTCCAGAAACTTCATTTTTGTAGCTGCCACAAACTATATTGAATTAGTTGAGACTCTAGGAGATAGTCATTGAAAAACTATAGCAAAATGTGCTGCAAGTGTTCCCGCAAAAAAAAAAGTTTTTGCAATGTAATAAACTTTTTCCATGTGTTTATGATAGACCCAAGTAGGAAATCACATTTATAATCCAGGAACAACCAATTGTGTTATATAGTGTTATGACTGCCCCAACTGTCTTCCCATCTTTCTCCTTCCTGGGCAGGGTATGTGCAGAGGTGTGTGTGTTCACACAGGTATTCAGACCAATGCTGAAGAGTGTTTGTAACAGCTGCACTTTGAAAAGCAGTGGGGTGAGCATGGGGTCATTTCTGCTTTCTGCCACAGAGATGCCAGCATCTAAGCTATGCTAATATTTCCCATACATCACGCACCCTCCAGCTCTCTTCTTTTGGCAGTGACAGTCCCAATTAATAATCTTCACTTTTCCAACTGTTTTTAAATTGCTCCAGTTTTTCTCTATTCCTCTCATTTCCCCTGTTTGTTCTTAAAGGTAAAGATAAAGGTTTTCCCCTGACATTAAGTCTAGTCATGTCCGTCTCTGCAAGGTGGGGCTCATCTCCATTTCCAAGCTGAAGAGCCGGTGTTGCCTGTAGAAACCTCCAGGGTCATATGGCCAGCATGACTGCATGGAGCGCTATTACCTTCCTGCCAGAGTGGTACCTATTGGATCTACTCACATTTGCATGTTTTCTGCAAGGTTGGCAGAAGTTGAGGCTAACAGTGGGAGCTCACCCCGTTCCCTGGATTCGAATCGCCGACCTTTCAGTCAGCTGTGCCACTGGGTTACTTCAATTGCTGTAAATTGCGTTCAGTGTAGTTTGCAGTTGGAATTGGGCAGGTCAACATTTTGTCTTTCTCAGTTGGCTCAGTCAAAAGAAAACTGCTGCATCTTGTCTTAGCTTGTGCGTTCTTAGTTATTAATAATTTTTGACTTCTTGGCCTCACGCTGATGTTGCTCGGCATCCTGATTTTCATCTGTGAAATAGAAGCCCCCAGTGGCCCAATGGGTTAAACTCTTGTGCCAGCAGGACTGCTGACTTGAAGCTTGGGTTGCTGACCTGAAGGTTGCTGGTTTGAATCTGGGGAGAGTATGGATGAGCTCCCTCTGTCAGCTCCATCTCCATATGGGGACATGAGAGAAGCCTCCCACAAGGATAGTAAAACATCAAACATCCGGGTGTCCCCTGGACAACATCCTTGCAGATGGCCAATTTTCTCACACCAGAAGCGACTTGCGGTTTCTCGAGACGCTCCTGACATGAAAAAAAAATCTGTGAGATGTTGGTAGATGTGGCATCACAACAGATTTTATCTCTTGGTTGTGAAGTTCTCTAGTTGTTCTGCAGGAATCACTTATCATGTGGTTACGATTTTATGGTGTTGAAGAAGCTCCGTGCTGCGGTTCTTTTACTGCGGCATTTACGACTGAAAAAGGATTGATATTTATCATTTATTGAGCAAAACAGATGCAGCTCCAGGTTTCTTGAGCAGAACTTGCTGGGCGATGTTCACTGTGCATTCATTTATTTTTCATAAGATATTCATTTCCAGTCTAATTTTGCACAACATTGACTCCAGCTGTTCACTTTTCCCTCTCCGGTTCTGCTGTATCCTTAGCTAACAAGATATAGTCATTGCCGAAAGCTAAGCGCCTTTGTTGTTTACTGTTGGCGTAGGCTCCATATTCCCAGTTTAATTTATTGAACCGTACTCTCAGAACTGGAGGGAATAGTTTCAGTGAAATTGTCTTGCTTTCTCCACTCGGTTGCAACCCTAGATGCAGCCAAGATCTCTGAACTGTGTGGTCTCTGCAGTATAGAGTCTCTTGGTTTCTTCAGGCTGGTTAGCTTATATCTAGTTCATTCCATTCCGGTCTCATTCAGTACATTACAGGCAGTACTGACTTCAGTGGAATCAAATGAGGTGCCATCTCTTGTCCTTCTCTTGGACTCTTCCCAAAATGCATCCTGGCTTGTTTCCTGAGTCAAAGGACAAGGGTGGCTTCAGATTCTCTGGCCCCAAAGCCATTCCATTCCATTGGAAAATTAGATTTTCATCAAGACTTCAAACAGTATGGACCCCAATCTTTACTCTGTGATGAAAATGGATATGCTGGCCAGGGATTGTGTGAGACGTAATTGACAACCTGACTTTCGGTCATTCATTCATTCTGAATTACACTCATCTTCTGCACTAGGAGCCCCCAGCGGTACAATGGGTTAAACGTTTGTGCCGGTGGGACTGCTGACTGATAGGTCAGCAGTTTGAATCCGGGGAGAGTGGGTTGAGCTCCCTCTGTCAGCTCCAGCTCCCCATTATTTATTTTTTATTTATTGTGTCAGGAGCAATCAGACAGTTGTATTACATTTTTAACAAACCACAAAGTTTGCAAAGTTGATTAAATGTCCTTTGACCAGTATCTGGCCACTTGGAGTGCCTCTGGTGTTGCCACAAGAAGGTCCTCCATTGCGCATGTAGCAGGGCTATGGTTGCATTGCAGCAGGTGGTCAGTGGTTTGCTCTTCTCCACACTCACATGTCGTGGATTCCACTTTGTGGTCCCATTTCTTAAGTTTGGCTCTGCATCTCGTGGTGCCGGAGCGCAGTCTGTTCAGCGCCTTCCAAGTCGCCCACTTTTCTGTGTGCCCAAGGGGAAGTCTCTCATTTAGTATCAGCCATTGATTGAGGTTCTGGGTTTGAGCCTGCCACTTTTGAACTCTTGCTTGCTGAAGCCTCCCATAAGGATGGTAAAACATCAAAGATTCAGGCATCCCCTGGGCAACGTCCTTGCAGACAGCCAATTCTCTCACACCAGAAGTGACTTGCAGTTTCTCAAATCGCTTGTGATACAAAGAAAAAAATGATCTGCACTGCCTAAATGTATTTATTTATTTATTTATTTACAGTGTTTATATTCCACCCTTCTCACCCCAAAGGGGACTCAGAGTGGATCACAGAATACATATATGGCAAACATTCAGTGTCATTGATACACTGACAAGACAATAGATAGAGATATATTAGGCTTTCCCCATCTTCGGCATCTTGGAGGTTTGTGCTCGGTTCTGGTCACAGGGGGGTTGCTGTTGCTCTATTTCCCCTGCCGAAGAGATTTATTCACAAACTTCCTCCTTGATCAAATCGCCGGCATTTCCTTACGGGTGCCTTAAATACCTCCCCGCTTTAAGCAGTACCTATTTATCTACTCACATTTTGCTTTCAAACTGCTATGTAGGCAGTGTTAGAGAAAACTACCCTAAAATATAGCAGAGCATCCAAAAACAAACAGGATATTAAAACAGTTCACAGCAAGCAAAGTGTGAAGTGCTGTGTGACGTGGCTGGAAAGAATTAAGAGCTTAGGCAGGCAAAGATGCAATCTTTAAAAAGAGTCTAATCTTTAAAAAATCACAAAAGGTGTATTTACAATAATAAAGAACTAACCACATTTCTCCATGGTAAAGAACTGGATCTGAGCTACTCTAACACTCATCTCTTCTAAGGTTTCAAGGGGGGGGGGGGACAGCAATCACTACATCTCTCTGATACACATGCAGAGAGAGATCTCAAAGCACACAGCACATACTCAGATGTAAGGGCCCTTCCACACAGCCCTATATCCCAGAATATCAAGGCAGAAAATCCCACAATATCTGTTTTGAACTGGGATATCCAAGTCCACACTCAGATGTGGGATTTTCTGCCTTGATGTTCTGGAATATAGGGCTGTGTGGATGGGCCCTCAGATGTAAGCAACAGAAATCAGATTTTAAAAGGCTTGCAATAGATAATTAGCCATTTTAAACAACCAATCAGAATGAAAGCAGAAACAGAGAGGTGAGAAGAAATAGATACATTCCCAACTGTCATACAAGAGATATGGGGGAAGAAAAACCCATTGGGCCCTTCCACACAGCCCTTTAACCCAGATTATCAAGGCAGAAAATCCCACATTATCTGTGGACTCAGATACCCCAGTTCAAAGCAGATATTGTGGGATTTTCTGCCTTGATATACTGTTGTGTGGAAGAGTCCCTAGACTAGTCTAAGCTAACTAAAATGTTCCTCTTTGAGGACTGCAGACTTGAGCAGTGTGGAGTTGAATACCAACAGGCAGAAGCTAGGCTAAAGGCTAGGAGCTCACCTCGATCCGGACTTCGAACTATCAGTCTTTCGATTGGCAAGATTTACTGCAGCTGGTGGTTGTCCATTTTCAAATTTTCAAAGCCAGTAATACTGTATTTTGCTTGCAAAGCACTATGTGTATTTTGACTTGGCTATGTGTAAATAAAAACCAACAAAGGTGAAGAAAGCATTATATTATACATATCTCAGCTAGTTGCTGGACAGAATGTACATGACCAGCTGTTGGAAATTTTGAACTGAAACCACCCTGTTCCTTTGATATCATCTGATATCAGTGTAAGAACTACTGAAAGGATGTAGGCAGCTTTAGTTAGTGTAGTAGATTTTGTTTTTCAGACCATTCCCCTTGTCCCCAATGGCAGAAAATTAGATATAGGCTCCTGGCAGGCATAGCTAATGGGCACAATCTTCAGGAAAATAGAGGTTTTGTCCCCAGCATAAAAATCAGTGTTAGCTTTGCCAGACTGAGGCCCCTTCTACACTGTCATAGAATCCAGTTTCTGATCCCAGATTATTTGCTTTGGATTATATGGCAGTCTAGACACATATAATCCAGTTCAAAGCAGATAATTTGGGATCAAAAACTGTAGATCCAATTTGAGATACTTGACATGTTTAATAATGACTCTTTGGATATGGCGATTCCCTTGAATAAACTGTTTTCACTGAATCGGTTACACTTGGGATTTTAGAGTAAGGCACCAGTGAAGCGATGTTTCCACCATATTATCATCTCCTTTGAGCAGTTCATATGAATTTGCATGAATCTGCTTGTGTTTTACAGTTTAACTTTTGCCACTAGAAAGTAAAATAATTATTAATGAATTCTTAGTTGAGTTTTGAAAGCACATCATTATGAGCTTCCATTGTGAACATTCAGAAAACTGTAACACTCTTGTTGTCAGAGAGTTGTTTCCTTCCTTTCAGTGTGAGCACATGCATCGCGATGGGTGCATGTATACAGCAATGTGAGCATTTATCTTCCTCATATTTGCCACTGAGAATTTGGTCCAAAACATCAGCCATGGCAAGGGAGCCATTTGAAATCACAGCAACCATCCAGAGTTTAATCAGGCATAGGAAAGGTAAAGGTTTCCCCTTGACACTAGTTGTATCCAACTCTGGAGGTGGTGCTCATCTCAGTTTTTAAGCCAAAGAGCTGGAGTTGTCTGTAGACACCTCCAAGTTCATGTTGCCAACATGACTGCATGGAGCGCCGTTTCCTTTTTGCCGGAGCGGTCCCTAATGATCTACTCACATTTGCATGTTTTTGAACTGCTAGGTTGGCAGAAGCTGGGGCTGACAGCGGAAGCTCACCCTGCTCCTCGGATTCAAACAGCCAAACTTTTGATCAGCAAGTTCAGCGGTTTAACACACTGTGCCACCAGGAGCTCTAAACTTAATCAGACATAGTTTGACATTATTTTGTTCATATATGTATGGAAGAGTAGACTTTGGGCAGCTAGTCTGCTTGACCGAACATCAAAAGGTTTCTGCATTATTTATGTAATAAATATTTCTAACCTATTCTATATCAGCACATCTCATGACAGGGTGTGTGTGTGTGTGTTTATATAAGTAAAATTAGATCTGAAATCATTCTAACACTTTTTTAAAAATTCAAAAGACTTGTAATCAGCTCACTGAAATGGTTGATCATTATATATATATCCTTTCTTCCTCTCCACAGTACTCCAACTGCGAATGCAACACCGGCGGTCCCAGGAGCAGCTCTCTGAACGCCACTTAATTCCAGGTGAGTTCCCCCCAACATATATGTATATGTATTCCAATGGCTTCTGTCAAGGTAAAGGGAAAGGCTTTCACCAGACTTTAGGGGGTTGGTGCTCATTAACAAAAAGTGATACATTTCCTCCAGTGGTTTGACTGACCTGCTCCCCTTTCTGATTTCTCCAGCTCTCAACAAGCCCCCTGCAACTTTTCCGCAACCCAGTGGGACTCAGAACAAAGTGAGTAGATCCGTGGATTCCAGTCATGTATGGGACATGGCTGGTGTTGGTGCAAATCCTTTTCAGGTGTTTGAGTAGCTGACTCCTATGAGAGGCTGTGTTCAACTGATTCCTATCCTGAGCATCAATCAACTTTTGAGACTAAATGTGTACAAGGTTTCCCCCCCAGTCCTGCCCTTTTCTCACCCTTGAGTTGTATAGAATGACCCTTTCAGGAAGATCTCAACACTTGAGAATGCTCTTATGGCAGGAGGCATCTCTTTAGTGCTACTGTCCAACTGTTTATTGTGATTATGACCATCACAATCTTCTTTAAAGTCAAAGGTAGAGAAAGAGTGCCCCTTCCTCCCTCTCATAGCTCTGCTGCCGGTGATCCTTTTAACTGGAAATGCAAGATAATGAACTCAAGACCTCCTGCTTTTACGGCATGTGTTGTGTCACTCAACAGCTGCCGTCGTTGCCCAACATTCATTTTAGACTCTGTGGGTGAAACATTTCTGTGACTTAATAAGATGAAAGATGAATTAGCATCTTGGCAGTGCACGCAGGTCCTTAAAGTTCCCTTTCAGGGCGGGAGGTGTTCACAGTGTTCAACTATAGGCTCTTATCTCATCCAGTATTGCTGTGGGGGAGAAACAATTAACAACTTCAGAATATTTAGGTTATTAAGACAGTTTCCTGGGTCCTTCCAAAGCAGAAAAAGCAGACATTTTGGAGGGGAAATTGAAAAAAGCACAACAATAATTTGGGATGCATTATATACATTTTTCAAAACATATCATATTTCACTAAATCTAAAGTGCTATAAAATGGAAGGCACATATTACTTTTGCATTTTCAATATTGGGGGGAGTGGAAGAGAGTTTTCTCTTAATAGTTTTTAGGATTTCCTCTGTATGCACGATATCTTGTGTTTATTTCAATCTGGAAGTTAGCTTTTCTTCATGAGATTTTTTTTTTACTAGCTCTGTGGTCCCTCCTCTCTTGGTGGTAAGATAATAAAAAAAGCCCAAATTTAAGGCACCATCGAGTGTAAAGGTAAAAGTTTCCCCTGACATTAAGTCTAGTCGTGTCCGACTCTGAGGGGTGGTGCTCATTTCCATTTCTAAGCCAAAGAGTTGGCATTTTCCATAGACACCTCCAAGGTCATGTGGCCAGCATGACTGCAAGGAGTGCCGTTATCTTCCCGCAGAAGCGGTACCTATTGATCTACTCACATTTGCATGTTTTCAAACTGCTAGATTGACAGCTGGGGCTAACAAAGGGAGCTCACTCCACTCCCCGGATTTGAACCGCCAACCTTTTGGTCAGCAAGTTCAGCAGCTCAGTGGTTTAACCTGCTGTGTCACGAGGGGGCCCTATCAAGTGTAAGATGCACCACATTTTTGGAGTGCCTAAAATGGGGGAAAATGCACCTTAGAATCAGGAAAATATGGTAGTTGCAAATTGAACATATATTTGAGATTTTTTTTTACCTTTTGCTACAAATAGTGCCAGAAGGTCCAAATCATACTTGTTTTTCCTCCTAAATTTTTCCAGTCCTGGGACTCCACATTGCTAAGGAGGAACGCAAAAGACTCCCCATTTGAAAATTCATCTAGCTTCATCTAGAAGGCTGTCCAAACGCTATGGTCCAATGTGTGCCCCCCAGTATATAGTTTTGGAAAAGTTACTTTTTAGACTACAGCTCTCAGAACCCCCAGCCATCCAAATACAATGTTTGCCAGCACTTGTTGCAGTCATGACGCCTGTACCTGACTTAGTCATGGTTATCTTATGGGATGCGGTCACTTTATGAGACTAGGGTGAATTATTTTATTGATTTGCATACATTGCTAAGGATGCAATTCTTCTGCTTTTATTCAGGCCAATGAGATCGCAAAGCTGAAAGCTGATTGCAAAGCCTCTCCTCGGCCCCACAAGACAAGCACAACCAAGGTCCAGCCTGTAGAAGGTAAGGGGACAAAACAACTTATCTCATTTGTCGGTGTCAATCCTTCTGAAAGTTAATATGCATTGATCTAAGAGCCAGAAGCTTTAATAATTGGGCGCCCTGGTTTTATTTCATCTGAGCAAATTCAGCTTCAAAGGATCCAGGAGTCTGGACTGTCATACCCCATCATCTATTTTTTTTTTAATTAATTTACCCTTTTCCTCTATTAACTTAAACATCCTGACTTCTGGCATTTAGGATTGTGCCAAAAGTTCTATATGAGACTCTCCTAGGTAAAGGTAAAGGTTTTCCCTTGACATTAAGTGCAGTCGTGTCCGACTCTGGGGATTGGTGCTTATCTCCATTTCTAAGCCAAGGAGCCAGCATTGTCCATGGACACCTCCAAAGTCATATTGATCTACTCACATTTGCATGTTTTGAACTGCTATGTTGGCAGAAGCTGCGGCTAACAGTGGGAGCTCACCATAATCACCAGATTTGAACCTGAAACCTTTCAGACAGCAAGTTCAGCAGATCAGCGGTTTAACCCACTGCACCACCGGGGGCTCCTATAGAACAAAAAAACCCTTCTTATTTTGAAATATAATTCTCAGTCTGGCTGGTGATTAAAATTCTATCTGTGCTCCTAGCTTCTACTTTTTCATCTAATTTTCAATCGATGAGGTGTGGGTTAAAAGGGAATAAGGAACGAATCTCATGGTTTTTTGGATCAGTTCATTATATTGTTTGGAAAACTGCTAGGCCCTCCTCCACCTTTTTCATATCTGAATGTGCTAAACATCCGATTTTTCCAGGGATGCTCCAGATCTAGGAGTCTAAACATCACTCTCCAGGCTAGATCTAAACAGCCCTATATCCCAAGATCTGATCCCAGATTATCTGATTTGAACTGGACTATATGAGTCTACACTGCCAGATAATTTGGGATAAGCAGATAATCTGGGATCAGATCCTGGGATATAGAGCAGTGTTGATCCAGTCCGAGTTGGTCACTTCCAAGAAGTCCTTGCCAACTAGAAATAGCTTTTAAAGCAGGTATGGACAAACTTTGGCCCTCCAGGTGTTTTGGACTGCAACTTCCACAATTCCTAACAGCCTACCGTCTGTTAGGAATTGTGGGAGTTGAAGTCCAAAACACCTGGAGGGCCAAAGTTTGCCCATACCTGTTTTAAAGGGATTATCCTCCTGGAAAAGAGATCCATACCATAAAACAAAACCTTCACAGTTAAGATTACAGAGGTCAAATTAGCAGATGCTATGGACAAATGTTTCCATCCCAGGTTTGGACTATACGTCCAAGAAACCCATGTTTATTGGGGATTCTGGGAATTTTAATCCAACAAATAACTCTCCCCACCTGCCCAAACTTTACATCTAACTACTAGGTGCTAGAAGCAACTTACATCATATCTGTTTAACAGTTTCCCTAATATAACACTAAATGCTGTTGGTTTCTCCAACCTTAGTGGAACCTTAGGTGTTCAATGATAAATCAATAGGTAAATCCATTGAATCAGTTGATGAATACCAACAATAGATCTTGACTGGTTGGGGTAAACGATAAAATCCAGACTCCAGCTCCAACTCCAGATCTCCAGTCTAATGGGCCAAGGCTGCTCTTATATTCTTCTTTGGGCTTTCCATGAACTCCCTGTCTTCTTGGTTTCCTTTTCGTCCCCTGCAGTGCCTCCAGGGGACCCTTCCGAGCTGCAGGACAAAAAGGCTCGCCTGGCCGAAGACCTGAGCGAGAAGATCCTACACCGCCCTGGACCACTTGAGCTGGTGAAGAAGAACATCCTCCCTTTGGATCCAGGCATTAAGGATGCTGTGACAGGTAATGACTCGACTAGATTCTGGAAGGCTCTAGCTGCAAGTGAATGGGACTACTCCCACTCTGTCAAATAAAATAAAATAAAGGGAGTATGAGCAGCTGAATAATTTTAGACCAAAAATGGGCAACAGTGACCGCATTGTCTGTAGCTTTAAACAATTCTTCCTCTGTGCATGAGGCAGGGCATTGTGGCCAAGCATATAGATGCTGAATTGTTTGTTCTGCTCCAAAATCACACAAGGTGGAGGATTCTTCTAGGTAGTGCCATTTTGCCAGGTTGTCTTTTGATCTGCCAACTCCACTTCTGCGTCTGTTCAGGGACTTTCAAGTTGCCCATTCTTGGTTTTCCCGTGGAGGAAGACCCTCGTGGGGGCCATCCAGTTGGAACTGCCTGATTTTTCAGCCCACAGGGATATTCTTGCTGTTTCTGGAGGAACATTAACAGAAGTGGTGGGTCTCATGAAACTTTTCCTTGATTTAAGTCTACTAGGAGGAGGCTGATAGCCATGCAGTGGGTGACCTTCAAAGTGTTTAACCTTATTTCTCTTGCAATTGCCAGCAACTTCCCATTGCACATCAGGAGAGGCAGTGCAAGCTAGCTTATAAAGTCTATCAGCAGGTGTAGGTTTAAGACATCCTATGACTATTCTACACATTTCATTTAGTGCTGTATTCACCTGCTTCGCGTGGGCAGATTTATCCCAGACGGGGCAGGCATACTCATCGGTTCAGTTGGACAAGGCCAGGGCTGATGTTCTTATTAATTTTGGGTCTACACCCCATTCCAGCCATGCAAGGCCATTAATAATGCCTGAGATCCTTCTAAGGTGAAACACAGGAGGAGTTGAATTGAAGTAGAGGAGTTTGGGTGGTCAAATACAGTACAAGGCAGCCTTCATATAGATCAGTGGTTCTCAATTTGTCGGTCCCCAGATGTTTTGGCCTTTAACTCCCAGAAATTCTAACAGCTGGTAAACTGGCTGGGATTTCTGGGAGTTGCAGGCCAAAAACATCTGGGGACCCCAGGTTGAGAACTGCTGATATAGATAAAAGAAAAAATGCTGTTGGAAGCAGAACACATTGCCTTTGGGGTACTAAACCCGAGCTCTTTCTCCACCCCATTTCCAGATGCAACTCCAACTGTTCCCAGTTCCTTCAACTTTGAGGAAGACCTTAGTAGTTCATCTTCATCCTCATCCCCCTGCTTTGCTCTGTCTCCAGGAAGCACTCATGGGAATCCTACCTCAGGGACTGCTTTTCCGGTAAGCAACTGATTATTTTATATTATAGGTTATGTGCTGAACACAGATGGCCTAATCGGTTTCCAGGTATCTCATTATATTGCATATAAGATTTTAAAATAAATGCTAGTTAATCTCAGTTACCTACACACAGTGGATAGAAATTGATTCTAACATGCTGTGTTTAGTTTCTGCTGTGCCATTTGAGTTTCTGAGGTCTCCCCATTTTTCTTTTACATTTTACCAATTTACTATCTGCACTTTCTTCTCCTTTGTGCCTATGGTCCTGGGCCACAGAGCAACGTAACAGATAAAACTTAATGGTCAAAACTACAGGATGCCTTCATAGGAGTAAGGTTTAATAAAAAAAAAAATCCCTCTCCATTCTCAACCCAAAATACCAATAACCACTCAATAAAATAAATATGTGTATGTATGGTCCTGCTGCCCTCTAAAGGCCACTTGGACCACTGCGGGGCTCAAGGATAAGAGCTTTGGTTTTGGAGACACACCAAAAGATCAGCACAAAACTACATTCTTGACCAGAAAACTTGACCAGAATAGGAAACCTTTGCCTTCACTGATAATGAGAAAAAAGACCAGAGGAGCGTGATGGCCACTCTAAACATCCAAAGATCATCATGCTGGAGTTTATATAAAGAAAAGAGAAATCGGTTTGGGTCTTGGACTGAGAAGAAGGGTGCAGGAGTTGAGACCGAGAGCGGGAGCCCCTGGGTTCTATTTTCTTTCTCTTCTTCTTGCAGCTGGATATTCCCCCGATGCTGGCAGATCAGCAGCCCCCTGGATCATCATCCACCTCTGAGGCCGAGTTCCCTCTCCAAGGAGGGAGCCCTCTTACCAAGCCCTCTATTTCACTCCTTAAGGTACAGAGAGATATTTAGCAAACCAGCATTCTGTGGAAAAGGATGTGTTGGTGAACAAAGGATCTATTGTTTTTGGTGGGAAAAATGTATGACCTGGGGTTTGTTTACTTTTGAGGGTTGTGTGCGAAGGGATCTTGTAACACCTTAGAGATGGAGACAACAAAGCTAGGAGCATAAGCTTTGACAGGCTAAATCTACATTTTCAGATCACGGAGTGAATTGCCTAGAACCAGACATTTATAGACAGTTTATTGAGACTGCAACTTCACAGTCCTGGAAGACAATCTAGTCCCAATGTTTCTGACTTGTGGCAACTCTTAAGGTCACTCTATCATGGGGTTTTCTTGGCATGATTTGTTCAGAGGTGTTGCTTTTGTCTTTCATTGAGTTTGATTTACCCAAGGTCAGACTAGTCTAAGCAGGGATTTGAAGCATGGTCTCCAGAATTGTAATGCAACACTATAGCACCCATTGAGATTGGAATCACCATAATTGACCAAGCTTGGAAACATTAATTTTTGGAACTTTTGCTCCCGGAATACCACAGATGACCAGTAACCCAACCAGCTAACCAGTGGCCATGCTGGTTGGGTTACTGTGGGAATTGAAGAACAAAAAAGAATTTCTGATTTCTGGTTCGTTGGCTTATCAAGCCTAAAAAGATAAGCCGAAGAAAAACAGTGACAATACTTAGATTTTGGCCAGTGCTTCGTTAACTTTTGTTTGCCAGATGTTTTGAATTTCATCTCCCAGAAATCCTAGCCAGCTTGGCCAATGGCCAAGATTTGGGTCCAAAACATCAGGAGGTGTAAACCACTGTGCTAGGCTCTCTACTGTAATTACTGTGCTTCGTTGCCTTCTTTTGTCCCCTTGCGGCTTCTACTTAGATATTGAGATTGGCCTCCCTTTTTTCCCCTTCCTCCTTTCCCCCAAGCCACCTCCCAAGGTTCCCGAGGCCAGGAAACCTCCACGCCCTAAGAAAGTGAAGGAAGCTCGGCCCAAAGTAAAGAAGCTGAAGTACCACCAGTACATGCCACCTGACCAGAAGGGAGAGCAGGCACCAGTGCCCATGGACGCAGCCTATGCCCGCCTCCTGCAACAGCAGCAGGTCTTCTTGCAGCTCCAGATCTTGAACCAGCAGCAGCAGCCCACACCAACCTCACCAGCCACTTTCTGTGTCCAAGCCTTGCACACTGTCCCAGCCAGGTAGGAGTTTCAAGGGCTCTGTTTGTAGTAGATCAGGAGAACTACTACAAAAACATGTCTGAGCTGCTAATAGGTTCACTCCAGAGCTTGAAAAAGTAAGGGAATCTTTTTGGACTACAAAGTGACAGAATTCAGCCAGTTGGCCAACCAGCATGGCAAATATCCATAAGGGATTCTGAGGACTCTACTCCAAAAAACTTCCCTAAAACATTGTTTAATGCTTGCTTCCCTGTTGTTTTGTTGGAGAAGATGATCAAACTGTGCTACAGAGAGCCAGGATGATCAATTGTTTATTTTTCTATCTTAATAATGTCCAATGGTGTCCCAATTTCTCTCTCTCTCTCTCTCTGTTCTGCTTAGTAGTGCTCCAGAGCAGGTCCTGAGCTTTCCTGGGACACCTGCCCCACCAAGTGGGCCCCCTCCACTCCCGCTTCCCTCTCCAGCTACACCAACCTCTCCTTCACCTCCCAAACCAGAACTGCTGCCTGCCAACTTGGAAGAGCTAACGGTGAGTTTGGGTACTGAAATTGCTAGTTGCCACCTGAAACACCACCCATACATGCTCACAAATGCCGTACATACTCACAAATGCCAGATGAACTAAAATTCTTTAATGGGATTCTAATGGGAATTTCCATGGGTCCAATGACATGCAACTTCATTACATAATTGACCTTCCATAGACTAAAGAAATGTTGCTTCTTGAACTTAACACTGCATGGCGAAATGAGCAGAATGAATAAAATGTGCTATTTTATGGTATCTTTCACTATGTAAAACCTTGTGGCCATTGATCTGATTCCCAGGTGTCTGAACTCCGTCAGCAGCTCCGTAAGCGGGGCCTCCCTGTTTCTGGCACCAAGCCGGCCCTGCTTGAACGCCTCAAGCCTTACCAAATGGTCCGGGCCAAGCCTCCACCTGTCCCTCTCTCTACCAGCACCCGCTTGGCTCCCTCTGACCTAGAAGAGGAGGCCCAGGCCCTTCGGGAGAAGCAGCGGGTGGCCCAGAACCTGGCACTGAAGCTCCACAGGGAGCAGAAGCACCAGGATGATGATCTCCGAGTGGAGCTTGAGATGCACAAGCGGATCAAGAACCGCCGCAAAAGCGTGCTGCCGTCTCCCAGCCAACATGGGGCACCCCCGCCGTACATCCCACAGCGGGAATGTGCCAAAGAGGGAGGAGGCAGGGATGATGGCTTCATGGTGAGCAAGATGGCATTCCTTGGCTAACCTAAAAGAGAGTGAGGACCTTGTTGCAATGAGGGGAAACTGGGAATCAGGTGCTTGGATGAATTATTTTGGGCTGTTGCCTTCTAGGCAGCTGTGGAAAATTGTAGGTCCCCAGACTTCTTGGCTGACAGAAAGCCATTGCAAGATTAGCGGAAAGATGTTTGCATGTGTGTGTCATGTTTAGGGTGGCTGCTACATGTGAAAAGGGTAGCTACATGTAACAGTGAACATGGGATGTCAGGCTAGGTGCCCATTTTATCTTTGGGGTATTTTTGGCAATTCATGTAGCCACTTGAGGATTCCACAGTTGCCCACACCTGTACTAAAAACTAGAGGAAATACTTTTTTGCCTGGGGCAGAAAGAATAAGCCAGGCTCACTTTTTTGTGTTTCTTCTAACTAGGTTTTGTGCCCTCCATCCTGTGAGCCCATTCATTCTGATATGGAGCTACCCCTTGAAATCACAGCCAGCCCCACTGATCCCACTCCAACAGGAACCCGTTCCCTGGAGGAGGAGCTCCAAGAGGCCATCCAGAAAGCCCAGGTACCATGAAGCAGCGAGGAAGTAGCCATCATTTGCATTCCAGGCTCGGTGCTTTCGCAGTCTGTTCACTGGTGGCTGCTGTTGCTTTGCCCATATTAATGAGAACTGTGGCTTCAGTTCAACAGACCTCTCAGTGCTCATTAATCTGTTTGTTCTCACCAAGTAAGGAATGAAAGGAAGCCGGGCTGTGGGCAACTCTGGAACTCTCCGTTTGAATATTTCCAACCTGCAGAGTTCTGCTTCTTCTTCTTGGAATGCATCTGCACATAACTCTGCTCCCAAGGAACAATATTCCCTTTTTTTCCTGTTCTCTTTTTTTTTCAGGAGGGGATGGTTATCTTTGTTTTGAAAGCAAAAAAGAAGCCCAATGCTTAGGGAGCAGCCGCTGTAGCTTTCAACCTGGGCTAGAGCATGCATTTTGCATGCAAATGGTCCCAGGTTTGGACCTTGGGCCTTCCCAGATGCCCAACTGACCTTCCCTATGATACCACTGTTTGGTAACTTTCTAGGTTTTGAAGGGATTTTCCCTTTCTAAAATTTGCTAGCAATGCAGTGTACAAGTGCGTTCTCTGTTTTTTAAACACAATTAATACTACAGAGCTAAAAGGATACCTAGAAAGCCAATTCTGAGGTTTAGCTCCAGGATCATATGCTAATGTCTGTCTCAAACACTGCCGAATCCCAATAATGCATAGAAGGATCTCTATAGGAAAGAAACCCCCACTTGTCCGAATGCCCGTTGAATGATTAGGCTGAGTAAGAAATCTTTTAACATCAGTTGTTCTCTCTTCTCTTTGTATAGCTGGTGCCAAGTCAGTCAATTGAAGACATCTTGGAGGAACCACTAATGTGTACAGGTGAGAAAATGTCTCCAGTACCCTTTACTAAACACTAGAGTGCAGCTTTCAACCAGGATTAGGTGAATGGAGAGACTATAAGATCACAAACGCACAGATATGCATGACTCAATGTTTCTAAAGCAGAGCTGAGAAAGATGTGAGAAGTTACTGGACTACAAATCTAATCATCCCTTACTGCTTCTAAGCCATCCTGGGTACAGCTGATGGAAATTGCTTTCCAAAAGTCAAATGCCTGCACTTCTCCTCCCTGTTCTAAAGTGTGATCTCATAGGTATCAAGCCTCCTCCAGAATTAGATTATCTTTACTCACAACATAGTCCCTAAACCCAGATGGGTGGTAAGATATGGTTGTTGGTTACCCAGTGGTGAGAAACAGGCTGTCATAAATAATCTTCTGTTGAAGAATAAGATGCAGTTATCATAAATCAAGAGTTTGGAGGTCAGGAAACTGATAAAGTTTGTAAGAGGCCAGGTGGAACTAAGCAAATAGCTGTGAGAAATAATGGCTTGAAATCGCAAGGATCAAAGCCAAGGTTTCACAGCAGGTCAGGATGTCTTTTACAAGACATATCCCACATTGCTTGCAGTACTTGCTGCAGCTTGCCTTTAAATACAGAGGGTGATTGTAAACTAAGGCTAGCTAGGGCCAGCTCTAAAAGTACAGTGCCTCTGATCACCTCTGTGCACCACTTGATGCTTATGCCTATAGCTTAGGTGTCAGAAGGTGGCACTACACTGGTACTCCACTCATGATCAAGTGCTAAGCTGTCACTAGTTCTCACATCCAGCAAACAGGTAATGAGTCTCAGCTTTTTTTGAGCCTTGATTCAAATGAGATCTGGGGTAGGAGGGTTGAGTAGTTTTACTGCTATAATAAGCACCTGTCACCAAGGAGGCTGTACAGAACTTGAACCGGTGCTTGGCTGCTGTTTCGGACTGGATGAGGGCTAACAAATTGAAATTGAATCCAGACAAGACAGAGGTCCTACTGGTCAGTCGTAAGGCCGAACAGGGCATAGGGTTACAGCCTGTGTTAGACGGGGTTACACTCCCCCTGAAGACGCAGGTTCGCAGCTCGGGAGTGATCCTGGACTCATCGCTGAGCCTGGAACCCCAGGTCTCAGTGGTGGCCGGGAGAGCTTTCGCACAATTAAAACTTGTGCGCCAGCTGCACCCATACCTTGGGAAGTCGGATCTGGCCACGGTGGTCCACACTCTTGTTACATCCCGATTAGATTACTGCAACGCACTCTACGTGGGGTTGCTTTTGAAGACTGCTCAGAAACTCCAACTAGTCCAGTGGGAGGCAGCCAGATTGCTCACCGGAGCGGCATACAGGGAGCATACCACCTCCCTGTTATGTCAGCTCCACTGGCTGCCAATCCAATTCCGAGCACAATTCAAAGTGCTGGTTTTGACCTACAAAACCCGATACGGTTCCGGCCCAGTGTATCTGTCCGAACGGATCTCCCTCTACGTCCCACCTCGGAGTCTAAGATCTTCTGGGGAGTCCCTGCTCTCGACCCCGCCTCTATCACAAGTGAGGCTGGCGGGGACGAGGAGCAGGGCCTTCTCGGTGATGGCCCCTCACCTGTGGAATTCACTCCCCGGGGAGATTAGATTGGCGACTTCCCTCTTTTCATTTAGAAAAAAATTGAAAACTTGAATGTGGGACCAGGCATTTGGACGTTCTGGCAGCTAGAGGAAGGACCTTGATGATGGACAGGAATTGACTGAACGGAATGGATTTATGGAACTCTGAACACTGAGCATGAGATTAGTTTACTGATTGTGTTATGTACTGATGATTTTAACCTGTTAATTGTTTAATTGCTGTTTTGTATGCATGTATATTTGACATAGGCATCGAATTATGCCTTCTTTGTAAGCCGCCCTGAGTCCCCCCTCGGGGGTGAGAAGGGCAGGGTAGAAGTAATAGAAATAAATAAATAAATAAATGTATGTATTTTCCTCTCTTTTTAGACAACCTTCTTCAGACACATGCCTTGACCCAGGAAGTCCCTGATGATCGGGTTAACCTATCTCCTCTTGCCCACCAAGAAGCATCACCACCAAAGAAAGCCCGGCCCAGCAGTGACCTTCCTTTGGTGACCTCTGCCATCTTTGATTTCCCTGGACCCTATGACTTCCTGTCAACAGCCTCCTCCTCATCTGCATCACTGGACTCCCTGTCCTCTGTTTTCTCCCCTGACTCTCTGGAGATGCCTCCATCTCCCCCAGACACTTGGCAAGGGAATGGGACCCGTGCTGGATTTGACCCTGTCGACTGGCTAGAGGCCTTGACCACAGGCTCTGCATCAGGTTTGGGATCTACCAGCCCTGTCGGTGGCAGTATTTTCTGCACAGACTTTTTTGATTCGTCTGACCTCGGCGTCAACCACATGATAGATTTAATGGTGGAGCAGTGGTAATAGGAGTGGTCCATCTGGTCCCCAAGCCTTGAAGGAAAAGGGGGAGAATCCCTCTTATATCCTTTAAAGTCATAGTAGCACTGAATTCCATCTTGAATGGGCAACAGCAACAGTGTTTGAGTGGTCAACACCAAGTTTCATCATAGATGGTCTTGTTTCTACATCCAGTTGCTCCCTTGGAAAAAATGAAACCACTGATGTTTGGTTGTGTCAGTGCTATACCTCTTCATGAAGGCCAGGCAATCCCAGAAAGAAGCCTTACTTCCATCCATCTAGAGATAGAAGAAGCCAGGAAGACTGGAAATCAGTGAGACAGCTCAAGAGCGATAAATCCTGGTTTGGAATTTATCCAGACATGTTTTTTTCTAAGTCACCAATTTCTGATTCATCATGGAACAAGTAATTTGGAATAGCATCCATTTTGGATGCTATCTTGCCTGGAACAAAATCACTAATGTTTGCATTCTTGACAACTTTGGATGCCACCTTGGCAGGAACCAAATTGCTGACATCTGGGTTCTTAATGATGTTGATGATAATCTTGCATTAACATTTTGGCATATGGATTTTGTCACTTCTGCTTGTCATCTTGGTATATTTCAATATCTGCCTCATATCAACTCTAGAAGTCATTAACAGAATGGGAAATGCTGTGGTCCAAGATAATAGGATCTTCAAGACACCATGCTGGCTTCATAGAAACATGAGGGATAATAGCTCTGTATACACCTGGACTGTCCCACTGATTTATATGCACTATGATTGAGAAGCACATATTTTACCTTGTTTGGGATATCCCATTTTGTTTCATTTGGAAGGGAAGTGCCAATTCTTCAAATAATTTGGATTCTGGAGTCTCAGCCCTTTGTAGTGAGGCAGAAGCTATAATTTCCAATGCCCAACCAAAATGGAGTGAACCAGCAGGAGGAACCTCATGTCTTTATGAAAATGAAGATAAAGATGACCTTCTGTGTTGGGGACTGAACAATATTTTTAACAGCTGGAAGAACAGGTGCCACCTTCATCAGATCATGTCATTCTCTTAGCTTTTCCATTTTTACTTGATGTTAAAATGTTGAGGGAACGTAAGCATACTGAGAGCTTTAAAAACATTCTTTGGGCTTGGGGTAGAGGGGCAGGCCAGCTCCCTAAGGTGGCTGGAAAGAGAGACGGGCACATTTGCAGAGAGATGCTGATGGTGTGTCATGTTCCAGTAACCAAAGGCTGCTGGAAAATCCCAAACACTTGGTTCAGGAAATATCAGGGCACAGTTGTGGTCACGGATCATGTTATGTAGATATTTAAGAGCCTTGCTAACCAAAGACTTAATCTGGTTTAAGGACAGTCATTCCATTGTCACTAGAATTCCTGGGAATTGTAGTTCTGTCGTAGTTTGGGATGAGGGGTGGGGAATATATGGCCTTCCACATGTATTGTGGGATTGCATCTTCCATCAACACTAGCAAAGTAAGGAACCATGGAGTTGAAATTAAACATCTACAGATCAGATTGGCTGGCATCCTGTTAGGGGCATACATGCAGGTAAAATAAATGCATGCTTATGTAAGCCCATTTTTGGAGTTGTATTCCTTTCCAAATCACCTTTTCAAACATACATAACAGTCTCTGAAGCCCCCTGGGTGGCTATTTGCTAATTCATGGGGAGCGGGCAGGATCACAGAAGCATCTGGCTGTGTCCCTTTAGCCAGATGCGAAATGAAGACACCAGCATTCGGATTCACTGAGTCCTCTCAGTGCAATTGTAATAATTGCTCATCTGGCTACAGGATAATAGCCAGATGCTTCTACAGTCCTTCCTTTTCCCCACAAAGCAGAGAATGGATGTCAAGAGACTGTTGAGGAGGTGGTGGTCTATGGCACAACATAGCATAGCAGTTCTGCATGCACGTTAATGCATGCACAATTTTGCTTCCGGTGTTGCCAGCAGAATATCTGTTGCATTATGACAAATAATTAGCCCAATATGCATATATCACTATCACAGTGCCAGCTATTGTCTCCTCTTTTCTGTTGGGCAAACTAATAGAGAAATATCATCAAACTACATTTTTCAGAATTATTTGCCTAGCAATGGCAGCAATTGGTAGGAGGAAAGGTGGCAGTTAAAAGTGGCACAAGGCAAATAAAATTTGAACCATACATATGCTCATAAGGTGCACTTATGCCTGTGCTTTGAAAAATAAAAGCAGTGAAGAGTAAGAGAATCCTGCGTATTGCAGAGAGCATACCCTTTTTACGTTGTACATAAGCTCTTGAGGGCCAAGCTAAAGAAATAGCAATTTTTTTAAAGCAGGAGGGGGGCTGTGACATAACCATCTCTCCCTCACAACCACAGAGCAATTTTTCAGTTTTAACACAACGAAATGTTTCTTTTAAATTGCTCAATATAATTAGCCAGATGCCTTATCATCATTAAAGCCCTCTTTTGTATAACTTGTATAACTTATACATGTAAGCAAGCAGAAAAAGCATGGGTCCAAACGGGGATGATTTTTAAAATTCCTATGATAGCTGTAAGCCTTTTATTTGAAGAACAAAAGATAGAAGTAGAGTCGACCTCACATGGATAAAAGGGTATGCTGCTCCTGTTTTTATGTACTGGCTGCACTTACCTTCAAAGTTAACTCACTTCAGCAGCTGCTTCAGGTGTAAAGTACATTGGCTATGTTATATTTTGCCTTACATGTTGTCACCTTATGAAGATGGACAGTATAAGAACAAGCAACTGCTATTGTTTGAGGGTAAATGCATCTCTCCACTACCTTGGAGAATTACAACTTTGTGCCCAACTCTTGTAGCCTAACGGTTAGCAGACCACATGAGTTCTTTATTTGTGGCCTTTTTCTTTGGACTCCCTGATGTTGATGAACTGGCCAAAGGATATAGTAGCATTTAACACATATATTGCTTGTTTCAACTTTGTTTTGCGCAAGCAAGGGCCTGCTGTCGGAAAAGCCCACAAAATAGACCTCATAGGAAAAAACGGAGCCCCCGTGTGCTGGTAGGACTGAAGACCGACAGGTCACGGTTCGAATCTAGGGAGAGGCAGATGAGCTCCTCTGTCAGCTCCAGCTCTCCATGCGGGGACATGAGAGAAGCCTCCCACAAGGATGGTAAAACATCAAAACATCTGGGCATCTCCTGGGCAATATCCTTGCAGACAGCCAATTCTCTTACACCAGAAGCGACTTGCAGTTTCTCAAGTCACTCCTGACATGAAAAAAAGGAAAAAACAACAATGTGCCTTGTACTACAGTTTGGAAAAGTTAGATAATGCCTTTCATAATCCTTCTGCCAGCATAGACAATGGCAATTACTGGCTAGGGCTGTGTCAAACCTGTGGCCCTCCAGTTATTTCAGACTCCAACATCTAGAAGCATAGCCAACTTCTCCAACGGCCAAGAATTTTGGGAGCTGAAGTCCAAAAAACCGGAAGGGCCACAAGTTTGACACCACTGGGCTAGGGGATTCTGGGACTTGTAATACTTCTAAGTTCTGTCATGCTTTCAACACCCATACGTTCAGAGAGGTACATGCCAAACTTTTCAATCTCTGCTCTCACTCTCAAAATAAACATCATTTCTCACTGCCTCTGTTATGTTGTTCTGTTTGTTTACTCCCTTGTGAAACTAACTTAGGTAGATTCAAGCAATATCTGAGGCCCTGTATGGAAAAAAATATCCAATAAGCCTAAAGCCACCTGAGAAGCCAAACATAATTATCTCCCAAAGTCTTTATTTAGTAAAATATACCCACTGTCTTTATATATTAATAAATAAATGAATTCAAAGGGCAAGTACAATATAAGGATCTGACATAAATGAACCTTGAATATGGAAGAAGCTTCTCATTTCCACCAACTCAAGACTCACTCTCACTTTCTTCATTCTCTCCCTTTTCTTCATTCTCTCCCTTTCCTTCATTCTCTCCTTTTTCTTCGTTCTCTCCCTTTTCTTCGTCCTCTCCCTTTTCTTCATTTTCTCCTTCCTCCTCCTGTTCCTGCTCCTTCTCATCTTTCTTGTTCTTACGACGATAATAAAGCACGCTGTAAAGGGAGGGGGGTTAAGCAGAGGAGAAGGTGAAATCTAAAGCAACAGATTGCAACTATTTTAGCTTCGGAGAACACTATCTTCTTTGCCTGGTCTACTAACGATACCCTGACTTCTGAGAGTTACTCTTGCATTGTATGAACAACTTTATTCATGCAAACCAATGGCAAGGATTATATAACTAACTTCATGGATACAGAATAGGGGACGCATGGCTCGAGAGCAGTACGTGTGAAAAAGATCTTGGAGTCCTCATGGACAACAAGTTAAACATGACCCAACAATGTCATGCGGTGGCAAAAAAAGCCAATGGGATTTTGGCCTGCATCAATAGGAGTATAGTGTCTAGATCCAAGGAAGTCATGCTACCCCTCTATTCTGCCTTGGTTAGACCACATCTGGAATACTGTGTCCAATTCTGGGCACCGCAATTGAAGGGAGATGTTGACAAACTGGAATGTGTCCAGAGGAGGGCAACTAAAATGATCAAGGGTCTGGAGAACAAGTCCTATGAGAAGCGGCTTAAAGAGTCGGGCATGTTTAGCCTGAAGGAGAGAAGGCTGAGAGGAGACATGATGAGGGCCATGTATAAATATGTGAGGGGAAGTCATAGAAAGGAGGGAGCAACCTTGTTTCTGCTGCCTTAGAGACTAGGACGCGGAACAATGGCTTCAAACTACAATAAAGGAGATTCCATCTGAATATTAGGAAGAACTTCCTGAGTGTGAGAGCTGCTCGGCAGTGGAACTCTCTGCCCTGGAGTGTGGTGGAGGCTCCTTTTTTGGAGGCTTTTAAACAAAGGTTGTATGGCCATCTGTCGGAGGTGCTTTGTATGCAATTTTCCTGCTTCTTGGCAGGGGGTTGGACTGGATGGCCCATGAGGTCTCCAACTCTATGATTCTATGGTTGAGCCTGCTAAATACTGAGATTCTAACTGTGTTGTGGCTCCCTACATTTGCCGCAGGTGCCTCTGCCTGCTTGTCCATACAACATTATTCCAATCTTACATAATCTGAGGCCTGCTTGCATTCTTGGCTGCTTTTTTTTTTTTTAATATGGGGGACAGGAGGCTATCATTCAGGGCAAAGAAGGAGCAGATGGTGTGTAGATACTTAACCTTCCTCTACCTCAAATGGAACTTTTCCAAATCACATTCCACCAACTCCCAAAGCCACTCTTACTTATTTATTTACTTTCTTTTTCTCTTGCTTTTCTCTCAAAGAAGCATCATGCTCTTACCTATGCAATTTTTTGAACAAAGATGAGCAGGAATATGAAATGGAAAAAGGAGAATTACTAATTCATCTAGAGCACACTTTTTGAGGAGGGATGGTTTTGGATGCTACATTGATATCAAATTAGTATGTCATAGAAAAGAAGGATGGGGCTGCAAGTGTGAGATAATGGTGAGACTCACAAGGCAATAACAACCAAGGAAAGCAGCCCTCCTGTGACCGCAATCACAATCCAAGCTGTCCAGTCTTCTTGGGGAGGTGGTTCTCTGGAGGAGACCCCTAAGGCAAAGGGGCCTTCCAACGGAGTTAGATGTGGCCGCGTGAACCAGGTGGTCTTCCCAACTGGAGTCAGTACTGAAGGCAGGAAGAACAAAGGGATAGAATAAGATGTGCAACTAGGAACAGACCTTTGGAAAGCTGCATACACACATGCAGTGATCACAGTGGCTAGAGGATACTGGAAGTCATTCGTTTTGAAAAATTAACTTCCGAACTCTAGATAGGAAAAATAAATTGTGCCTCCTATTCCTACAGTGGAAGATAACAAATTTATTTTTCATCTTCGATCTTAACTGATCAGCTAAAACCCTTTTCAAAACTATTTTACAAATATTCCTTCTTATTGTTATTGTGTACTACCAGGTTGGCTTCACGCAAAAGACCATATGAACAAAGAAAAGCTTTCTTTGTCTTCAGATCTGCAACATCCATGATCTGGACATTCCCCATCCCTGCTTTAGGTGGTTCATGTGGATGTTGTAGCAGCTGGCTGTCATCTTGGGAGATGCTTCTCCGCACATGTGAGTGTTGGGAGAAACACATGAGAATAAAGCATTCTGAGATGCTCCTCAGTCCACAGCCAGAGCACTCACCTATTACTTGGAAGTCAAGTCGGCTGGCAGGACGTCCCTTTGGATCCAGCATTTCACACCGGTATCTGCCTGTGTCATTATGATTCATCTCTTTCTTCACCAGAAAGGAATCTGCGCCACTTGCCATTAGTTCTGGTTTGCCATTCACCATCTGAGGAAAGGTCAAGGCTGAAATGGAACAGTGCTATCCAGGGAGACACTGTTCCATACCTACATTTTTCCACACACAGGATCCCAAGGGTATTATCTTCATTTACCATCTGCCCATCATAACATTGCTATATGTCTTGAGATGATTTCTAACTTATGGTGAGCCCAAAGTAGACCTATCACTGAGGTTTCTTGGCAAGATTTGTTAAGAGGGGAAGTTGCTTTCCGCTGAGGCTGAGAAAGTGGGTTTCTATGGCTGAGTGGGGATTGAAACGCTGTTCTTGAAAGTTGTAATGCAGTGCTCAAATCACTACCTCACACTAGCTTTCTACTCACCATCATAAGGTACACACTTGAACCCACAGGATGAGCTTAAGACATTTTATTAGCTAAAGTGTCCCCCCATGATGACATTTACTTCAAAGTGCATAATTTCCAGGTGAAGATAAAAAATAATTTTGTCCTTATAGCCTCACCTTGATAGAAATTCCCCACAAGTACTCCCCCAGGAGTAAAATTCCCCTCATAGCAGTTCATCAATAGAAATTAAGCAAGACTTTGCTGTCATTTCAAATCTGCTGCCTGAAGACACCACCTCACCCTGCCTAATGAAAGCACCCAATAGCTCGTATTTTGAACAAATCCCCAGGACAATTTGGTTTCAAATCCCAATGCAGATATGAGGTGCCCTTGCTGACTCTGGGCCAACTGAGGATAATGATGAATGCCATTCTAAGCTCTGCAGAGAATGGAGACGATTGAAATGTAAATAACCATAATCATAATAATTTTATTGTCGAAGGCTTTCACAACTGGAATCACTGGGTTGCTGTAAGTTTTTCGGGCTGTATGGCCATGTTCCAGAAACATTCTCTCCTAACGTTTCATCTGTATCTATGGCAGGAATCCTCATTGACCTCACAACCTCTAAGGATGCCTGCCAAAGATGCAGGTGAAAAATCAGGACAGAATGCTTCTGGAACATGGCCATACAGCCCGAAAAACGTACAGCAACCCATAATATTTTTATTTCTTATTTTAAACATTCTATAAAATACACATATTAAAACGCATTTCTATAAAAACATACTAAAATAACAGAACAAAGATTAAAACACAAGGTGTGAGTCGAAAATTTATGATTAAAACTGACTGGGCAGGCCTGCCGGAAGAGATAGATGTTTAGATATGTTCTAAATTCTGACAGCTCATTTAGCTGTGGGAGCTCATCTAGCAGGTCATTCCACAGTTTTGGAGTGGTTGACAAAAAGGTCCTCTAGGTGATGGTTGCCAGCTGGATTCTGGCTGGTTGGAATAGCTACTCCCTAGAGGACCTCAGTGTTCAGGGTGGATTATACGGGAGAAGGCAGACCTGTAGGTAATCGGGAGCCAAACCATGTAGGACTTTAAAGGTTTAAACCAACACTTTGTACAGACTATTTGACAAACTGCATCTCCCACTATAGATCAACTTGGACACTGCGGCCATCAAAGGAGGCCTTCCTCTCAGTCTCACCCCATCCCAAGCATGGCTGGTGGGAACAAGAGAAAGGGCCTTCTCCGTGGCTGCCCCCCACCTCTGAAACTCCCTTCCTAAGGAGTTATGTCCCCATGCTCCCTGCTTTCAAGAAACAACTGAAGACGTACCTTTGCTCACTGGCTTACGAGGAAAAGTAGTAGTTTGTAATACTACCATTATACCTCTTTTTTTTTTTTTTTTTTGTCGTGTCAGGAGTCACTCCTGTTGTGAGAGAATTGGCCGTCTGCAAGGACGTTGCCCAAGGGACGCCCGGATAATTTTATGTTTTTATCATCCTTGTGGGAGGCTTCTCTCATGTCCCCGCATGAGGAGCTGGAGCTGATAGAGGGAGCTCATCTGCCTCTCCCCGGATTCGAACCTGCGACCTGTCGGTCTTCAATCCTGCCAGCACAGGGCTTTAACCCACTGTGCCACCGGGGGCAGTGGGTTAATTATATTAATCATTATACCTCTGATTAATAGCTACCATCCGAATCTGTGCCCTGCTCGTCCCACCCTCTCAACAGATATCTTGAGCAATGACCATTCTATTTGCCCCTAGGAACTGAGAAATCGATGCTTCTGTTTGATGTCAGATGTTTTGTCTTATGCTTGTTATAACAGGCTGTGTTTGTTATTTAATTTTAATTGTTAAGTCATAATTAGTGTTTATATGTTGGGTTGTTAAATTTTGTTAGTATGGATGTATTGTTGTTGTATTTGGGCATTGAATGTTGCCTTTTCTGTTTGGAATCCTCCCCGAGACCCTCCGGGGTGATAGAGCAGGATATAAATAAAGTATTATTATTATTATTATTATTATTATTATTATTATTATTTTACCCAGAAACTGATTGACAGCCAGTGGTTACTTTAGTATGAGTGTAATATGCTCACTCCTGCATGTTCCTGTAACCAGTTATAAATATATCCATTCTTGGAAGGGGTGTCCTGATTAACATACTGAAGCAGTGGCAGAAGCTTTAGGGAAAGCTGATGGGCTTGTGAGGAAGAAGTCTAATTGTTAGCAGGAACACTGCTTACCCGGAAGAAACTATATTGCTTCACACCGTGGTATATTTTGTGCCACCTCAGAGCACAGTCCAGAATCAGATCTTCATCCATTTCGACTTGCAACCTCCTCTCTGTAAAATCCATCAAGAGCTATTCCACTGCCAGGCCTCATCAGCTGCTATCTTAAATCTGATCTGTCAAATCTTAAATCAGATCACATCAAATCTTAAATGGGATCCAGGACTCACTCTTTTTTGTCCCCACCCAGCCAAGTTGAGAGTCCTGGATTTAAGGCCTCATTCTTTATATCACACATTCTTCCCAGACCCATTTCTTGTTACACCAGCCCAGAACAGTTTGCCCATTTTGCTGCTGGTGTCCAAGGTCTCACCTCCACAATAGACGCCCTTGGTGCAGGTGTAGGTATGTGTTTTACAGGAGAAGCAGTTGATAAAGGAATAAACCAATGTACCTGTAGGGGAAAAGAACCAGAAATTGGGATGGTGCGGCTCAGTTTACAAGAATACTAGATGTCTGGGTGCAGAGGGGAAGAGCACAGGCAGATGGAATGAGGCAAGAGAAAATAGTCTGCCCTATTAGATGGCCACAAAAGCAGAGCTTGGAGAATTTACTTTTTAATTGGACTATAGCTCCCAAAATGCCTCACCTCACACGGCCCCTGACTTTGATCAACATTTATTATTAGCTTTAAAATATAGAGAGAAGGAAACAGGTTCGTAAAATTGGGCAGAATATACGGATGGAAAATATAATCACTGGGCTCTCATTTTTATATGACAAAAAATCCATTCTGTAGCTTCTAGGACTAACAACAGAACAAATCAATTTTTACCCTTAAAGTCTGTATGTATCTGATTCTTGTAGTGCATTTTGGTTCAAAGAGGAAATGCCATGCACACAAAACCTATGTGTATGTTGAAAGTTCAATAAAAAAATATGTATGACTGAAATGTGCAATTATTGGAGAAAATGTGCACAAACACATTTTAATCAAATGCAAAGATGAATAATTTGAGGAAACCAAAATATGTACAGGTTTCTCTGTTGGAAGCTGGAAGGGGGAAGCTCACAATCCAATGTAGAATTGAGGTGGGACAGCAATGTCACTGGGAATCTGAAATATGCAACAAAAATGAAATTGACATATTTTTAACATCCCTACGAGTCATGTGCATTTGGGACTTCCCTTGATCCGTTTCATGTCTCGGCTTTCAGCGGACCCCCCAATTCGTTTTCCTCTGAGGCTCCCGAAATCGGGAGGTCAGATATTTGTTCTGTTTTTGTTTTCATTATTGGGAGAGGGGGGACTTCACCCGTAGGTCCAAAGCGTCTGGGCATACAGGTGCAGACTTTGGGCCTACGCACCCGGACTTAGCAGGGCCTGAAGCCGAGTGGCAAGTAAGAAGCGCTCCTTACTCAGTGTTTGGCTGAAGGCCCTGTCAGGCCCAGGTACATGGGCCCAAAGCCTGCACCCGTAGGCCGAATGCTTTGGACCTATAGGTCCCCCCTCCCCCAATAATGAAAACGAAAATGAAGAACAAATATCTGACCTCCAGGATTCCTGGCCTACGCACCCAGACGGCCAGCAGCCAAGCATCAAGTAAGGAGTGCTCCTTACTCAGTGCTTGGCTGAAGGCCCTGTCAGGCCCAGGTGCCTAGGCCCAAAGCCTGCACCCATAGGCCTACGGGTGCAGGCTTCCTGGCCTACGCACCCAGGCTGCCTGCAGCCAAGCGTCAAGTAAGGAGCGCTCCTTACTCGGTGCTCGGCTGAAGGCATTGCCAGACCTGGGTGCCTAGGCCCAAAGCCTGCACCCGTAGGCCTGGGTGCTTTGGGCCTACGAGTGCAGGCTTTCTGGCCTACGCACCCAGGCTGCCTGCAACCAAGTGTCGAGTAAGGAGCGCTCCTTAGTGCTCGGCTGAAGGCACTGCCAGACCTCATGCAATCCATCTGAAAAGCAGGCCCCACTTGCCTTTCGTGTCAATTACATTTTCATTTCAGGAGGGTCCTTTCCATTTCATGCCATTTGAATGGACAGAACGAAATGAAAACATGAATGGGACACATTTTGGGCCTAAAGCTAATTTCTACTATGTTTGTGCTTGTGTTCCTGGATACATCTAAATGCTACCATATATTCTGGTGTATAAGACTACTTTTTAGCCCAAGAAAATCTTCTCAAAAGTCAGGGGTCGTCTTATACATGGGAGTAGTCTTATACACGGGAGTAGTCTTATACGCAGGAGTAGTCTTATAGAGTGGGTGAAACTTCCAATCAGATTGGAGAATCTGTGGTTGCCGCATATGGTGGGGGAAGATCAAAAATGACAATGGCCATGTCCCTGCCGTATGCAGCAACTGTATGAAAGTATTAAGGGCAACGCTGTACAAGTAAAGGTAAAGGTAAAGGTAGTCCCCTGACATTAAGTCCAGTCATGTCTGACTCTGGGGTGTGGTGCTCATCTCCATTTCTAAGCCGAAGAGCCAGCGTTGTCTGTAGACACCTCCAAGGTCATGTGGCCAGCATGACTGCATGGAGCACCGTTACCTTCCCACCGGAGCGGTACCTATTGATCTACTCACATTTGCATGTTTTCGAACTGCTAGGTTGGCAGAAGCTAGGGCTGACAGCGGAAGCTCACGCCGCTCCCCGGAATCGAACCTGCGACCTTTCGATCAACAAGCTCAGCAGCTCAGTGCTTTAACCCACTGCGCCACCGGGGGCTCCAGCTGTACAAGTACAAGTACGGTAGAAGAAAATCCATTCATCAGGATTCATGGACTTAATGCCATCCCGATGGTGAGGTGAAGGGGCACCTCACCAGGAAGGTGTAAGTGACGGTGTTGCAAGCTGCAAGCGTCTGGGGCACCCGGGGTATGGAAAAAAGAGATAGTGGCTCTGGGTCCAGACAAACACACCAATTTTATCTGTCTGGCCCGCCCTTGTATATTATTACTATACCTCCTCCTCTGCCTTTCAGATCTCGCTCCTGAAGACTGCAGTGAAATGGTGGGCAGGTGCGCAGGTGCGAGATCTGAGAGGCAGAGAAGGAGGTACAATAATAGGAAAATTGCCATATTGAAATCAAATCTGATGCTTTTTAAATTTTTATTTGGTGTGCGTTGGAAGAGGGGTAGTCTTATACAGCGAATATATTCCAAACTCTATATTTTAACTGGAAAAGTTGGGGGTCGTCTTATAGGCCCAGTTGTCTTATATGCCGGAATATACGGTGCTTTCTTTCCCTCATCTTTGTGGTCGGAATATGGCAAAACTCAATAAATTGTGCCAAGTAGAAGAGAGCAGGCATACAAAATCTCCAGTCCTGACCAGGTAGGACATTCTTTTCAGCCAAATTAATACTCACCACACTCATTGCTGCATACCACTGTGAAAAGAAATAGGAAACATTTGACATTTGAATTCATGGGATTTCATACCTTCAGTACCAATTATCAGGCTATGATTGCCTGATAAGAAAAATTTGAACCGCCCTCTACAGCTACATTTTTTTCCAGCAGTTTGATCCGTTTAACATCCATTTAGGGGCCAACAGGGAGAAATGTGACTATTATGATCACAGCATACAAACAGGCCTGCACTGTAGAACGCAAACCTTTGTATAAACAATATGGGTTTTTAAAAAATTGAGCAATTTTGTTGGGATTGGCTTTGTGATTTCAACCTGGGGGTTCGTTATCAAGCCTTCAAGAGAGCAGAATTTTGGGAAGTTACATGGAAATAATTAGGTACAATTATTAGCAAAATCCCTCAAAAGGAGTTAGGTATATGCACTTATCCTTATTACACCCCCTCTTTTTGAACCTAACCAGAGGTGTTAGTTTTAAATAAATATCTGAATAGAATATGCCACTAGATTGGATTGTGGTACAAAATGAGCTCTTAATTTCTTGTTATAAGACCACAATTTTATTGTTATAAGACCATAAAAATATAAGAAAAGTTCAGCTGGATCAAACTAAAGACATTCGTCCAGCATTCTGTTCTCAAGGGTGCCCTTCCACACTGACATATAACCCAGAATATCAAGGCAGATAATCCACAATATCTGCTTTGAACTGGGTTATCTGAGTCCACACTGCTATATAATCCAGTTCAATGCTGATTTTATACAGCTGTGTTGAAAAGGTCATAGTGATCAAACTGGATGCCTGTGGGAATCCCACAAGCAGATGGGAACCCTTCAACTCATGCTCCTCCAAAACAGATGAACGTAAGTATGCTGCCACGATACCCACAACAGAACAGAAGGTATCAATATAAGGTACAGTATAGGCCAACACCTAAACTATCTCAGATTCCTCCTCCAGCTTTTAGTTACTCTGCAAAAGGAGTCTGGATAAGGTAAAGGTAAAGATTTTCCCCTGACATTAAGTCTAGTTGTGTCAGACTCTGAGGGTTGGTGCTCATCTCCATTTCTAAGCCGAAAAGCCAGCGTTGTCCATAGACACCTCCAAGGTCATGTGGCCGGCATGACTGCATGGAGCACAATTACCTTTCCACAGAAGTGCAACCTATTGACCTACTCACACCTGCATGCTTTCAAACTGCTGGGTTGGCAGAAGCTGGGCCTAACAGAGGGAGCTCACTTCGCTCCCCAGATCCAAACTGCCAACAAGCAAGTTCAGCAGCTCAGTGGTTTAACCCGCTGTACCACCAGGGGGGCTGGATATCTTTTGTCAAATTCTATTGTTATATAATTTAGAACTTCTTCTGACCACTTATAATAGTATTATATTCAGAGTGGGAATTTTTAGTCCAAGAAAGCGTCTTCCTCAGTTGACAAATTGATTTAAAAATTCCCCACCAATGCAACACAAAACACTTGCACACACCCCCTCCCGAGACTATCTTTCTCCATTTTCCTGGGGCCTCTTTGTCTCCAATTTCCTAGTCATGCTTCCAGGCTGAACTCAGTTTTATGAGTTTCAAGAACAAACACCCTATAATACCATGAGGTTTTACCTGATAATACCACTAAGTCCTATCTCTTCAGTCTTATAGGCACTGTGATACAGGGGGTCTAGCCACCTCAACAGATCGGTATGAGACATTCTAAGGCAAGGGTGTCATACTCATTTTTGCCAAGGGCCAAATCAGCCTTATGGTCGCTTTCAAAGTTGAACCCATGGACAGCGAATCCGTGGATACAGCAGGCCAACTATAATTTTCTTACGTAGTGGTCAATGCTTTTTAGTTTTTACCACGTTTGGGTCACCAAATATTATTGAGCAACAACTCACATCACTTTTGATTATCTGCCAGGCAGACTAGGGATAATGGGAATTGCAACTCAACATCACTTCTGGCTCTGAGGTTGAGGAAAAGGTTAAAGGACATTTTAAAGTCAGACATCATATCCACAAGCCTGGTATCTAAATTCAATCCACACTATCCTGATTAAACCAAAGAAACTTCAGCTTTCCAGATGTTACTGCATCACAAATACCATCAGCTCTAGTCATGATATCCAATGATGAGGAATACAGTAATTGTAGTCCAGCATCTGGAGGGCCATATAAAATGACATGGTGAGATGCATTTGGTTCGCAGGCATTGAGTTTGACACACATGTTCTAAAGCAGGGGTCCCCAAACTATGGCCCGCGGGCCACTTCCGGCCCGCCAAGGGCCCTTATCTGGCCCACGGAGGAGGAGCGCCCCCCCCCCCACACAGTGCCCCTCCGTTGGCTGGCTCATGCTATCCGTCAGCCCCAATGGACAGTGTGAGCCAGCCAAGGGCGGCTGCTCCGCATGGCCTACTCGCGTGTAAAGCACCTTGCGAGGTGCTTTACACGCAAGTAGGCCGCACGGGGCTGCTCCTCCCTTGGCAGGCTCACGCTATCCGTCAGGCCCGATGGACAGCGTGAGCCAGCCAAGGGAGGCTGCCCCGGCGCTCCATGCAGTCATGCCGGCCACATGACCTTCGACTTAGAAATGCAGATGAGCATCACACCCCAGAGTCAGACACGACTGGACTTCATGTCAGAGGAAAACCTTTAACCAGGAAAATTGTGAAAGATCCAGGGTGGGAGAAAGAACTCTTGTCTGTTGGAGGTAGGTATGAATGTTTCAATTGGCCACCTTGATTGCCATTTCATAGCCTGACAGTTTTCAGGGAGAATGCTTTGTTGAGAGGTGATTAGCTGGCCCTGATTGTTTCTTGTCTGGAGTTCCCCTGTGTTTGAGTCTTGTTCTTTATTCACAGTTATGATTTTAGAGTTTTTTAAAATACTGGTAGCCAGATTTTGTTCAGACTAGAAATAGGAAGATTTCCCATTCTCTGCTCCTGGAATTACTGCCTAAAGAGGGCTAGAAAGAGCCCCCTCTAAGGGCCCTTCCACACAGCAAAATAAGATATGTGCAATGTGCATAGGAATTTTTAATTGATTTTTTTTAAAACTATAATCCGGCCCTCCATCGGTCTGAGGGACAGTAAACTGGCCCCCGGTTTAAAAGGTTTGAGGACCCCTGTTCTAAAGCATAGGCTTGTTGAAATTAAAGCTATTAACTCTCAGCATTAAAACCGAGTCATCACATCTCTGGTTCAAAGTAAAGGTTTTCAGAATACATGCAATAAGAATGACAATGAGTGTCTTCTCTGCGCATATCACAAACACCTTTTCTTCTCCATGGTCTATCTTTTCACATTTAACAGGATTAGGAAGGGTTTCCTTAAAACCTGGAAACTTTTCTTTTAAAAAATAATTAAATGCAACTTACATTTTGTAAATTGTGGCATTATCTGCTCAAAAGCAGTTACCAGTTTCTGAAGGCCCCACGTCACCTCATTAAAAAGCTGCTCATCTGCAAAGGGCAAGCGAGAGTCAGGGCCGAGGGACATCGAAGATGAAGCGCAAGATTTAAATTTTCTTCTGCTATTCTAAAAGAGTATCTTCAAATACATCGCATTAAAACACCTGTGAATTTGATCCTTGTGAATTCCAGTACAAAATGACCTTATTCTCAAATTCCAAACAAATGTACAGGGCAGAATGTCACTATCCACTATTCTCACTCCCTAAAGGGCCAAATTCCTCCCTACACAGTTTTCAGTTCAACTAGTTGAATCCACATTAAGGTGCATGCAACTAGATTGGTGGAAACTGTCCTGAATACTCCTCCTACCCTCTGAGATTGCTGCTTGGAGGGTCAGCTGCAATGTTCAGGCTCAGGAGGAAGGCCAAAAACAGGGCCATGGCACCAAGAATAAGCTCCAAAAGAGTGCCTCACTTGAACCCTAATGTCTGGAAATTCCAGAGGCCTTTTGGCCTTCTAACCCAGGCATGGGCAAACTTCGGCCCTCCAGGTGTTTTGGACTTCAATTCCCACAATTCCTAACAACTAGTTTGCCCATACCTGTTCTAACCCCACACTTCTCCACTCCCCCCTCCAGGCTCCTCCTATTCCTGCAAAATGGGATGTCTTAAAGCAGAAGTGGGCATACTTCAGGTTCCAGATGGCTGCACAGACCCATTGCCAGTTCCACATTGCTGCCATTTGGGGAGAACACATCATTTCCAGTTGCCTTTCAGATAATTGTGGAAACGTGGAGCCTGTTTCAAGGTAGACAATATCCTTGAAGCCTTTCTTAAATTGAGATAGGGAAGGCTGAAATCTAGACACCTAGGTCTTGATACTGGGGGCTGCTGAATTGGGTATGTTTTGATGGAAGGGGGACTGAGGTGGTAAAGGGATGCCCCCCCACCAATAGGGGAGACAGCACTTGAGTCTAAGCCCATCCTATTAAGCAAGGGTCCCAAGCCCTAGCATAAAGCTTGCTGGGATACTGAACACCCATCACACTAGAGAAAAAAATCCACTTAAAATCCGGTTTCTGCCTCCTGCAGAATTCTGGGGTTTGTAGTTTAGTGAGGCTGTTAAAGGCTCCTCCCTAAACTACAAACCCCAGAATTCTGCAGTAGGCAGAAACTGGATTTTACGTGGATTTTTTCTCTAGTGTGATGAAGCCCAAGTGGCTACCAGGAAGATGAATCCGGTGGGGGAAAATGCTTGCCATGGTCCAGATTTGTGCACCCAATCGTGGATCCTAGTAAAAGATCATAACAGAGCACTCATGGTTAGAAATTCATACAAGGCAGGGGAGAAAATACAAGGGATAGTCATACCCTTCAATATTTCACAGATTAAAACAAGGATCCATGTGGCCAAGCATAAACTGTGTTCGAGACAGCAAAATTACTAGTGAGGGAGAACACAGAAAGTGGGAGAGGCTAGAGCAAATTGCTTTTCCCTTTTAGGAAGGGCATGGTTTCATCCCCTCCTCTCCTTTCCTCACTGCTGAAAGGAGAGTTTTACCTGCCAGATTAGATACTTGGAGGGTATTAATTTGTTCCAGCATAAAAGGCAAGGAAGGAAAGAGAGATGGCATAAGACCCTTCCTTTGGCCACTTTCTTTCCTATTTTTTAAATTAGGAATATGTTTTTTTAATCCCTGCATCTATGAGCAGCACGTTCATTAGCACTATTTAGAAACAAATCAAATTTTGAGCAAAACGTAGAGATTTCTTCATTGAAATAGAAAGTTACATAAAGTAGCGGGTAGAACACTGATTAGACAAAATTCTTGTCTCAATATTTTGAATCATAATATCTTTATGTTGTTAGTAGTTTAAATAAGGTACCGTTTTTATATAGATTTTTAACAGACTTTAAAAATGTACATGTTTTTAAAAACATGGACCTTATTATGAGCAAGCACATGCAAAAGTGAAATGCCTCCCAAATAGATTTCCATCTACAGTAGAGTCTCGCTTATCCAACATAAGTGGGCCGGCAGAACGCTGGATAAGCAAAAATGTTGGATAATAAGAAGGGATTAAGGAAAAGCCTATTAAATGTCAAATTACATTATGATTTTACAAATTAAGCACCGAAACATCATGTTTTACAACAAATCAACAGAAAAAGCATTGAATACATGGTAACATTATGTAGTAATTACTGTATTTACAAATTTACCACTAAAACATTGCAATGTATTGAACAGGTATGGATCCGGGCGGGAGCAAAATGCATTGAATAATACAGAATGTTGCATGAATGAAGGTTGGATAAGCCTGTATTTCGATAGGAATATTTAGCTTACATATTCTAAAAGCAACAGATTCTGTCTGATCTTGCAAGCTAAGCAGGGTCAGTGCTCATTATTGCTTGCATGGATGACTGACAAGGAATACCAAGTACTGCTGGCAATGTTTCAGAAGAGGAAGCTTGAGTATTTCTTTCCTGAGAAAACCCTATGAAATTCATGGGACTGTCATAAGTGGACAAGTGACTATTTGGAGGCACAGAGACATAGTGGTATACTATTTCACAAGTACCACCAGATGGCACTGTCCACTTGCTTGCAAGAGAAAGAGTACCCGCCATCTACCTAATTCTATGATTGACTTAACTGGATGGGCAAAGTCTGACATACCCTGGAGGGATATGCCTTGGAAAGCTAAACATAGCGCACCCTTTGCTTGATAACTGTCCTGGCTATGAATTCAACAATTTTTCATCAACCATTCAAGAGAAACCATTATCTCCAGTATTCTGCATGGCCATTTGGCGTCATTCATTTTAACATGTTTCTTACCTTTAAAGTCATTTTCCGTTATGCGGTTGACGAAACGTTTGAAGTGAGCAGCAATTTTTCCAAGTGTGAGTTCATCTGATCAAATGGAGGAGGGTATAATGTTAGAAAGGAGAAAGAAGCTCCCTTCTTGCAAACCTTTTTTTTAAAAAAACAACAGCTATTTATTATAATTCCTTTATATCAAGTCTAATTCACATCCACATCCACATCCTGTTAATTGTGAACTGTATTTTCATTGTGAACATGTTTAGTAGTACCTCTGGGTATATTATGCCAAAAGCTCCCATCATCCCCAGCCAGCATATTTGAACAGCCAAGAAGTTTGAGATGATAAGAACTCTATAGTCCAACACATATAAAAAGTGCTAAATTGGGGAAGGCAGCAAAAAAACTTTCTTCCAAAGCCTAAGGTACATGACAACCCCCTCTGATTGTCAGACAAAATGTTTCTGTTCCTTTGAACTTGGAAAATTTGTTTCTGTACATCAAAGTTGCAAAGTCAATTTAATTCATAGGATTGTTGATGGCCAGAATCACTGGGTTGCTGTGAGTTTTTCGGGCTGTTTGGCCATGAACACAGAAAAACTCACAGCAACTCAATCAATAGGAACTTCACGAGCAGACAGGTTTTTTATTATTATTACTATAGTTATTTATTATTATACTTATTTTATTATTTTACTATAGTTTGTATAAATCAAAGCCTCAAAATAAGTTAATAAACCAGTTAAATGGTTTATTAATTTACTTATTTCATTATTAAACTTTCTTCCAACCTGTATCACTTCATGCCATGTGACTCACGGCATACTTTCAATTACATTTTTTGTTAATTGTCATCAAATCAATAGAATTGAAGGCCTTAATTTTTATATTTTGTAGTCACTGCCAAATAGGGGTTTTTCTGCTTCTGGTGCATCAAAAATATGTACTTGACTTTTATTTATAAACTGGACCCCTGTAATGTAAATCAAAAGCACAACAGAATGAATGCAATTTAATATTAGTATATACACATCATGAAGATATGTTGTATAATAACACCATCAAAGCTTTAAAATGCATTGTTGTCTAGATGGAAGGTAAGTGTTGTCTTAAAACTCCAAGACCAATTAAAATCTATCCAGAAATCTTCTAGGAACAGGTGCAGACCTACCAATCATAGCCATGTATTTTTTGGGATGTATCTGTGTATGTGACAGGCCGTCGACGACATTGTCCAGAAGATGCTGTAATTTTTTTTTTAGGTCAGGCTCTTTACGGAGTTTCTTCGCCAGGAAGCGATTTCTAAAATCCTGCTTAATGGCCATGGCATCATTGCTGCACTTCAGGCAGCCTTGGGATCCTGTGATGATATGGACTATTAGCCAAAATACCTGCCAAGGCATCACCTTCTGTTGCGATTGTCAGCGGGAGGTCTTCGGCTGCCTAGAAGTGATGTCATACCTATGACATCACAAAGCCTGCACGCTTACAATCAATTGGAATCACTAGAAGGTTTTCCAGTGTTCTCAACTGGCTATAAGGATTCTTTGGAAAAGGTGAGATTGGCAGCAGATATATATATTAAAGCAGATTTGCTCCTTCATTCACAATGGTCAAAGACTGACAATATAGAGCTTAGCATCCAACTACGCGCAAATATTTCTCAGGTCATCCACTGGAAATAATGTATTTTCTGAATACTGATGTATACAAGTCTTCTGTAATGAAAACATTTTAACAAATGAGAGAGATACAGAAAAAGATGGAGCAAGACTGGGGTTTTTTTCCCCTCGTGTCAGGAGTGACTTGAGAAACTGCAAGTCACTTCTGGTGTGAGAGAATTGTTTGTTTGCAAGGATGTTGTCTAGGGTACGCCCAGATATTTTACCATCTTGTGGGAGGCTTCTCTCATGTCCCCGCATGGGAAGCTGGAGCTGATAGATGGAAGCTCACCTTGCTCCCCGACCTTTTGGTCAGTAGGCCTGCCGGTGTAAGGGTTTAACAACTCATTGCGCCACCGGGGGCTCCTAGCAAGACTGGTAGGAATTATAAAAGATAACCAAGTGGTAAACTATTCTGTGAGATATTATTTTTGCCTATAAAAACACCTATTAGGAATTTGCACAGGAACCATTGTTGGATGCTGCAAACCTTCAATTGTCTTTTTCATAACTAGGATATAAACATTGCTATGTGTCTTCAACCCTTAGTCTTATGATGAGATTTTTCTTCTATCCATTGCTCCCCTCTGTGTCCAAACTGATGCAACTCAGTGTTTCTGTTCTCCAACCGTTACTGCTCTCAATGTGAATTTGTTCCAAAACATTTTTATACCAGAGTTCATCAAAACAGTCAAAGAAAATCAACAGCAAAGCCATTTTTACAATGAAAAAACAACCCAGAAGATTAAAAACAAACTACAGTAGAATCTCGCTTATCCAAACTTGCTCATCCAACATTCTATATTATCCAATGGAGTCTGCCTCCCGTCCGGATCCACACCTGTTTCAATACATTGCAATATTTTGATGCTAAATTCGTAAATACAGTAATTACTACATAACGCTATCATGTATTGAACTGCTTTTTCTGTCGATTTGTTGTAATACATGATGTTTTGCTGCTTAATTTGTTAAAATCATAACATAATTTGACATTTAATAGGCTTTTCCTTCATCCCTCCTTATTATCCAACATTTTTGCTTAACCAACATTCTGCTGGCCTGTTTATTTTGGATAAGCGAAATTATTGTTTCCATTCAATGTTTCATGTTTTGTCTTATGTCTATTATAACAGACTGTGTTCTTTTAATTTAATTTTAGTTGTTAAGTTATAATTCAAGTGTATATGTTGGGTTGTTTAAATTTTATTAGTATGGATGTATTGTTGTTGTGTTTGGGCATTGAATGTTTCCCTTTTATGCTTGGAATCTGCCCTGTGTCCCTTTGGGGAGATAGAGCGGAATATAAAAAGAAATTATTATTATTATTATTATTATTATTATTATTATTATTCTACTGTAAACCACCAAAGGTATTGGCATGAAATAAAACAGCATTTATTGTTGGTTTATTGGTTTTTTGTTGGATAACAGACCTATTTAACCATTGTTGTTGTCAGATACTTTCAATTCAGCTTTGATTGATGGTTACCTTATAAACAAGAGACTTGCAAGTCAGCCTATCCTCAAAAGCTCAGGTCTTATAGACTCAGGACTGAATCTATCTGCCTGGAATATAGTATTCCTCTTTTCCTACTGCCCTCCATCTTTCCAAGCATTATTTTCTTTACTACTGAGTAATGTCTTCCCATGAAGTGGCCAACGTTCAACAGTCTCAATTTAGTCATCTTAGTTTCTAGAGAATTCGGTTTAGGTGAGCTCTAAAGCGTCATCAAAAGATAAATGAAGAAAGAGGATTTATACAAAAAATGCTCTATGAAATATTTAGGTACATAGGGTTTCATAGGTAATAACTCTGAACTAAGCCTTGAAGGGAATTGTTGACCAGATGCTTCAGAATGAAAACATGAGAATATAAAAACCAAGTTTGTTTATAAGCAGACCTTCTGAACAATGGAGATGTCAAGGTCTACAGCAATGCCACTCTCTTTCCAAGGAAATACTTGCCCAGTTGTGTCTTTTCAGTAAATCTAAAACTGAACAATAAATGGAATTATTGTTTGGATCTGTTTCTTTTAGAAGCAAGCCAGAAAGCTCAGCAGGCAAAGACCTTGTGAGGGTGTAGGAATAAATAATTTTATTTTAAAAGCAGAACTCTGAGGGAGTGTCGTTTCATGAAATCTAAAACTGAACAATAAATGGAATTATTATTTGGTTCTGTTTCTTTTAGAAGCAAGCCAGAAAACTCAGCAGGCAAAGACCTTGTGAGTGTTCTGGAAGAAATAATTTCAGTTTTAAAGCAGAACTCTGTAGGAGTGGTGAAACTGGAATAATCTCCACGGGGACTAGAAGAATTTTAGGCTGTGATGGATCAGTAACCTGGGACATTTATCAGTTACGGTAAATTTGCTTTCCCCCTTTCCAATCCAAGTTTTGCTAACATGAATTCACTCAACTGTAATAATAGATAGCTGAGTTTTTGGAAGACACCCCCTGCATGCTGTTCTCAAATAGGCAATATTTATAAAGAAGGTGCTGATTGTACTGATCTGATTCTGACATGATTACAGAACTCAGGAACAATTCTGCATTTGGACTTCAACTTCCCAAATCCAGGCAGGGGATTCTGGGGATTGTTGTTCAAATACCTTAATTCCCCCAAAACATAGAAAATTGCTTTTTAAAAAGTAATTAATTACAGGTTGAGCATCTCTTAACATGAAATGCTTGGGATCAGAAATGTTTTGAACTTTCCCCCTCAGATTTTGGACTCACGGTCATAGAATCATAGAATTGGAAGACACCACAAGGACCATCTAGTCCAGTCCCATTCTGTGTATATTTCAGATTCCGGAATTCTGGATAAGGGATGTTCTACCTATACTATATTTGCTTAAGAAGTAGCCTGATGCTGATATTATTCACACTAGTGCTTATATTGCAAGCACTCATTGCTTTCTTGTAACTTAATGTCACTTTTTAAAGGAAAGAAAGTACCATTTTAAAAATAAGGAATACTAATTAAAAAAAACCACGAAGTCCTATGAAAATGCTTAGAAAACTAGCAAGAGACAATTATCCCATATATCAGTGTTGTAATCACTTTTGAGCTGAGATTACTTTTCTTATACATCCTCAGTCCTTTGCACCATCCATTTAATGCAGTTTCAAATCAGTATTGAAGAAAGTGGAAATCCTGGAAACAGTTTGAAACAAGGATGGTGAATACACAAATCACGGAGCACTGATGCACATTAAGGATTTTGTTTGTGTGCTTTCATGGGCATTTGTTGTCTGGCTCCAGTAGTTTAAAGCTAGCTTCTAACTATATTAAATGGTCAGTGTGGATCCAGCCTCATTACAAAAGTAGCCCAGCTAGATAACTGTGTTGTTGTGACTTGTTACTCCCAAGGTCTATGTGTTGTTTCAGATGGGAGTCTGGCTTTCACTTTTCTCTCATCCCCACATTTGCCCCCCCCCCCCCAGCTGACCCAGAGGGGTCAATTCCCCAAAGGGTTTCCCCCTCTCTCTTGCTCCATTCTCCACTTTGCCTTCCCACCCGCCATGCCTCATAATCTTGCAGATTCCAGGGCTGTGTCACCCTTTCATCGCATCTTGTATATCGGGGCTCTGGGACCACCTGGCCCTGTGGGGTCAGAATAACTATGGTCACGGTCTGCTCTGCATTAATTAACCTTTGATCCTTAACGGGCCCCCGGGGGAGGAGAGGCGGGAGAGCCTCATAAAAACAACAGGGGAGATTAACTCAAACCAGTCACTTCACTTTCAAAACTTTTTGGACAGCTGGGGGGAAAGGAACCCATGTAGTGGGGCTGGTCGAAGAGGAGGGGGGCAATTTGGGAGCATTTCAGGCTGGAACTGCAAAAAAAAGCCCCTTCAATAAATAAATAAGTATCGCCAACTGATGAGGAGCAAACCCAGCTTGGCCTGCGCTTATTTTTGTAACACCAATGCGGATAGCAGAACACAAGGAGTGAGTGACATTCTTTCACAGAAGGAAAATAAATTTTATTCTCTCATGTCTGCCTTTAGGGGAAGGCAACAAAGGTTGGTTGGAAACAAAGCAACCACAACTCATACATCCAGATTCAATATTTGGATTTGTGGTGCAGTTTAGAAATTGATCTTTGATTGTGATGCGAAATGCCATAAGCTTCAAAATGTTTGGAAGCTATATGCTGAATCCCATGGTTAATCTAAGGGGAGTAGATCTACCAGATCAGTCGGATTTACATGAAAGTTGCTTTTCTCTGTTGAACTATTAGCAACTTGGTAAATCAACTTTTATATAAATCCCATTGATTCAGTGAATATACCCTATTTGTAAGACTTAGATTTAGATCTATGTTATGATCATGTTCATACCATAGCTACTGAATCCATTAAATTGAAATATGAAATAGTAGTACTCTGGCATTTTAAAATTTGTGCCTTGTTTATACATTTGCAAAAATGATTGGGTTTCTTCCACTCTTGGGTTTTAGACTAATATTAATGGCTTAGATTTTTTTTCATTGTTGTTGTTCATCTAGTTTTATTATGTTATCTCTTATATGCTCCCTTGGAAGTGCTTACATTTAAAGTTATGTTACCAATTTTGAAAACAAGTACATGTATTGTACATTGAAGCACTATCAAGCTATATGTGTTGATTCAGGAAAAAAGTTGCAGTTGTTAGTCGGGTTATGGTACTTTTGCTGTGGAACATATACAGTCCCCAAGTTACGAACAAGATTGGTTCTGTAGGTTTGCTCTTAAGCATAACTTGTTTGTAAGTTGGAACAAGGACATTTTTAAAGTGTAACTCTAGCCAAACATAGGAGCCCCCAGTTTGTGTGTGTGTATCAGAAGCAACTTGAGAAACTGCTAGTCGCTTCTGGTGTGAGAGAATTGGCCGTCTGCAAGGACATTGCCCAGGGGACACCCGAATATTTACCATCCTTGTGGGAGGCTTCTCTCATGTCCCCGCATGGAGAGCTGGAGCTGACGGAGGGAGCTCAACCTGCTCTCCCCGGATTCGAACCACTGACCTATTGGTCAGTAGTCCTGCTGGCACAAGAGTTTAACCCATCGCACCATTGGGAGCACCTAGTGGCACAATGGGTTGTTAAACCCTTGTACCTGTAGGACTGCTGACCAAAAGGTCAGCAGTTCAAATCCGGGGAACAGATTGAGCTCCCATCTGTCAGCTCCAGTTTCTCATGTGGGGTCATGACAGAAGCCTCCCATAGGATGGCAAAACATCCAGGTGTTCCCTGGGCAATGTCCCTGCAAATGGCCAATTCTCTCAAGTCACACACACACACACACACACACACACACACACACACACCAGCTTTAGCTAGCATAGGGAAGGGTTAACACCTCTGTTGTGTTTGTTTTGCTGTCTGTGCCTCTGTTCAGAAGATTTCACAGTACTTTCTGATCCTGTGTTAATTGGATTTTGAAAAAAATGGCTTGTTGTGGAAACAAAGATTGCTGATAAAGCTTCAGTGGAGACACCTTTTCCCCATAATAACTCTTTCAGGAGTGAATTTCAGGGTAGATTCTCTCACTTCCTTTTGTCTTATCCCCATTCTTAATTATGAGTCGTTTGGAAGTTGGATGTTTGTAACTCAGGTACTGCTTATATGTGTCTACTCACAAATAAGTTCAATGGGTGTAGATCCACTGTATTAATGGGACTAACACAAGCACTAACTTACCAAGTGAGGTTACCATTGATGTAATGTACTGTAATTAGGACTAATAATGGGATTTATGTCTGTGTTATGGTCTTATTTGTAGTATCGTATCTAAAGAATCCATGACGTGAAATATTAATGGGATTTACAAGTGTGCACTGATTTACAACCTTAATTTTCTATTGCTATTCAGCATTTCTAAATCCCTGCTTTTCATTTTAGTTCCATATGAACCTTCCTCTATATGTAATATATTGCAGTATCAATTGCTTGAACAAATTTTGCTGACATTTCATTGTAATGTAGTCATTGTATAAAACCCAGTTGCACTTGAATATTTTCAAAAAATAAACAAACTCCAGTCATCAGTATAGTTTTTTATTTTCAGATGGAAAGGTTTTATGATCTTAGTAAACTATGTGTTGTCAAAGGCTTTCATGGCTGGAATCACTGGGTTGCTGTGAGTTTTCCGGGCTGTATGGCTATGTTCCAGAAGCATTCTCTCCTGATGTTTCACCCACATCTATGGCAGGCATCCTCAGAGGTTGTGAGGTTCGTTGGAAAGTAAGCAAGTGACGTTTATAGATCTGTGGAATGTCCAGGGTTAAACTAATTTAACAGCCATTTTAAACAACAGTTATAGTTGGTGAAAGAAAGTTTCTGTTTTGGTAGGAAACTTTCTGCTAAAGTAACAAATCTTAGCCAAAATGTACTAACAAGCAAAGTCAGCCTCATCAGTGTTTATTTCCAGTTTTTCTTATTGATTTGTTTGTTAACATAATTCATATTCTACTAAATGTAGCACTGAGGCATGTAGCAATAAATATATAACAACACATTTAAAATGTCATAAAACAAAAGTGAAAGTAATACTGTGGAGGAAAGATGTATATAACCCAATAGTGATAATAATATATACAGTTTAAATTGATAACAATAGATCTTTTCAATGGGATAAAAAAATTAATGGTATACTAGCCCTGGTTTCAGTTAAGCATTGTGAGGGCAAATATGAATAATGTAGTAAGCCTTATCAACTTTACTTGTCTCCAACTGTAAGGGAAACCTGAAGTGATGGGATTATGAAATGGCAACGATAGGAGGTGGATACCAAAATAACAGTGAATGGGGGAAAACTATTTATAAAATTGAGTCTGTATGCATTTTTGCACATTTCCCCTAATATGCTTATTTTTGTATGCACTTTCCCTAGTATGTGCAGTTTTTAGATTTTTTTCCCCCCCATAATGGAATGGAATGTATCTCTCTGTAGATTCCTGGTGTATGCATCTTTGTGTATGCTTTGTCTTCATCAATGGATTTTTTGCAGCGTGAGTCAGATTACAGAATTCTAAAAAATAGAGATTGCCGTGCATTGCACATGTGCATATTTGTACACATAGGTTCAGAATTGGTAGGTTTATGTTTTAAAGACTAGACATGACAGGTTTTCCTTCTTCATTACTTTAGAGTAAGGTTTACAAGTTGTACATTTCCTTTTCAGCATTTTTTTGTAATAGAGGAAAGGAGTCGATTGCTGCATGTGCTTTAAACAAAAGGTTGAAACAGTTAGGGACTAGGCAGCTATGAAAAGTTGAATTTTAAGGACTAGCGCTCCTAGAATTTATGGTAGCTATGGATTTCTGGTTTAAAAGTAGTTTTTCCAACTTCTGATTCAAAGTAATGCAATTACTTTAATTAAGTGATAACCTTTAGTCTGGTTCTTATCTCCAGTTCAGGTATGATCTGAAATGTTTATCCATCTCCCTTTGATAGAATTCAGTGTATATTTTGTGTCTTCTACTGTATGTAAACTCTGAATGGTATGTGGAGAGTTTATGGTTCTTGTTGCCATGCAAACTCTCCTTACCACTGGAGTTTTCCTGCTTAAAAAAAACAGAGGATGTCTCAGGCTTTTAAAAACTGGTTTATTTTCCTGAACGCTTAACTCCATTATGGGTTTATGATTGTATGAATGAGTTTTACAATATAAATTTACTCCTAGGTCAGGATAAAAGCTTACTGTACTTCTGGTAACAAACAACTTTGTGTGTTGTTCTTAAACAAAAACACATTTTGCTTAGATTTTCTTATAACAGAAAAACAGACCTGAAAAGCTGAATATAGACAAGGTTACTTCTTTGTCAGTACCTGTGACCTGGCCTATTGTATCAGCTGTCCCAGAAAAGCAATAAAAGCAATACATATCCAAGTCCCTGATATAGGACATGCTCAAACTATTTTGCTGCCCAAGGAAGACCAATAAATGGCATCTTCTCTTATAAGTCAATGTGCCAATTAGCTATGCTCAACTGTGTTATTTTGCTGCATGGGACAAAAAACACCATATATATGTTTATCCCTGAAAGTATAAGTAAAATAACAAAGTAAATAACAATTTGCTATTCTTTCAGTACATTCAAAATATATTCCCTCTGGTAGCAACTCTATTTGGTCTGGTGGTTGGGCCAATCTTGCCTCGCAAGCAGATTGTACCTATCTGGTAAAATATGTTAATTTTTGAAGTAAAATAATTCCTGAAAATATTAGTTTTTCCTTTAGTGTATTTGTGGCTAAATCTATCAGTGTAATACATTTACTTTTTACATCAATTCCTGAGGTTCCCAGGATAGCACAGAGAAAAATGGATGTCTTACAGGTTCCTGGCGAAATTTCTGTTAGTGTTCCATTAACCACCTACAAGTTAAACTTGCCTGAGACTCACTCCCACCATAATTCCAGGTGCCAATTAAATAAATTGGGATGGCTCTTTCAACTGTATCTATACTGTAGACAAAAGCAATTTTATTTTACATTAATGCATCTTTTCATAACGGCGTCCCAAGACCAGAGAATATCTATGGAGATGCTCTTGCAAGTGGACACACCAGAAAAATGAGGCTCCCTTTAAATGTCTCATTCCAATTCAGCTCATCTATCCAGTCTCCAGCACATCTCCCTTTGACCACAAACACTGCTGTGCTTGTCACTGAGTCAACAAAAATAGTCTGGTGAACATACAACTCCCCATTTATAATAGTCAAACTTCTCATGTCTTCATGTTCTTCCATAAAGGTCTTTGAAAATCCTTCTCAAAAGACAAATACACTATGATCTGCTTTTTCTGTATGCATTTCAAGGATACCGTTTTCCTTGAATATTTCTGTAACTGTGGTGTGTCCAATTGGTGTTTGTTTTGTGGCATGTGCATGGTTCCACTTGTGTAGACATCCGCCCCCGTCTCTGTGTTTCTCCCACTTGCTCCACTTGCCCACCTGTCCGGATGTGTTTGGGCATCTGTCTTGTCAGAGTGTTTGCCCCCTCTCCTTGACACACTCTTCATCACTGTCAGTTCAGGCCGGTGCCATTTGGGAATGCGGCAACCTCAGATCAAAGCCCCAGAGTTCTGGAAAGCTCTTTTGCCACCCGTGGCTCAGGGCTCCAGGACTGGGTGAGAAACCTGACTATCCAAACTCCCATAGCTCATTAATGCTTCAACAGAGCATTGGTAGCTCTATTACCCCTTCCCCATCCACGGATCCAATCTAACTCAACGGGGTGACCGTCTGCCATTTACCCAAGGGCTTGTAAAACTCGCCAAACTTCCTCATAAACTCCCAGCAAAGAGGGTTTCATTTTTAAGAAACTCCAGCCCGGCTCATATCGGATTCCAGAAACCTCGGTGGAGGGAGTGGTGGACGCGGTCTCCAGAAGCAGCAGTCAGGGGGGGCGGAAAAAGGTTGGTTGGTTTGCTATCATTGCTGTATTGTGTCATTGTGTTATTCTATTGCATCGTTCTTCTGCGTTCTTTTCCCTGATGCATGATAAATTCTTGCGCAGCCTGCATAAGCAGCCAAAACCGAAAAAATATGATCAGAGAACTATTTGAGACTGCAAAATCTGCAGCATTCGTGTGGATACATTATCTGCATTATTCCGGCCTTACCGATGTTTTGTAGCATAATGGGGGATAGATAATACTCTGACTAGCAAACAGAACAGAATGCGGACACAGTTATTTGAGAGCAAGATGTGTGACACCAAAAACCTGCAATGTTTATACTGCAGCATTATTGAAATGAAGCTGTAATATCTCAGCTGAGACAGGCAAGGAACATTTGATAGAGATTAGCGATCAAGACAGCTAATGTCCTGGTGCTTATATTACGAAATATATCCATATTTACAAGAGACATTTCGTAATAAAATGTGTAAGAGAGACAGGGGAATGTGAGTGGTTTTGTAGCAAATGGCTCATTTGTTATTTATGTTTCAGGGCTTGATGACAATTTTGTGTGGAACTGGAACTGCTTTTCGAGATTTGCTAAAATTGACAGAGCTGGTGGGGGGAAGTTCTGCTGTTGTTTGAGTCTCAAACCTCATACATTTTCCATCTTCTGTCACTCTGTTTGCCTGCAAACTGAAGAACATCTTGAACTGTCCCAGGTGGTGTTTTGAAATTATTGTGACCTTCCATAAAACATTTTGTGAGATTAGCACAGCTCACAAAATGAACATGAGCTGGTCTGGGTATTAATGCAAACATGAGCAATAAACACAGAAATTGTAAAGTCACGCTGATGCTAGCCGGCCAGTTTTCGTGTAATGCACTTTGTTACTTCAGCAGATACATAAGTGCAATTCTTTCACCTTATGCAAGAGCTGCAGCTTAAATATCCAGTCATGTCTATATATTAATGTTTATGTATATTTTTCTGTAATTGGGGAGTGGTTTATTTTGCTTAAACAGTTGTCGTTTCTGAAGAGAAAAATCGAATCTTGCAAATTGGTAAACACACAGAGATTATGCGCCCACAGGAATATAGCTGGAAAGACCTTACGAACTCACAGTTTTGTCAGTTGGGAACCCCCAGTGGTGCAGTGGGTTAAACCCTTGTGCCGGCAGGATTGAAGACCGACAGGTCGGAGGTTCAAATCTGAGAGAGCGCAGATGAGCTCCCTCTGTCAGCTCCACCTCCCAATGCGGGCACATGAGAGAAGCCTCCCACAAGGATGGTAAAACATCAGGGCATCTCCTGGGCAACGTCCTTGCAGACGGCCAATTCTCTCACACTAGAAGTGACTTACAGTTTTTCAAGTCACTCCTAACATGAACAAAAAAGTTTGGAAGAAGAGTCTATCCTTTTTGGAAATCCACCTTCTTCTGTCAGAATTGTAGTCATAGAGGTTGGGTGTCCACTAAAGTGCAGTTGGATAAAAATGCAATTCCCACCCAACAAAAAACTCTCTAAGAATTCATCTCTTTAAAAGAAAAGGAAATGTCCTCCGACTCATCCTAATTGTTTTTGTAGACAAGCTATTATTATGGAAAAATAGCTTATTCATAGCTTATGTGTTAAAGAGTTTAGGAATAATGCTTTCTTCCTTGTCCTCATATAAGTAGCTACTTATATGATGCACAATTGCGGGTGTTTTTATTTTAATACTAAAGACAGGTAGATTAATGGCATAGTCCTGAATATATTCATACAAAAATAAGCCATTGAGTTCTATAGACAAGTGTATGTCTATAGAATTGCAGCCTAAATGCTATAATTCTCAACACCAAAGCTAGAATTGTTGTGTCCATCATAACAAGAAAAAAAATGCATGAAAACAAGTGTAAAGAAACTGGAGGCAAAATTCAAGGACAGTTGGGATGAATAGTAAGACTTAACACACTATACCCATCCAACGCTGTTTTTTTCTTTTTCTTGTTAAGTGAAATGAAAGACCTTGTTTCCTTAGTGACTCTGGAAATAAGAAGCAAAATAATACAATTTATATTTGCATGTCTTACAAAATCCTCGGATTCTGCATTTTCTTACAGCTTAGAAACACTCCATTGTGTACATGTTGGATCTATATGGTTTATTGGGCATAGATCTATATTGTAAATATTGCAGTCCACTCCACCAACATACCTGAGTGCTGAAGTTCAGTAAATTACTCACTAATTTGTTACATTTGGGATAGTAGAGCCTTGCTTATCCAACATAATCAGGCCAGCAGGACATTGGATAAGCGAAAATGTTGGATAATAAGGAGGAATTAAGGAAAAGCCTATTAAACTTCAAATTACGTTACGATTTTACAAATTAAACACTAAAACATTACGTTTTACAAAAAAGCAGTTCAATACATGGTAACATTATGTAGTAATTACTGTATTTACAAATGTAGCACCAAAACATCTCAATGTATTGAAACAGCTGTGGATCTGGGCAGGAGGCAGACTGTGTTGGATAATATAGAACGTTGGATGAGTGAAGGTTGGATAAGCGAGACTCTACTGTATTGGAAAAATGTGCTTCATTGTTAGAGAGGAATTTGGTATTTTCCTGACATCCAATAGACACATTTGAAAAGACTGGTATCGCTCCTATTCTATTGGCACTTCAGGAGATGATGTGAATGAATTATGCAGGAAAACAGCATGCAAACTGTATATTAGATAGTCAAAATGTGGCCTATGTTCCATATTTGCCTCCCTTTTTGTATCCAGCAACCCGCTCAGTCCTCAACGGTTCTGTGCATCGCTTGTATATTAATGTGTTTTAATGATAGATGAGGATATGCAAAGCCTTCATGAGCTATTTTAGATATCACCATATCTGACAATATATAAAGCCACCATAAAGATCAATGGGGTATGGAATAAGAAGCTCATCCTAACTAACCACCTAAATATTTTTGTTTTATGCCATGGCATCTGGAGCACTTGACAGTGCTGAGGGAGTTCACTGAGTTTATTAATCATTAATTGTTTATTCAATGCTCTCTTCTTTTTATCCATACTCCACCAGAGATGTCAGATAGGCCTTTCCATTATATTTTAACAAACAGTGATGACAGAATGGGAGGCTGGTGTGTCAAAGACAATATCCACACAACCAAGAAAGCATTTGAGCCCCTCTTTCACACTTCTAATGGCCTATCCCTCATGTATGCCAATGGTTTTCAAGCACTGTTCATTCCAAAGAATGACCGAATCCTTTGGATACTAATCAGGGAAAGGTCCTCTATGTGGAGAATGGTGTATTGACAAACGAATTTAGCTGAAAGATAGCCATTATTTCCCTCCACAGCCAGTGTTCCTCTGTAATGTGTACCTTTTAAAAAGTGGTATGTGGGTTTGTGTCTACGATGCATATTAGGCATAGGGAAACTTGACCCCTCCAGGTGTTTTGGACTCCAACTCCCACAACTCCTAACAGCCTCAGGCCCTTTCCTTTTCCCCCTCAGCCGCTTAAGCGGCTGAGGGGGAAAAGGAAAGGGCCTGGGGCTGTTAGGAATTGTGGGAATGGAAGTCCAAAACACTTGGAGGGTCCAAATTTGCCCATGCCTGATATATATCCTCAATTCACACAGGGTGAAATGAAGCTCAACATGCTTCATAAAGCTCAAAAGCTAGATTCCCCTCACATTAACGCCCGAGATAGAAGGTATCCCAGAATCTTTTGCAATCCACCAGGATTCGACATCAGAGAAATTAGTATACAAAGGATTCATTTGATCCGAACCGTTTGAAAAACCTTTGCAGCAATCTGCTCTGCTAGCACATTTCCCCCTCTCTTATTTGCAGTGTAATTAATACAGTTCTGTTCTAAAGGCTACACTTCCAATGCAGTTTTGTTACTAATGTAAGGCCACCTCGCTCACAAAAGGATGGGAAACGGCCTAGTCCTAAAATTGCCTACTCAAAAGCAAATCCCACTTCGTTTAAAGGAAGTAAATATGTATAGAATTGTGAAATAAGCACAATCGTATGCATGCTTGCTTAGAAATAAGTTCCACGGAGTTTAGTGAGAGTCACATAAGCATTAAAAGCTAATATGTGTTCTTTTAGTCAAATGATGTTACATTGGGGTGGGGATCTATAATGGACCATATTTTTTTCAATGATACAAAATTTCCTCCAGCTACATTTACCTCAGCAGACTTTCCTTCAGTAATATTTACCTCAATCTAATTCACCTCAGCAACATTTACCACAGCAAAGTTTACCTCAGCACAATTTACCTCAGCAAAGTTTACCTCAGCACAATTTACCTCAGCAACATTTACCTCAGCAAAGATTACCTCAACACAATTTGTCTCAGGAAAGTTTACCTCCGCAACATTTACCTCAGTGAAGTTTACCTCAGCAAAGTTTACCTTACCAACATTTGCCTCAGCAAAGTTTACCTCAGAACAATTTACCTCAGCAAAGTTTGCCTCAGCAACATTTGCCTCAGCAAAGATTACCTCGACACAATATAGCTCAGCAATCGTATTGTGTGTGTGAAATGGCCTTAGCATTCATGGTGCATGTGTTAGCTGTATGCACACTAGAGATAGGATATACTTATTTTCAATTCAGAGAGTCGTTTTCTGGGTATTTTGGGGAAAATAACAGCTCCAGAGAACTGTCAATCCCATTTACACGCTGTCAAAATTTATTTTCATTTGAATGGTGTAGAAAACGAACGTTGCATAGTGCCATCATACTGAAAACTCATATCATCAGTCAATAAGCCAGCTTGTGTTTATTTGTATGTTATCCTACTTAAAACACCGATGTGACCATCGTAAAACATTCTTCAGTATTCATTTTGTTTTTTCCTTTAACATCAAACAGCAAAGTGAGCAATTCAGACAACATGGAGTAGTTATTTTGAGCACTTATATTCACGTTCTACTTATTTTTATGAAAACTAAAAGGAAATCAAGCATTTCAGATATCTCAGTCAAGTAGCAGTTTGATTTCTCTTCCTCCATATTGGTTCATATTTATATTATTACTTTAAACATGTATACTAGAAAATTATTATCCCATGGATTTTGTGGGATTTTTTCCCCAGTTTGTATACTTTAGACCAGGCATTGACAAACTCCAGCCCTCCAAGTGTTTTGGACTTCAACTCCCACCATTCCTAACAGCCTCAGGCCCATCCTTTCCCCCCTCAGGAAGGAGCCTGATACTGTAGGAATTGTGGAAGTCCAAAACACCTGGAGGGCCCAAGTTTGCCCATGCCTGCTTTAGACTCCAGTGCTCAGCGATTTTACCTCAGTGTTTTATATAATTACCCTACATTAAAATGAATATTTATTGTAGGATAATTATTTTCGCCATTTACCATCAATATACAGCACTAGGCAGTAGGATTCAAGATGAAGGCTATGGAATGTGTCCAGATATAATAATACTCAAAGCAGATTGCTGAAATAAATAGAAATTAAGCTTAAGCGGCTGAGGGGGAAAAAAGATAGGGCCTTAGGCTGTTAGGAATTGTGGGAGTTGAAGTCCAAAACACCGGGAGGGCCAGAGTTTGCCCATGCCTGCTTTAGACTCAGTGATTTTACCTCAGTGTTTTACATAATTATCCTACATTAAAATGAATATTTATTGTAAGGTAATTATTTTCACCACTTATCATCAATGTATAACGCTAGGCACTAGGATTCAAGATGAAGGCCATAGAATGTGTCCAGATTTAATAATACTCAAAGCAGGCTGCTGAAATAAATAGAATGTATGTACTAAATTCATTGGGTCAATGCTGAGTGTGACTAATTTATATTTTCCTGTATGTTTTTTTATCTTTCTTTCAAAAGCTCTCTCTTTTGCTTCACATAATTTTGAGAGTCTCAGCTACATAATTTGTCACAGATTTGAAATACTGACATATTTAGCTCATGCGTTTTCAAATGGATAAAAATGGGTTCCCTGCTGTTTGTAGTATTTAAAAATGGATTTATAAGTATTGCCTTTCTCCAGCATATCTCTGTCTTCTTTTTGACATCATTGATTCTTGGGGAATTTGGGACTCTGAGGGAAAACACAGTTGTCCTAAATTTGCCCTAAAAACCAAATTAGAATGCCATATATACTCGAGTATAAGCAGAGTTTTTCAGCCCTTTTTCAAGGCTTACCCCCCCCCCCCCCGACATACTCCACTCAACGTTATTTATTATTTTACTCTGTTATTATTATTATTATTATTATTATTGCATTTGATATTTTACTCCATTTATTATTATTATTATTATTATTATTATTATTATTATTATATTTGGTACATTATTATACTCTATTATTATTTTTATTGAATTATTTTTCTATTATTATTACTTCTATTATTTTACTCTTATTGTTACATTTATTATTTTACTCTATTTATTATTATTACATTTATTATTTTACTATTTATTGTTATTATTACATGTATTATTTTACTCAGTTTACTATTATTATTATGTGTATTATTTTACTCTATTTATTATATTTATTATTTTACTTTATTATTACTATTTTTATTACATGTATTATTTTACTCTATTATTACTGGAAGTATACGTACGCACATTTAGATTGAAGAAGGTAATTTTTTTATTTTTACTGTTAAATTGTATATAATATGACAAATTCTTCTATCTAAAATGTTGTAAAAAGAGGGAAGAATGTATGCTTATACATGTTGTTTGATAAATGTATAATAATTTAAAAAAAAATAGATTGAAGAAGGTTCGAATAATGGTTTAATCAGAGCTGAACAGTCTTATCTCAAATTACAGTTTTATGTAAACATTCAAAAACACTTAACCTACTGATGCCTCAATTAATGTAATTTTATTGATATCTATTTTTATTTTGAAATTTACCAATAGCTCCTGCATTTCTCACCCTCGGTGTATACTTGAGTCAATATATTTCCCCAGTTTTTGTTGTAAAATTAGGTGCCTTGGGTTATATTTGGGTCGGCTTATACTCGAGTATATATGGTATGTCTTAAAACATTTCAAAAGCAAACCATGGATATAATCTGACAAGCAACGCCTGCCGGGGACAATTCAGGCAACATTTAGCATTTTTGAAGAGTTTATTTCAGTGGGAAAGATTGAGATATCCAATTCTGTGACAGTAAAACCACACAATGGAACTTTGTTCTGACTAGAAATGTATGAAACTGAGCAAAATGCTTGACTTTGCATGGATTGTGGCTCTTTAAAGATTAAAGACCGGCTCTTTATTTGATTTAATCATAGCCTGAACTGGGAAATGCATTAAAGTAGGAGCGAAATGCATGTAGTAATAATAGCGGCGATTGCAAAGTCAAAGGCAAGGCTTGCAAAGGAACGAAACCAGAAGCTTAGCTTATGAACAGTAATCCATTTGAAGTAATTCTCCTCCTTACAGAAATCTTTCATAATGTAGTCTCCCTCTAATCCTCGCTTATCATATGTGTCGTAATTGAAATGTAACACCAAAACTAACTTACTAATAAAAAGAGCATAGAAATCAATGCATCACGTATCTTATTATTTAATGGAGAGCGATAGAGTGGCATACTGTATTTGAGCAGTTAGGGTAGGCATGGGCCAACTTGGGCCCTGCAGGTATTTTGGACTTCAACTTCCACCATTTCTAACAGTCTTAGGTTGTTAAGAATGGTGGGAGTTGATGTCCAAAACACCTGGAGGGCCAAAGTTTGACCATGCCTGAATTAGGGATACAAGTCTTCAAGGAAGAATGCTTCCTAATGATACCTATCAAAAGAGGCTGTGTCTCCTTCACATCAAACTATTACATTATATTTAGCACATATTTAGAATAGATGCTCTTTCAAGAAGTAAAAGATGTTTGTCTGTCAGCCCCAGAAAATGCTCTGTTTGCTCACTGGTTATTGAAGTTAAACACAGGCTTAATTTGCAGGCCTCACCACTTAGGCATCAGTACAGTAGAATCTCACTTATCCAACATAAACGGACCAGCAGAATGTTGGATAAGTGAAAATGTTGGATAATAAGGAGGGATTAAGGAAAAGCCTATTAAATGTCAAATTACATTATGATTTTATAATTTAAGCACCAAAAACATAATGTTTTACAACAAATTGGCAGAAAAAGCAGTTCAATACATGGTAACGTTTTGTAGGAATTACTGTATTTACGAATTTAGCACCAAAGCATCGCAACAGCTGTGGATCTGGGGGAGGGGGATGCAGACTACATCTATATAAATAAAAATGTAATGTTCGTTTGTGGGATTAACAGAATTCAAAAACCACTGAATGAATTGACACCAAATTTGGATACAAGACACCTAACAACCCAATGTATGTCCTTCACTAAAAAAAAATTGATTTTGTCATTTGGGAGTTGTAGTTGCTGGGATTTATAGTTCAGCTACAATCAAAGAACATTCTGAACCACACTAAGATGGAATTGAACCAAACTTGGCACACAGGACTCCCCTGACCAACAGAAAAAAAAACTAGAAGGGTTTGGTGGGCATTGACTTTGTGTTTGGGAGTTGTAGTTCACCTACATCCAGAGAGCACTGTGGACTCAAACAATGATGGATCTGGACCAAACTTGGCACGAATACTCAATATGCCCAAATATGAGCACAGATAAAGTTTTGGGAAAATAGACCTTGACATTTGCGAGTTGTAGTTACTGAAATTTATAGTTCACCTACAATCAGAGTATTCTGAACCCCACAAATGACGGAATTGGGGCAAACTTCCCACACAGAACCCCCATGACCAACGGAAAATACTTAAGGCCATCCAATCCAACTCCCTTCATGGGGGCAAGAAAACGTAATCAAAGCCCTCCTCACAAAGAGCCATCCAGCCATATTGATAGATAGATATGATTCACACACAGAGATATATAGTATCATAGATTTCAAAGGGACTCTTAAAGAAGGACAATTATATGTTGAATGTTCCAGAGTAGGCAAACCAGACACTCTCCACATCAACTCTGACAAAGAAACAGCAAGAAATACTGTTTACCCACAAGCATAAAGGCAATACATACATATATTAGAAACCAACACTTTCTCATTACTTTATTTTCCGGATCAACAGACTCGGCCACAGCAATGCGTGGTAGGGGACAGCTAGTTGAATAATAAAAAACTTGGATGAGTGAAAGTTGAATAAGAGAGACTTTACTATATATCTTCCAGTGCTGGAGAGAAAAGATGTGAATAAGAGGGAATTGACATTCATCTCAATGACTTGTTTGACCTTCAGCCTATATTTCTGTGTTAAGAAAAATGATGGGAAAGCGGGAAGTTTGGTGTGTCTTTTACAAGTGAACAGAGCTTTTAATTATTTTTTTCTATTTGGACTAAAGTCGCCCAGCCAGGATGGCAACTGGAAATGCTATAGGACCAATCTGTCATTTACGACTGACTGATTGGTATCAAAAATGTAACTTTTCCAAGTCCTTCGTTTTACCTGGCATGTTAGGGACCATAATACATCAGTAGGGTGAAACAGAAGGACACACTGACTAACCTACAGGATCTCATCTCTTTCTTTCAATCAAGGAAGTGTCACAGAGTGTTTAGTTAAATGGGCCAGTTGTTTTCAGTAGTTTTCTAAAGAATTTTATTTCATGTTTCCTGCAGAAATTTGCATTTTGCTTTCTATACATCAAAGACACAAGATACTAAGCAAATCGTTAGACATGAAAATGTGTCCAAAGCTAACAGGTTAATAACAAATATTATTACTAACTTATGTACTACTTATGTGGGAGCACAGGGTTGCTGTCGCCACTATATAATTAAAACGGAAAATATTTAGAGAAAATTCTGCAAAGATTTTTTCCTTGGGAAAAAAAACACTCAGCTCTAAAAATTGCAGATGGCAAACGCCAACTGCAGATGGCAAATATTCTCCTTTCCATTTCAGAGAGAAGATACGCATCATCTGACACATTGCTGTCAGATAATTGTTCGTTATCTAAACACAAGTCAAGGATGCTCTGGTTTCAGACCTATTGTTTTTGCACCATATCTATGCTGATTTAATGCCATCACCTTAAGTTTAAATTGACAGCAACTCTGAAGTGGAATTCTTGCTGTTAATTAAAAGGCGGATGTTACATAAAATATGCTGAGTATGTGACAATCCGATCTATGTGCAGAGTTTGAGAAAATTCCTGAGTTTGTAAATTCTGCAAACCAAAGAAATTGATGTTACTGGTGTTTATTTTACGATGAGTTGGGGCCACTTACTACGCAAGTCCTAGGGTTTTTTCTACATCAGCCAGAATCTAGAATTTCTCAAATAAGTGTTATTTTTCTTATGTTTTTATGACATATATGTAGGTCTCCTCCTTCTGTTCATTTCTACTTTTGAAGTGAATGCTATGTGAATCCATGAAACATCATTTTTGCTGATGGTGCCTGCTCTCAGTGCAGTTCTGAGGCCAAATTGTCCATGTCATGTTCAAGTCATTATCATTTGGCCTTGAATTTGTCTTTTATGAAATGCAGCTGTAACCTCCATCACAGGGGTTAGCACAGAGCACCATTTTTTGATTTGAAAAAATAACATTCTGAGCAGAAAAGCAAATTCTGAACATTAAGTCATGCTTCTTCCTCAGAAACGTGATTTTTCTGAGCAGAAAACCACATTCCATCACAGAAAACTCCTGGTGTGAATATTTGTCAAAAACTGCAGTTTTCAAATATTTTCTTGTCAAAGGAAGAAACTTGCAAATACAATTTGCTGTGTCCTTTGAGAATAAAATTAGGAAAGAATCACATCTCTAGTTAATATTCTTTTCGTGCCAGGGGTTGTATTCCCTCAGATTCATGAGGTTACTCTTTGAACCACACTTTCCAGATTCTTGTAACTAGCATGGGCTAGTTCAGGCATGGGCCAACTTCAGCCCCCCCCCCCTTTTCAGGTGTTTTGGACTTCAACTCCCACAATTCCTAATAGCCTCATGCCCTTTCCTTTTTCCCCTCAGCTGCTTAAGTGGCTGTTAGGAATTGTGGGAGTTGGAGTCCAAAACACCCAGAGGGCCGAAGTTTGCCCATGCCTGAGCAGTTGGTAGTCTATTGGGTTTGTTTGTTTGTTTGAAGTAGCTTTCCTTAACTTTGGCCCACATTCCCCCAGGGCTAATTTTTAGGGGTTGAATTCATGAGTCAGATATTCAACTATTGTCATCATGAGAACAATACTAAGGTAGAAATGCAGAACTAGAACTTGGGAAATTTCCTTTTTAACATAACTTCAATATTTCCACAGCCAGCACACCTATTAGCTACGATGGCTGAGGAATTTTGGAAGTTGTGTGCCAAAACAAAACAAACTCAAAACTTTTTCAAATACTGCCCCCCTCCCACATTTCTTCAGGGATAATATGTTCGGACCTCGAAACTAGTGATGGGTGGAACCAAATTAAACTCAGGGCCCTTCTAGACAGCCTCTTAACCCGGGACAAAGAAGTGGGGTAAAAAATTGCAGTACCTTAAGGAAAGTACAAACACTGAGCTCTCCATCCCGGTAAATTGTCCCCTTGCATTCTGAAAGGCTTGGTTATAGCAGATTTTGCAAGATGGACGTGGGACATCTACCAGAAGTTTTCTTTTAATTTTAATGGACTTTCTGAGATGTGCTGCACCTCATAAGCACTGATGCGGATATCAAAAAGTGCACAGAAGCAGATTTTTTTAAATCATTATCTTTCCTTACCCTCCTGCTGTCTTTACATTTGCCCTCCTGAAACCCATTTCCCTTTGGGGTCACTTGCCTGCCATGCTGGTCTCCACTGTGTATTTAAAGCTTTGTTTAATTTCATAAATATGAGAACAAAGGAATGGTTGGCGAGACTTCCCATGGGGGAAGGATTGCTGTCCTCTTGTGCTTTCATTTAGCCACCTGTATGTTCGTGGCTCCATTTGTTTACCTATCTCATCAGCTATTTTGGAATTATAAAATGAGGATTACAGCAGTCCACACCAGTATATCGCAACCAAATCTCATGGGGTTTTTTTACTACTGGGATATACAGTCCTCCGTAGCAGCACATTCTTCGCCCGATTGCAAATTTAAAGAGGATCTTTTAAACATGCGTGTTTTATCTGATCCCGCAATCCAGTGCACGTTTTTACTGTGTGTTATCTAGCCACCCCTCCCCCTTTTATCACAGTTTCTTGAGGAATGTAAAGGCCTGTGTAGAATGGGCCTCAATAAGACCAAACGGTGATAGGATATTTCCTTTGGTTTCTCTTTTTCTTCCACCTACTTCCCTATACCTTTGTGTCTCTGTGCGCCCTTTTTTTTCTTTCTCTCTCTGTTCCTCCCTGCTTGGAGGACAACTGGGGGGGAAAACCATATGTTCTTGCACAGAATGGAACTGGCCATTTTCAGAGGGCTTTTGTCTGCTTCAACTCAGTCACTCCTCCTATTGTGGTTTAATAACGCAAGGTTAAAGGGAAGGTTTCATAGGGTTGCATTTTAAAAGTATTCTCTACCCCTCAAAGTGCCTTTTCATCCTCCAGCATAGTCTCTCTATATTCACATACACAGCAGAGTTAGAATGCACAGCTGGACTCTCATAATCACTATTTTTCCTTGGTCCCCATGAATACATTTTTGTAAAAGAAGAAAAAATGGGGACTAATAAAATTCTCCTTAAATTCATAACTGTCATTAACATGTTTAAATCTATTTTCTGCCCGCTGTAAGATGCATTTATTTAGTCTGGAACAACATTGCCTGGAAAGTTATACTAGTATTTCCCAATGAAAATATCATTTGCAGCTCATGAGATTGGCACTGGGATGAAACTCATCTAGCCACAGAAAGCTATTTACTTCTGAGGCTTGCAGTGCATTCAGATGAAGAAAGAGAAAGGAAATACCAGCTATACGTTTGGAAATCCCTCAACTAAAGATATGTATGCTTGAAAAAAATGCACAAAAATGTTATAGCCGATGGGGGGAAAATAAATAAAATGCACATATTGTATCTTGACAGGAAACTGGGATTTGACCAAAACACTTGTTGAATTCTGAGAAAGATATTAGAAATGAAAATGACAAATGTTTACATTCTTACGAGGAGTCAAAATGAATCCACAGGCCCATATGATCATAGATATCATTTTCCGATTCCCAGTGAGGTGGCTGATACTTCCCAAAATGTTATCGCCTGTCAACTTTATTAGTTAAATTCAGTTCGTAAAAGGCAAAATAGGATTGAAATGTTTCAAGAAAATTGGCTCCTATAAATCATATTTTTAAGATATCAGTAGATCATTTTTTAATTGAAAATGCATTTATCCACAATGATTTCTCCAACAATTAGAAAACTTTCTCACTATAAATGTGCATGCACTTTTGTGTGCTGTCTTCTATATTTTTAAATAAAATCTCAACCTTTAGGATAATTTAGTTTTTAAAACGGGAGAAAGTAAAATTATCAAGAAATGATACTTTCCCTTCTCTAGGCACAATGTAACTAGCCTCCAAGGAAACATATACAAGGGCTGATTCAGACTAATGCACAAGTTCTAGATTTTATTCCTATTCTTTCTGATTAAGATAAACCGACTAGGGGAACTGGTCTAAAATGTTTCTGATCATACCAAGAGCTGACAGAAAATAGGTTGCTCTCCCTAGGAAGAAAGTTCAAATATTGGATAACACACCACAGGAAAAAGTCCTCCAGCATGTCCCATTATTCTCACCTTTGTTTGGGGTTCTAGTAGGAGAAATGTACAATTGTCAAAGTTTGCTTTTTATCTTTTGTAACAACACTGCCATATATTGTGATATCTTGGACAGGACTCTAGAATCATAGAGTTGGAAGAGACCATGTGAGCTATCTAGTCCAACCCCCTGCCATGCAGAAAAGGCACAATCAAAGCATCCCTGGTAGATAGCCATCCAGCCTCTGTTTAAATGCCTCCAAAGAAGGAGCTTCCACCACACTCTGAGACTGAGAGTTCCACTGTTGAACAGCTCGTACAGCCAGGAAGTTCTTGTCTCCCAGTGGTGTATCTCTGTTCAACTGGAATCTCCTTTCCTGTAATTAACACATTGCCAGGCATGTAGCCGGGGTGGGGGGGTTCATGGTGGTTCGCGAAAAGGCCTTATTGGTGTATTATTTAAACTGTTATGTTTATTCATATCATGATCTGATCACCATACTCAATATATCCCATATGCATGGGGGTATTGGGGTAATGATACAAAAGGTTTGCTAGGCTAGACCCTCTTTCACTCAGACTCAGCCCCCCCCCCCCCGAAACTCAGCCCTCCCGAAACCCCCCCTGAAAAAAATTCAGCCTCCCCCCCCCCCCCCCGAAACGACATCCTGGCTACGGGCCTGCACATTGCTCTGAGTCCTAGTCTCCAAGGCAGCAGAAACCAAGTCTGCTCCCTCTTCCTTATGGCATCCTTTCACATATTTATACATGGCCATCTTATCTCTCTCAACCTTCTCTTCTTCTCTTCGGCAAGCTAAACACATCCACCTCTTTACGCCTCTTCTCATAGGGCAGGGTCTCCAAACGTTTGATGATTTTACTTGTCCTCCTCTGAAAATGTTCTAGATTGTGTATTGTGGTGACCAAAATACAACACAGGTGAGGCCTGACCAAAGCAGTATAGAGAGGCACCATGACTTCCCTTGATCTAGACCAGACATGAGCAAACTTTAGCACTCCATGTGTTTTGGACTTCAACTCCCACAATTCCTAACAGCTGGTAAGCTGCCTGGAATTTATGGAAGTTGAAGTCCAAAATATCTGGAGTGCAAAAGTTTGTCCAAGCCTGGTCTAGGCACTAGATGCAGCCCAAAACCCATTGACTTTTTTAGCTGCTGCGTTCCATTGTTGGCTCAAATTTGACTTGTCGTCCACGAGGACTCCAAGATCTTTTTTCACATGGACTGCTGTCTAGCCAGGCATCACCTATCCTGTAACTTTGTATTTAATTTTTCCTGCCTAAATGTAGTATTTTACAATTGTACTTGAGCTAGATGTTAGTTTTGATACTAGAGTTGAGCCAGCATGAGAATTCTGGAACTTGTAGTCCCAGAAATTGTTTTCTCAAGTTTTGATGGTAGCATTTTATAGTATATATTGAAATCAAGAGACACTTTAAGTTAAAGTGGGTGATGCTTTAACTATTTACCTCATGGTGATCCCAATTGAGATCAGCTGCCTTCTTGTGATTCCTGTTTGTACTCAAAGGAAAATTTCTATACATTTGTTGACATTAAAAATAACTTTAGCAATTGGAAATTACGTTTTTTTCATGTTTATATGTAACTCAGAAAGATACTTCAAGTCAGTTCTTTAGGATGGATTTCTTGTGGTGGAATGAAAATCGTGAGTAGTTTGTCTTTAACAATCCATACACTGTCTTTCTAGCGGAAAAGATATGCCACACAGATGATCAGTAAAGAATAAGGTGTTTACTCTTTGTTATGCAGAGCAACATATATACAGTCATGTGAACAGTTGCATGGACGACTCACACAATGTTCTTTGAGAGAGATTCAAAATGGTCCTTGAGTGTCCATGTGAAGGATCTTCTACCAGCAGCTCAGAAACAGAAAATTATACTAACTTGTCTTGGCAAGCTCCTGTACAGAAAACCTAAACATGTAACTGCTGCCAAAACTCCCAGGCTCAGCTAGCATCCCAGGCATACCCCAACCAATCAGTTTCATGCTTTGCATTTTTCAGTTAACACACCAACTAATTTTTAAATGCTGTAACATTTCTTACAAGTTTCAATAGAGAAAGTAATTTTTGTATGGGCAAATCTAATATAATATTGTTTCAACAATTATTTTTTTGTTCTATAGTATTTTAGTGTGAGTTTTAGACTAGGATTAGGTTAATCCACTTGACCCATCCCACTTGGTCGATATGAAGACAGGTGAAGTGACAAGAATGTTTTTTGAACTCACTGGAGTAATGGCATGGAACTTAGAAATAGATGATACTTAAGTCCCACCTTTATTTTATTCCAGAATTAAGTATGACATATATGGAGTGCTAGCCACATCTTCCATCCAAGCACTAAATCAATGAGTCTCCTTTAGTTGGGTACTAACATTACAATCCTGGCCCCAGATAGCAGGTTAAAGCAAGGCAGAGGGACAAAGCATGTGACAGTTTCTAGTTAGAATTGCTTGAAGCTGGATGTCCAATGGCTGGAAAATTGCCATTCTCCTCGTTGAGGTTATTATGTGGCCCTGTCAAGAGCAGGGCTGGTTTCCGGCAACACGCAGGCCCTCCTGGGTTTAATTTGATGTAGCAGCAAAAAGGAGATGAAACGGAAATACACCATTGGGATCCAAGAACTGTATAGCCTTAAAAGAGTGGAGTCAATGCCAAAAGAGCTGACGTCATGGAAAAGATGTCATGAGAGCCAAAGTTTGCTGAGCGAAAGAGAAAAGGAAAGAGAGGGGGGTGACTATTAAGCAGGAAGTCCTGTTGCTCATACTTTAAGTATAGAGAAATGACATAAGGTGGTCTCCCTCTAATCCTGCAATTGCAAACCCTTTTCATTTGTGTTCTGATTTTTCCTCTGGAAGAAGAGGAGTAAACTGGTAGCTTGAAAAGACAAAGGGAGCGTGGATTTTTCAAGTGCTTGTTCTTCAGAGCCAGATACAGGTATTGGAAAAGATACCTCTTTGAACTTGGATTCGATCTCACAGACATCCTCAAGCCTTTCTTCTCCACTCTAGCCTAGTCTGGGCCTTGTAAACAAGCTGATGATTTCCACTGAATCCATTTCAGTGTTTCATCTGGACCTTCCAAATATTGAATCTGTCCTGAAGATATTCAGCATCATTGCTCCACTGACATGGAAGCCACCAACCGCCACTGGTGACTCCAGAGTGTTCACTGAGAACTCATCTCTTCCAATGGACACTGTGTTAGGGTTTGATTCCCCAAAAAGGTAGTATAGTCTTGAGCAAATCACAAGTCATAATCAGTTTCAAATTGCTCCCATAATGTCCACAGCTCAATAAGTTACTTTGTGGCACAACTCCCAGAATCCCCACTGGCTATCTAGGCTTGGGGTTGGGAAGTTGTAGTACTAAAAGAAAAATATTTAATTACAATCCGCAAAGCTCTGCACAAGTTACAAGCTCTGCCTTTTCCCTCTAATTGCAATACTTTCCTAATTCCAGGCTACCAGCCTTTCATATGCTATCATTTTTGTACTAGTCTCTGATGCAGCACTATCTCCTGTGAACGAGAATACTTTGGTGCAATTTTTTAAGGATCGTCTCCTTTCCTTTAAAATAAATGCATGTTATCTGCAGATTCATCCTATTTTGTCAATTCATCAAGAAACAGTGAAATAGGCTGAACCTAGAAAGAGAAGGCTATTAATCAACATTGCTTGAAACCTTTGTGAAAGGGGACATAATCACAAGATCTTTTTTTTTTACCAAGGGAAACAATTTCTGAAACATATAGTGCTATTTAAAGAAGCTGGTTGGCCTAAATACTCTACAGCGCTAGATTCTAGCTGATCTTGGAAGCTAACTTGAATGGGAAACTGTCAACAAATACCAGGTGTTCTAGGGCCATGTTTCAGAAAAAGGAATGGGTTAAATCACCTTGCCAATTCCCAAGGAGGCTTAGGAGGAGTTCAATATGAGTTGACAAGTTGTTATTAAATTTGAAGGTTCTTGCTTAGGAAGGGCAAATTATATTTCCCAGTCTTTATTATTCAACCGTCCTCAGATATGTAGACTCTTACTCAGAGGTGCCCTCCATGTTTTAGTGCAGGGGTCCTCAAACTTTCTAAACAGAGAGCTAGGTCACAGTCCTCAAACTGTTGGAGGGCCGGATTATAATTTGAAAAAAACATGAATTCCTGTGCGCACTGCACATATCTTATTTGTAGTGCAAAAAACACTTTAAAACAATACAATATTAAAATAAAATATAAACTTATTAGTATTTCAATGGGAAGTGTGGGCCTGCTTTTGCCTGATGAGATAGGCTTGCTGTTGTTGTTGTTGTTGTCTGCTTTCAATTCGTTTCAAACTTAGATTGAACCTGAGTGAGGGCTGGGTAAATGACCTTGGAGGGCCATATTCGGCCCCCAGACCTTAGTTTGAGGACCCCTGTTTTAGTGTACCTTAATCCCAAGTAAGTTCTCATATAATGGTTTGCAGGCATCTTTTATCATACCTAGAAGGGTTGAACTACATTCCCTGTCTTAATTTTTTTTTTAGAGCTTGATCATTTAGTATCCTCTGTCAGCTCCAGCTCCCCATGTGAGGACATGAGGGAAGCCTCCCACAAGGATGGTAAAACATCAAAATATCCGGGTGTCCCCTGGGCAACGTCCTTGCAGGTGGCCAATTCTCTCACACTAGAAGCAACTTGCAGTTTCTCAAGTCGCTCCTGACACACACACACAAAAATTATCTGCTTCTGGTTGGCAATTTATAAGGAGGCTTGGCTACACAGAACTCTTTATGGTCCCATCTTGCCAACTCATTTTGATTGTTTCCACCCCCTGCTCCCTTGTCTCATTCCAAAGTGGAGATATCACGGGTTGAACCTATAGCATTGTGCCTGCAAAATATGTGCTCTATCAATGAGTTATTGCCCATTTTTGTCTGCTTCTGAGAAACATTCTCATGCAATCTGAAATGTAAGGAGGCATTCCACCCCACCCCAATATACCAACTTTTGTAAATAGTGCCTCAACTCCTGTGAATCTGTTTCCAAGTTGAAGCACTAAGCCTTGACACACTTCATGCTTTGAGAAGGTGAGATGATACAATAACATGTGTGTAACGAATTGATACAGCCTTGGCCTATGTGCAAGAATTGATGGAAAAGACAGGACGGGGAATCATAGGGATAGTTGGCAGGGAGGAGAAGGAATCACTTTTAGCAATGATTTATGCTTCCCGTACTCTCTCCTGGAGCGGCACTGTCTCCAACCACCTGCCTTCTGGGATGCAAAAGACGTGTCAAAAGTAAAATCTAGTGAAATGTGTGAGGACTGAATAAGCCGCCACCTGCCTCAGCCGACTTGCACTATATCTTAAAGACAGAGAGAAAGTCTTTTTTAAAAAATAGAAAGTAAATACTCCTTTAACTTGTTCTTTTCACTGTATTCCTTGTGTCACTGACATCTTCAATATCTAGGACTAATGCAGAATGAATCCCTGAAGGTTCCTGAATTGAATGAGCACTGATTTTCCCAGAAAGGAGATCTCAGAAATAAGGATTAGAAAATCGGCCAGTTCTTCTTGCCCTCACATTCTAATCTTTTGAAGCTACAAGTTCTTTCCATCTAAAATGTAGAAAAACCTATGTAGTTTTGAAATTTTTTTTATAAAATAAACAGAAATTAACTTTCCAGACATGGAAAGGATAATGTTGTATGTGTAGAGAAGCCATTGAAATGCGCAAGCATGTGGACAATTTCAGCAGAAAGGAGGAAACCATGAAAATGAACAAAATCTGGTTCCCAGTATTTAAAAACCTCTAAAATCAGAACAGTAAAGAAAGAACAATATTCAAAAAGCAGGGGAATTCCACACAGGAAACAATTGGGGCCAGCTAATCACCTCCCAACAAAGGTTTCCCCCAGGCAGGACGCAGCCAAGCCTTGAAGAGGCAAACCTTTTCAGTGCTAACCAAGGTGATCAGTTGCAGCATTCACACTTGTCTCAAACAGACAAGAGTTCTTTCTCCTACCCTGGACATTCCACAAATATATGAACCCCACTTGCCTTGTTTCCAACAGATCTCACAACCTCTGAGGATGCCTGCCATAGATGTGGGTGAAATGTCAGGAGAGAATGCTTCTGGAACATGGCCATACAGCCTGGAAAACTCACAGCAACCTGATAATTTTGTAACTGCCTTCTATATACAAGATAAAGAACCCGAGAAGGGCGGGGGGAGAAGAGGTAGCAATCCCACTTCAGGATCAGCACTGTTGAATATACAAAAATGCAAACTCAGATTTGAGAACTAAAAGTTAAAAGCCTTTTGCCTGGTTGGGAGTACCTGTCTGCTCTGGTGTCTCCCACATTTTTGTGTGTATTTAATGTTATTTTTTGTATTTTGAATATGAAGACATTTCTGAGTTTGGTGAATAGAGCTAATCTTGGTTGTAAAGAGAGCTGTTCAATGTACTTCATATTACCTTTGTTAAACCACCAGTCTATGGGCAGCCATTGAGAAGGCCCACTCAGATTGTTGCCATCAGATGTATCTGTGAATGTGGTGGGACAGAAAGTGTGACAGTTACTCGACTTTTGAGAAAGTATAACATCTTTCATGTTTTTTTGTTTTTTTACTATAGTCTAGTATCCTAACGGGAATCTGGCTCTAACATTTATATCTAAGAAAAGATGGATCCAATAGACCACTGGAAATATCAATATTATTGGACTTCTCCAGATATTGCAGCTGCCATCATCTCTCACCACTGGCAATTATATTAAAGGGTGGTAATCTAACCATTTCTGTGAAGCAACACATTCCCTATCTCTGTAGAAGTCTATACAAATGCTAGCCAGGAACATTAGCATTCAAGAGGTGTATACTTTTCTGGAAAAAAAAGAAAGAAACTGGAATAATGTTTATTACCAAATGCAGACTCCTTCCTATACTAAAAGAAAGCAGATGTATAATTGCTCCCCATATTCAGGAAGATGTGGAGTGAAAACAGAGGCAGCAAAACCAGTTTTTCTTTAGAGTGGCAAGACAGCCTGAGCTTGCCTTACATCTTCACCAAATCATGTGGGAAAGGACTCCATCTTTCTGAATAGAAGATGCTCAAATACAGAGACTCGAGTCTCTTTTAAAACCAAAACTTGAAAGGAAATTCATTAATTCCCGAGGAGAAGGGGGGAACTGCACTATGAGATCAGTGAGTGTGAAATAAATCCGCTTCAAAAACACTGCAATCCCCCAAGAGTTGATGTTCATGCTGCTAACAAAAATGAAATCTTAGCTCTCCCCCACCTAAAAACCCTCCACGGCTGTAATTAAGTTTTTCTTATGAGAGAGGCACAAGCTTTCATAAAAGTTATGCCTTATCCAATATCTCTTTCAGATTGGTGGGAATGAGTGTCACAGGCTGGTGGACAAATAGAAGTGTGTACGTTTTAGAAGGCCATCTCCTTGTTATTTTTACATCTGTTGGAAGCTGAACTTCTTTAATGGACCCTTATGCATCAAAATAATGTACTGGGCTCAAAAGAGTGTCATTCATTAAATGCTTGGAAACCCACCTTATGTTAAACTACAGAGCAAAGGTCTTTAGTGAGTTGAAGGTGTGGGTCAAATGAACCTCCTGAAATAGTGTAGACTCCAATTGCCTCAATTTAGCTGGAACAACCCAATTAATCTGTCATTCCAATTTTTCAACTGCTTTTAAAATGGCTTGGTATCTCTTGCCATTTCCCAGCTTCCTCTTTCATTCTCAGCTTATAATTGCTTAAAATTGTTTGCATTCAGAGAAGGTTAGCTGAAGTGAGGTTGCAGAATATAGCCTTCATAATAGGCTCAAATTAAAGCAAACTGCTGCAGTTAGTTTCTCTATTTTTCCTCATTAATAATCTCCCCAACTTGACCACATTCAGATCCCACTGGAGCATTGCAGCACATTCAAATACCTGGGAGTTACCCTGGGCATGATCTGACCTACAAGAAGCACTGCTTGAATATCAAGCAAAAAGTGGATGCTAGAAGCAATATCATACAAATACTGACTGGCATAACCTGGGGGTCACAACCAGACACAGTGAAGACATCTGCTCTTGTGCTTTGCTACTCTGCTGCTGAGTATGCATGCCCAGTGTGGAACACATCTCACCATGCTAAAACAGTGGATGTGGCTCTTAATGAGACAGACCACATTATCACAGGATGTTTGTGCCCCACACCACTGGAGAAATTATACTGTTTAGCCAGTATTGCACCACCTGGTATCTGCTGGGAAGTAGCAGCCAATAATGAAAGGACCAAGGCAGTGACATCTCCGGCCCATCCCCTGTTCGGATATCAGCCAGCACGCCAACTCCTTAAATCAAGAAATAGTATTCTAAGATCTACAGAGATACTCGCAGGAACACTTCAGCAAGTGAGAGTCCAAAAGTGGGAGGCTAAAATCCGGAACCTCAACCCAAGGCTGATACCCAATGAGAGACTCATCCCTAGGCACACAGAAGACTGGGTGACTTAGAAGGCACTAAACAGACTGTGCTCTGGCACCATGAGATGCAGAGCCAATCTTAAGAAATGGGGCCACAAAGTTGAGTCCATGACATTTGAGTGTGGAGAGCAAACCACAGATCACTATTACAATGTAGTCTGAGCTCTGCTACATGCACAATGGAGGACCTTCTTATAGCAATACCAGGGGCACTCCAAGTGGCCAGCTACTGGTCAAAGGACATTTAGTATAATGCCAAGTTTTTTAAACTTCATGTTTTTTAAATACATTACAACTGTACTCTTGGTTTGCTTCTGATACAATAAATAAATAAGTATCACCCTCAGATTTTATTTGGCCAAATGAGTCTCAGTTTTCATTTGTGAAATGTGTAACATTAAAGTAGTAAAGGTAAAGGTTTTCCCCTGACATTAAATCCAGTCGTGTCCAACACTGGGGATTGGTAGTCATCTCCATTTCTAAGCTGAAGAGCCAGCTTTGTCCATAGACACCTCCAAGGTCATGTGGCCGGCATGACTGCATGGAGTGCCGTTACCTTCCCGCTGGAGTGGTACCTATTGATTTACTCACATTTGCATGTTTTCGAACTGCTAGGTTGGCAGAAGCTAGGGCTAACAGCAGGAGCTCACGCCGCTCCCTGGATTCGAATCTAGGACTTGGGGCTAACTGCTAGGTTGGCAGAAGCTGGTGGTAATAGCAGGAGTACATGCCGCTTCCCAGATTCGAACCTGGGGCCTTTTGTTCAGCAAGTTCAGCAGCTCAGTGGTTTAACCCACTGTGCCACCGGGGGCTCCGTTACATTAAACCTCAACAATAAAAAAAGATTCCAGGAAAGATCTGGAGGTGATTTGCTGAATATTCAATAGTAATTCCATCTGATTATATCCTTCCACGGGCCACTTGTAACCAGTGGTTCTTTCTCACTATGAAATTGCAGCACAATGCTTCCATCTTAGCTGACATGGTTACATCCCAGTGAGTTCTGGAGGTCTGTAGTTTCGGGGAGCATGAAGCTCTCTGGCAGAGAAATCTAAACACCCTTTGCTGTACTATAAATCCCAGGATTCCATGCTGTGTTGACACAGTCAAAATGGGATCAAAATGCTATAACTGTGTGATGTGAAAGGACTGTGTTTCTAGTGTGAACCACATTTTTGTTCGACAGAGAGCTGAAGAGCTCTCTAGGTAGGGAGAGGGGGGGGGTCTGCTGGTCATCGTGATGACCCACACGCACACACACAAAATCTCTTTCACTGTTCATTGTACAGTCCCCCCAGAGAGACGGTTTTCTCTCTTTAATTGGCAATCTGGTGGACAGCTCAGTACAGGAAAAATCTTGCTATTTTTACTGAGGGATGTTGGCAGTCAGGTTTCTCATAATGCAGCCTCGCTTTGCTCTTGCAGTGAAGATTTGTGAGAGCTTTGTGAAAACCCATCGGTTAGGCTGAGCATTTTAAACCATTTTATCTTGCTATACTGCTCCGTATTAACAATCATCCTTTGGGCTGTTTACAAGTCTCGGGAAGGTGTTTTAAGAGCTGCAGGCAGCAGTTGTTTGTAAATAGTTTCATGATACGCACACTATAATAATTCACAATGTATCATGGATATGTTACAAAAACATCCCATCGATTTTCATCAAATCGTTAAAACTATAATTACATACAACAGCAGAGCCCCAAGTCAAAATTACATCAGTCAGCCCAATCACTGAGACGAATTAGCAGTTCCACTTCAGTCTTGATATATAATCCATATTGCTAACATTATTTAATCCTGTGTTTTCTAAATCTTACAGAACATAAATTTCATGCACTACCAAAGACCAACAAATAGTCTCCTAATATGCCAATAATGGTCTCTTAGATTTTTTTACATTAGCAGATCGACAATCTTCTCAATAGCTGTCAACAGATGGTAGACAAGGTTCAAATTAGACATTAAGAGAAATATATATTCTCTGGGATTACAGATTTCCCTCTCACAATAGGACAAGATCTTGGGAGAAATGAAGGCAACCACTTGTTCTCTAGACCCTTGCCCATCCTGGCTTATAAAATCAGCCAGGGTGGAGTGGGGGGGCGGGTCTGGCAGAGTGGGTGAAGTTACTGGTGAATGCCTCCTTTAGTCAAGGCGTAATGCCAAGTATTTTCAAGGAGGCAGTAGTAAGACTCCTTTTGAAAAAAAACAGCACTGGATCCCACTTAACTTAACAACTATAGGCCAAATCTCCCCTTTCTGGGCAAGGTTCTAGAGGTGGTGGCATCACAACTCCAAAGGTTCTTGGATGAAACCAATTATCTGGATCCATCTCAGTCTGGCTATGGGACAGAGATGGTATTGGTTACTTTGGTGGATGATCTATGAAGATAGCTAGACAGGGGAAGTGTGTGCCTACTGGTTCTCCTGGACCTCTTAGCGGCTTTCGATACCACCAACCATGGTATCCTTTCTGGGTCGTCTCTCCAGGATGGGGCTTGGGGGCACTGTTCTACAGTGTGCTCTGGTCCTTCCTGGATGGTCAGACACAGAAGGTGGAGATGGGGGAATCCTGTTCAACTCACTGGCCAGTGGCCTGTAGGGTCCCTCAGAGTTCAATTCTGTCCCCCGTGCTGTTTAACATTTACGTGAAACCGCTGGGAGAGATCATCCAGCGTTTTGTAGTTCGGTGTCAAATTATGCGGACAACATCCAACTCTATTACTCCATTCCAACTTATGCCAAGGATGATGTCCTACTCCTATACTGGTGCCTGTCGTCAGTGATGGACTGGATGAGGCCTAACAAGTTGAAATTAAATCCAGACAAGACAGAGGTTCTCCTGGTCAATCAGAAGGTGGATCAGAAGGTATTATAACCTATGTTGGATGGGGTTGCACTCCCTCTAAAGTTGCAAGTTCGCAGTCTGGGAGTGATCTTGGAATCATCGCTGACCATGGAACCGCAGCTGTCAACGGTAGCCAGAAGCACCTTTGCACAATGAAAACTTGTGCGCCAGCTGTGCCCGTTCTTTGGAACACCAGATCTGGCCACAGTAGTCCAAGCCTTAGTCACATACCACCTAGACTACTGCAACGCTCTCTATGTGGCACTGCCTTTGAAGATAGTTTGGAAGCTTCAACTGGCTCAGAGATCAGCAGGCAGATTACTAACTGGAGCCACATACAGGGAGAGATCCACTCTCATGTTGCGGCAGCTCCGCTGGCTGCCGGTCTGCTTCTGGGTTAAATGCAGAGTGCTGGTCATTACCTTTAAAGCCTGAAATATTGTGGGCTCAGGCTATTTTACTAATTACATCTCCTCCTACAAACCAACCTGAGCACTGCAGTCAGCAGAGGAGGCCCTGCTCTCAGTCCCACTCCCATCTCAAGCACAGCTGGTAGGAACAAGAGAGAGGACCTTCTCCATGGTCACCCCCCACCTCTGGAATGCCCTCCCTAAAGAAATAAAGCTGCCCTTCTCCCTTCTCTCCTTTAGAAAACAACTGAAAACTTACCTTTGTTCAATAGCATATGGAGAGGAGGGGGATTAGATGATGAGACACCACTACTGGACCTCCGACTTAAAACTGTTATTGTATTTGGGCTCTGTTGGACCATGTTGGCCCAATTAACATCACTGACCATACAGTCAGTTCACATATCTTGGTGAACTTTAGTTGGCTTTTGTAAATTAATGTGGATGTGTTATGTTTAGGTTTCGTGTTTACATATAATTTTTGAAAGGTTGCATTTTGTTTAATCTGTTGGTGTTATGTTATAAGTTGTTTTCATATGTGGGGTTATGTTTAGGTTATTATGTTTGTATTTGTTGTTGTGCTGAGGCGTTGAATGTCTGCCTTTTTTTGTTTGCTGGAATCCTCCCTGAGTCCTCCTGGGGAGATAGGGCAGAATATAAACAAAGTTTTATTATTATAATTACCTGATTCAAAAGAAATCTGAATTAATTTGCATTTTCAACATATATACCTCACATCCACTAATATACAACAAAAAGGCCACACACTGAGGGATTCATTTGAATAAATTGCAGAACTCAAGCATCACTAGGCAAATATCTTCATATTTTTCTATTCAGTATTAATCTCGCACCCCCTCTCCCAAAGGGACATCCACACTCCATCAGTCTATTTTGGATGACAGACAGACTGAGCCTTAAGTGCTAAGAAACATGCAATTTCCTCATAATCTTTGGAAAAGTTCCTGGAGGCACCTCAATAATCTCGGAACAAGTTGTATAGAGTAATATTACATGTGGTGGAGGTTTTATTAAATCACATATAAGTATCGTAAATCAAAAACCCATATTTGTAAAGCAGTTATTTAGAAAGTCTCAGTCGGAAGGAGTAAAAGGTTACAAATAATAGGCTATAATTTGGAATTAATTCCTTTTTACAATAACCAGTTCATAGCAGTAGATTGATTCCAATGGCCATGCTTTCTGAGGAGTCTGAGAACTGTAGTCCAAAAAGTACAAGCGTTGACAACAACATAACAAGACATACCATCACTCCTTATAACATTGTTTTAAAATTACTTTTCCAATTATAGAGTGTATGTAACCTCAGCATTTAAGTGGTTGTATTACCTGTTTTAGAGTTCTAATTTTTAGTAACCACTTAAGTCACTTTTGGGGAAAAATAAAAATGATATTTTGGGAAATAATTACAAACATATGGGTCTCAAACCATTCCATTTTCCTCTTGGTACTATATGGTATAAAGGTTTCAGCATTGGACTACGACTCTGGAGACTAGGGTTCAAATCCCTGCTGGGCTATGAAAATCCACTGGGTGATCAGTCAATACTCTGGAGGCAATGTGACTAGAGTACCGATATTCAATAGTTATAGCCTGGAATGTATAGTTTGATGGGGAATTTAGGATTCCCTGCTAGAGAACTCTAGTGAAGTAGTTTAGAGGAGTTCACTAGAGCTTACAAACTAGAGAGTTTAAAGATCTCTGTCTCGTGAACAAAGAGTCTTACAAACTAGAGCCGGCATGGACAAACTTGGGCCCTCCAGGTGTTTTGGACTTCTACTCCCACAATTCCTAACAGCCTACCGGCTGTTAGGAATTGTGGGGGTTGAAGTCCAAAACACCTGGAGAGCCCAATTTTGCCCATGCCTGAACTAGAGAGTCTAAAGATCTCTGTCTCACCTTAGGGTCTCATTGAGTCAGAAACAAAGGTACACAACAACAGCAAAGTCCAAAAAATTAACATTTCCAAGTTCCCGTCTTTATGCCCCATCCTACTAGTCCATACACAAACCTCATTTTATGTGAAAGCCTGCTGTTTATGTTTGACAAATGATTTATTGAAATTCCAGATGGCTTCAAAGCCCTTTCCCCAATTTGTTAAGATAGGTTTTTGCTATAGGGGAGACAAAATGTGAAAGGAAAAGAGAGGGTTTTCAGGGTTTTTTTAAGATGGGGAAGAAAAAAATTGACTTTCCTTCCCATGTCTTAAGTGTGTCAGTTTGGCAACAGTTACAATGCAGGCACCAACACCCCCATCCCCATAGGTCAACTTTAAAGTTTTTCTCCCTCCCGCTCCATGGCAGGTGTTAAGGCAGAAAGGTTGTCTGTAAGGATGTTTAGAGTTTCACAGAAGGGCATAAAAATCAAATTTGGGACGTTCCACTTGTTACAGTAAAAGGGAAGGGAAAGTGTTCATATGAGCATTATTGATGCAGCTATGAAAACTGTGGGGAAAACATGAAAGCAATCTTGCCAATTGAGAAACGAATGGAAAAATCTATCCGTTACATGTGATCAGAGACTGGAAAAGTTATTTTCCCAGATGATAGTTCCACAATCCTCCAGTCAGATTGATAAGTGGCCATTAGGATTGCCAAGTCAAGACTAAACTACTCCTAGAAATAATAATAATAACAACAATAATGACAACAACAATAATATTATCTAATCCAGTGGTTCTCAGCCTTCCTAATGCCAAGTCCCCTTAATACAGTTTCTCATGTTGTGGTGAACCCTAACCATAAAATTATTTTCATTGCTACCTCATAACTGTAATTTTACTACTGCTATGAATTGAAATGTAAATATCTGATATGCAGGACGTATTTTCATTCATTGGACCAAATTTGGCACAAATACCCGATATGCCCAAATTTGATTACTGGTGGGGTTGGGGGTGGGGAGAATGATTTTATCATTTGGGAGTTGTAGTTGCTGGGATTTATAGTTCACCTACAATCAAAGATCATTCTGAACTCCACCAACGATGGAATTGTCATGGGACACAGAACTCCCATGACCAACAGAAAATACTGGAAGCATTTGGTGGGCATTGACCTTGACCTACTTCTGGAGAGCACTGTGGATTCAAACAATAATGGATCTGGACTAAACCTGGCACAAATAACCAGTATGCCCAAATGTGGCGGAGTTAGGGAAAAATAAACGTTAACATTTGGGAGTTATAATTGCTGGGTTTATAGTTCACCTACAATCAAAAAGCATTCGGAACCTCACCAAACTTCCCACATGGATCTCCCATGGGCAACAGAAAATACTGTGTGGTCTTTGGCAACCCCTCTGACACCCCCTCGTGACCCCCCCCCCCCATGGTCCCAACCACCAGGTTGAGAAACACTGATCTAAGCCCCCCTCTATGTCTCTGACGTATGCATAGAACCATTTCTATACATGGCTCTGTAAATTACATACTATATCCTTTCATGGGCTTTACCTTTTCCTTCTTTTCCCCCTTTTTGTACTGTTTGAGTTATTATTATTATTATTATTATTGTTATTATTTCTTTTGCAAATTTATTCCAAAAATAATAATGATATCATCATCAGATCAGAGCAATATATGGGTGATGTTACAAGGAGCAACACTTGCTAATGTTGTTAATTATGCCACATTAAGCATCAACCACAGCTGCAGAGACTATATCATTAACATGGAAAGCAAACATTATAATAAATGGTGGGGGGAGGGGGCTCTACTTCAAATTTGTAAACTGACCCAAAAATTAAATGGAACAAATTTGAGCTTTAAAAAAACCAAAATGAGATTTAGCCATGATTAGTTCTGGCCGTAATGAGGAACATAGAACTCTTCAGTACTTATTGAAAACATTTGATTATATTAATGCTTAATTGAATTAAATTATTTAAGACATGCTGGCTTTTAAAGGTCCTAGTTATTCTCTGTGTGTGTGTGCTTTTGCTGTATCACTTTTACTCTCTTGTATTTTAGGATTCTGTTTCTGGCTAGGGTCTTCCAATTCCTGGAAGATTCTTGTGGATTCTCATTCACTCTCCACACGGAGGAAAATCCATGTGGAGGATCAGTCCCATCAAATATCACATGTGGAGCTCCATAGGATCCATTCCAAAAGTGGAAACAAAGATTATATGGATGGAAGGGACCTTTGGTTATGGTATCTCTGGGAACAAGGATCCATACAGCTATGAGGAGCCATCGCACAGACTGTGAGAGACAAGACCTCCCTGCTAGCTGAGGAATGTTCCACATTCAAAGCCCCCCAAAGCAATTAGCGATTAAGGGGGTTAGGAAAAAACAGGGACAAGACAGAGGCATCACTTTTCTCTCTTGCAGAGATTATCCACTATCAAGGGAGAAGAAATGAGAGATCAGGCTTCAAGTGTCGCCAGACCTCCATGAGCGCCTCATCCCATCCTGTAATTGACTGCCTCACCCCGAGGCTAGACTTTATTCGGAGCTGTCAATTTGAAAAGACCCCAAACCTAAACCCACAGATTATATGTGATACTGTTATGGTGGTCTTTCTGCCTCTCACATTGTGGGTGTTTTTATGGAATGATACACAGTTAATGCATCTTGGAGTCACCCACAAGATGGGCACTTAGTTTGAGAAAACCATTTTTTTCCTGGATAGTCAATAAACATCAGATTTTGCTAGGCATTTTCTATAGCAGCTTTGGATCACTTTTTAGAGAGATAAGGTAGGATATAAATAGGAGGAGGAAACTTGCTAGGTTTTGACCAGAGTTTAGAAAAGTTACTCAGAATTCTGTGCTAAAAAGTGGTCCTACAAGCTAAGAACTTTTAGGAATTTATGGTGTACTTTTAGGATTTTTACTATAGTAAGATGCAGGATTTTATTCTTGTTTCTTAGACTCCATCGTAGCTCAGTCTTGGCCAACTAATCCATAGTTCTGCCAAGTATTACCCTGGTTTTGGTTTTGCTTTGGTCGTAGCTTGATTTTCCAGTTTCTTGCAGGCTCCAGCTATTGAATAACTAGTTCTTGCCCTTGACCAACCAAATGCCCACAGGTTCTAGATTCTGACTAATCAGTTTCTGCCCAACTCCTCGCAGCCCACCCTACCAGGTTCATTTTTCCATCAGCGTTATAAAACGGAGGCTATCCTCTGTCAATCATCTGAATTGTTCCTGCAGAATTCTGGAAAATGTAGTTTAGGGAAGTGGAGGACCTCTCTTGCTGAGAATTCCAAAGGCTCCACTCTGGACTACATTTTCCAGAATTCTGTAGGAGAAACTTGGATGACTGACAGATGGTAGCCTCTGTTCTATAGCGCTGGTGGGAAAACTTCCTATGATTTTGGCTGTAACCCCTGGCCAAGGTGTCCATATCTGAACATGAAAATGTGATCGCCATACTTATGAATGGCTACAAAATGTAGTGATATGTATACAGACAAATCTCATTCTGAGATCCTTTGAAAACTATACAGCTATCCAGAGCACTGTTGAACTCCAGACCCCTTTATTAACAGAGGTTGGGAAACTACTTTGGTGGACTACAACCCTGAGAATCACATAGAAACCTTGGACACTTGGGGATAATGCAAATTGGGATCCTAAAACGTTAATCTCACACAGCAGCTAAAATCAATCAGCTGAGGTTATGTTGGTTGCTGTAAATATGAACTTTAAAAATTAAGATCTGGGCTGCAAAAGAAGGTGAGTTCTATCCAGGATCAGAGTATGAAAGTAAACAATATGCATTGTTGGACCAGAGTCACTTGAGAGTGTGTGAATTTCATGTAGTACCATGAGAGTAGAAAATTGGCTCCCTTATCAATTTTCTACATTATGTTAATGCTTACAGAAATGTAATAGGATGGTCTCCTTCAAAAGATAAGTCATCCTAGATCACTGAGGAAGCATGCAAATTTTGTTCTTAAGTCTCATCGAGTTGGTTTTGATTTGCGGTGATTCCATGAATGAAAGACCTCTGAGAGTTCTTGTCATCAGCAGTTCTGCTCATTTCTTGCAAGCTCAGGGCTATGGCTTCCTTTATTGAGGCAGCCCTTCTGTAATACATGCTTCCTCATTTCCTCCTGTCTTTAACTGTACTAAGCATTAACGTCTGTACAAATGAGTCATGTCATCCAATGATGTGTCAAAAGTACAATCGTTTAGTCATTTTGGCTTTTAGTGAGAGTTCAGGCTTAATTTACTCTTGGGCCTTTTTATTTTTGGTGATCCATGGTGTCTGTAGAACTCTTCTTTAACAGCACATAGAGATGCATAAAGCATACAGATAAAAGCTTAGGAGTTTATCATATAAGGCAGGCAAATTACAGCAGGACAACGGCGTCTTTTCCATGGACATCACACAATGTCTCTTCTTTCCTGTCACTCTGCCAGTGAGGAACAGCCTAAAGAGTGTACGTTTTACAAACACAAGTAACCCACTAATTATATCCTTTTGTAAACAAATGCCTTCCAAAAGTCTCCCCCCACCACCAAGAGAGCGGCAGGAAAAGAGTGACATGTGATAAATCCAAGGCAAAGATGTTGTCATGTTGTGATTGCTATTCACCTTCCTCTTTTGATAAACTCAGAGACAGTTTGGAGAAATTTTCAGACAAATTCAGAGATAGTTGCAAGAGAAACCTCTTCAAGTTTAGCCATTACTATGGAAAGACAGATTACAATGGAGAAAGACACTTCTCACTCTCCAAGTATTTTGTTTTCACTCAGAAAGAGTGATTGTTGTGGCCACCTTGGGGAACTGACATGTTTATTCAACCCCTAGCATGCAGGAACGCAGGAAAAATTGAGAATTTGGTTTATCATAATCCACAAATTAGCACTCCCTGATCCATTGTTCCTTTTCAAATACATACCACCACTCCCCACACATATCCCGTCACATACACACTAGTGGCCAGATGCAAGCCCTCATTGCCTTTTACCTTCCCCCTTTGCTGCGTTTCTCCTTCTCCTCCTACTCTGCCCTTGAGACTAGTTTAATTCCCATCCGTGCCTCTACTGTGAAAAGGGAGTTTAAAGTTAGTTTCTCACGCTCATTAAATTCTCATCTATTTGGCTCTTTGGGCCTGAATTTGAGATAGAATTGAAGAGAGCTGTTGAGATATGTGTGTGCGTGTGTGTAAATTATTGTTCCGTGAATGATCAGAGAGCCATGAACAGGTGCAGTAACAACTTCGAGGGGGGATATTCTCTAATCTCCGTACCTACAATTTACCAAAGGGTGGGAGCCCTATGGAGGATAATGGTGTTAGTGAAAAAGTTGAGGTCCTCCCATCCTTTAGGGAACCTTGTGAAGATGGATCCATAGCAGGGATTAGGATATATCGGATCTGTCCAAATTTATTTATTTATTTATTTATTTATTTTATTTACTTCATTTGTTGACCGCCGTTCTCAGCCCTAGGGCGACTCACGGCGGTGTACAACATGTAAAAACAGTTTACAATAAAGGCAGAACACAAAGAAATAACAGTATAACTATCAATGCATAACAATAATATAACTACACTAAATCATCCGCGCCGTCTCATCATAGAATCGTAAACCAATCTCGTAATCCGTATTCCGTTCCAGTCATCATTGCCAATTGTCGTAGCACTTAGTTAAACGCCTTCTCAAATAACCATGTCTTTAGGCTCTTGCGGAATGACATAAGGGAGGGCGCCTGTCTGATGTCTACAGGGAGGGTGTTCCACAGCCGGGGGGCCACCACCGAGAAGGCCCTATCTCTCGTCCCCGCCAGACGTGCCTGTGAGGCAGGCGGGATCGAGAGAAGGGCCTCCCCAGATGATCTCAAGACCCTCGTGGGCTCGTAGGCCAAGATGTGGTCGGAAAGGTATTTTGGGCCGGAACCGTTTAGGGCTTTGTAGGCCAACACCAGCACCTTAAATTGGGCCCGGTAGCAGATCGGCAGCCAGTGGAGCTGGAACAACAAGGGCATTGTGTGCTCCCTGCGTCCCGCGTCATACCAAGAGGGCCAGGAATTAGTAGCAAAGCTATATCACAAGGAGTTGTATAGTTTTTAAAATAGACCAAAATAATATGAAGTGGGGAGCGAAATCATTTAAGCAACCTTCAGAATCATACAATCCCACATCTCTACCATGCAAGTCCTATTGCCTCACACTGATCTCCCCTCAAATCCTCAGTCAGCTTGGTAACATTCAAAATTACTCAAGTTACATAGCTTGGAAACATTACTTTTTGAAGCTACAACTCCCAGAATCTCTTGATCATTCTGGCTGGGGACTCTGGGAGCCCTGTCACGTTGCATTGGGGCTTTTGGGAATATTCAAAACTGTGCCATCCTTTGCAAATGTATCCTATGACACCTCAAGGGGACATCCACTTTAATGAGAGGCTAGTTTGGCACGTTGTATGTTCAGAAAACAAGATAGGGATGAAATCTTTATGAAAAGGAAACCAAATTCAGTTACTATGTAGAATTATGGGAGATTTTTGGGTGAGCAAAAACTCTCAAAGGCAAAATATTTGAACTAGGTTTCCAGAATCCATGGATTTGCAAAGTAGAAGACCAAAAATCCTATAGAATCTTAGGATTTGTATTTGGTGGAGGATTTGGAATTCTCTGCAAGAGAGAGATATTTCATTTGCCTGAACTACAATTCTCAAGGTAATCTGACTACTGTCTACCCTGAAGAATTAGACTGATTTAGTTCTTGGTCATTCTCTTTTTTAGGGTTCCTTGGTGCCTTCTAAATGGCTCACCATTCCAAGGATTTCATAGCTATGGTTTCCATAGTTACTGAAATGGAAACAAACATCTGCAATACAGTAGTTCAGTGTAGATACAAAGAAGGAAATTTTTCTCAGCTCTGTTTGAATATTGGGTAAAATTAGATGCTCCACAACAGAAGTATTGTTTTGACAAGAAAACCTGTGCATTTCGTGCTGCAAAACAACAAACTGTCATCTGAAAAGTGAATATTTACCAGTCGCCTTCAGTACTCTGGCATCATGAATATATTTGCAGAAAAGGAATAGGAAATAAGAGGAAAAACTGAGGGGAAACGGTGAGCAAATTAGACAGAAATGTCTGTGTGGAGTGGAAATGATAGAGGTTGCCGTTCTTTCTTTTCTTTAGCTGCTGGCATTTCTAACCCACTTATTATCCCTTCTCTTTTCCAGGTGATGTATAGTTAGCTTTCAACTCCTGGCTCCTTCCCCCCAGAAATGCTTCACTTCCCATGGGGTTTTGCAGTTTGCCTTCTCTTCCTTTTGGGCTTGGCTTCTGACCCTTGGGATCCATGCTACGATGCCAACCGCAATCCACGCTACTGCCTCCCTGAGCTATCTGAATTGGCATCAGGACGTCTGGTGGAAGCATCCAGTACATGCAGTAGCAATAATCCCCCTGGACGATTCTGCACCTTCCGAGATTCGACTGACCCAACCTCAAAATTCTGCCAGCGCTGCAAAGAGGACGCTCACATGCCTGAGTATCTCACTGATGCAGATGGTGGTGCCACTTGTTGGTGGTCCCAGCCTGCAACCAACGCTACACTGACTTTAGCCTTGGGGCGTAGAGTGGAAGTTCTCTATGTGGCTCTCCGATTCTGCTCCCCGCGGCCAGAATCTCTGGCTATTTACAAATCTATGGATTATGGACGCACTTGGGTGCCCTTTCAATACTTTTCTGCCTTGTGCCGGCGGCGCTACCATTTGCCACCAACCCACGTAATTGTGAAGTCTATGGAACATGAAGCAGCTTGCATTGAGGCCCAAACCACCCCCAAACCTCTCACCGGAGGACTGGTAGCTTTCATGCCCCTGGCAGGCCGGCCTTCAGCCAGGATGTTTGAGTATAGTCCTGTGCTTCAGGACTGGGTGACTGCGACTGACCTTCGAGTGTCCTTTGACCGCATGCACCCGACACGGATATTGGGGTTGCGAAGGCGGGAGGCATCCTATGGGGTGGCTGAGCTGCAGGTTGGAGGCAGATGCAAATGCAATGGACATGCATCCCGGTGCTCAACTGGGAAAGAAGGAGGAGTGCCTCAGTGTGATTGTCAGCACAACACAGCTGGGCCAGAATGTGACACCTGCAAAGCCTTTTTCTGGGATAGGCCTTGGCAACGGGCAACGCCCAAAGACGCGCATGAGTGTGTGGGTGAGACTAAAGGAGTAACTGAGCCCATTATGATAGAGGATTTTCTGTGTGTCCTCAACAGGGCTGGGAGTAGCTATTCTGTATCTTATAAAACTAGAGATATTTCTATTCTGTTGAGATCAAGGATGCATCAACAGTTATAATTATTATAATTATAATTATTGCACAGCTGTCTTTGTTTCATCCCCAGGATTCCTGCATAACTGAAATTCTCTACTAAATAATTCAAATTCTCTGGCATTACTTAATATCTCTAATATTAAGGGAACCCCTGATGTATCTAAAACTGTCGAATCTAATCTGGATGGTAACAAATGTCTAGGAGAGCCAGGGTGGTGAAGTGGTTTTGAGACTTGGACTCTATTTCTGGAGATCTGTGTTCAATTCCCCACTCAATTATTATTTATTTATTTCAAACATTTGTAGCCCGTCCTTCTCAATCCCTGAGGGGGGACTCAGGGCGACTTACAATGGCAACAAATTGATGCCAACACATACAAAACCACAATACAACATGACATAACAGAGTAGATAAAAACATTAGGTTGAAATCAATTTGAAACTTTATTATCAACCATATTGCCATATCTGAATCCGATTCAGTGACCAACCACCCAGTCCAAAGCCTGTCCAAAGTCCGTTCTAAAACATTGTGATTGCTGTCAAGCTTGTTACCCAAATGCCTGATTGCAAAACCATGTTTTGAGCTTCTTCCTAAAGGAAAGGAGGGATGGAGCTGACTTAATTTCACCGGGGAGCGTGTTCCACAGGCAGGCCACCACCAAGAAGGCCCTGTCTTTCGTCACCGCCAAATGCTTTTGCGAAGAAGGCGGGATCGAGAGCAGGGCCTCCCCGGGTGATCTTAAACTCCAAGGCGGGACATGAAAGGTGATACGTTTGGACAAGTAAGCTGGCCCAGAACCATATAGAGCTTTATAGGCCAAGACCAGCACTTTGAATTGTGCTCAGAAGTGAATTGCGCTCAGAAGTGGAATTGTACTCCTATATGTCGCTCCAAGGAATAATCTGGCTGCTGCCTGTTGGACTAGTTGGGTGAGTAGCATACTCTCAGTCCCAGAAAGTTGCCATAGATAGAAAACATTCTGAAGACACTTAACACTAACAGCAACATTGTAGATACTGCCATTTAGCTGACAGAGGAAGTCTAAACTGCACTCGCAAAATTGAAGCAGGCAAAACCTTCCAATCAGCACCAAATATCTGATATCATTGTAACATCATCCTTGTAACATCCTCAGCCTGCTTTCTGGGACATCGCAATAGGTCATCCCTAAGTCTTAGGTTTTGGCATAGTCTCAAAATCAAGGCCCAGCACAATCTTTATTGGGTAATCCTGTACAAGGGGGCCTGCTTGAATTTCTGTTCCCAGCACTACAATCATACATTCATAGAGTGAGAAGAGATCACAAGGGCCATCCAGCCCAGCTCCCTGCCATGCAGCAATGCACAAACAAAACATTCTCGATAGATGGTCATCCAGTCTCTTTTTAAAAACCTCCAGAAAATTCCACCACTCTCCAGTACTGAAAAGCTCTTACCACCAGAAATTACTTTCTAATATTCAGAAGGAATCTCCTCAGTTTGAATCCACTGTTCCATGTTCAAGTCTTTGGAGCAGCAGAAAGCAAGTTTGGTCCATCTTCAATATGACATCCTTTCAGATATGTAAACATGGCTATCATGTCCACTCTTAACCTTCTCCAATAAGGGCTTCACTATATCCCTGGTGAGGAGACGGGTCATATTAGGAAGGAACCAGCATGACTGCAAACTCTTTTCCTGTGTCCTTAGCTTGTGATTGCAACCTCCACTCCCACCGCTGCCGGTTCAGCATGGAACTCTTTGAACTCTCAGGACGTCGGAGTGGAGGGATCTGTTTGAATTGTCGCCACCACACGGCTGGGCGCCACTGCCAGTATTGCCAACCAGGCTTTAAGCGGGACCTCAGCCGCCCCATGACAAGCAACAAAGCCTGCAAAGGTGAGCAAAGGAACGAAATTGTGTTGCTGTGGGTAATTTTACTGAGCCTATGAATAATGAAGAGAAAAGAATCTCAGGACTGTGTAGTAGGATATAAGGGAAATGTTGGGTCAAAGATTTAGCTTTAAACATGTCCACCTAAAGCTCAGTCAAAAGATGAGGACAGGATCAAGGAAATATTAATTTTGCACCAGTAATCTAGTTACTTCAGAAACTTGAACCTCAGCCTTCTAATGAAGATTCAGCACCCCTTATCTGGAATTCTGAAATACCCCAAGATCCAAAATTATCCACATGGATGGCTGAAACAGCAACAACTTTTCTTTCTGATGGTTCGATGCACACAAACTTTCTCTCATACACAAAATTATTTAAAATATTGTTTATAAAGTTACCTTCAAGCTATGTGTATATAATGTCTGTACACATAAATGGATTTAGTATTTAGACTTCGTTCTCATCTCCATGATATCGCATTATGTACATATATGCAAATACAGATATTTCAAAATTTGAAAAAAAAATCTAAAATCCCAAACACTTCTGGTCCTACGTATTTCAGACAAGTGATACACAATCTTCAGTGCTTATTGATATCTTTCCATCCCACCTGCCAGGTATCACAGGTGTGACTATTAACTTTTCCTGATTTTCTAGAAGTTGAAGTTCTTAAACCAGTTTATAATTTGAAAGTTTGGTTCCACTATGGAACATTGAGAAACACAGTTTTGTGAAAATATGAAGAATTTTCAGAGATTCCTAGCTAATGGGACATAGCATTAGGGTGGTTGGCAATACTGAGGAATGACATAAACTTTGGTAAGTCCACATTCTGATATGGACAATGAGTGTGTTGGTGAATGGAGTAACTTTTCTGTAAAGTTCGCACCATTTTTCAGTCCGATAACTCTCACTTTATTGTTTCCTTAGCCTGCCAGTGTCATCCTATTGGAGCAATTGGTGCTATTTGCAACCAGACCACAGGGCAATGCCAATGCAAAAATGGGGTGACCGGGTTGACCTGCAACCGATGCGCTCAGGGTTTTCAACAAAGCCGCAGTGCCCATGCTCCCTGTATCCGTAAGCTTTTGCTTTCTTCATCCCTGCTTGAGATCAACTTTGCACAATATCTGGGCACTACTTAATTGCAGTATGTAACGTCTAGAAATAGACAAATCTAGTCTAGTTCATTTTCAGGTCAATTGGATTTTCACAGTTAAAACTGTGTAGTTATACATTTCCACAGCTAGTATAAAATTGACAGAAATGGTCATGTTTGTTTTCATATGCATTTCATATGGTTTCTACTTCAAATTTCCAAATGTGTTGCTTCTATCACATTTTAAGAGAATGTACATTTTCCCCCTATAAGTGATAGTGATTTTATGTACATTTCCCTAAATGTAGGTATTTTATATGCACATTTGTGTAATATACCAATATACTGTGCTTTAACTGATAAAACATTAAGAAAAAGTTGAGATTTTGGGCTGCAATTAGGGAATTCAGACTTCTAATTCAATATTTGATGTCTCAGTGTGGCTCCTTGTAAAACAAGGGTTTTGTCCCTAGGATTAGAGGTAAGACACACTAACATGCAACTACAACAAAAGCTGTTTCAGTCACAGCCCTAGAATGAGAATGCACTTTGAGAAGTTGACTTCCCAGTGGTCTCCAAAACAAGAAATGATGTCATAGAGGTAGAGAACTTTATGTTTTCTGGGCACCCCACTGATCCTTCCATGAGGGATTTATATTAGGAAAAAATAACTTGATCTGACATAGCAAAGTGCCCCTCCTGTAGTGCAACTGGCATGAATCATAGAATACTTGAGTTGGAAGAGACCACGTGGGCCATCCAGTCCAACCCCTTGTCAAGAAGCAGGAAAATCACATTCAAAGTGCCCCCGACAGATGGCCATCCAGCCTCTGTTTAAAAGCCTCCAAAAAAGGAGCCTCCACCACACTCCGGGGCAGAGAGTTCCACTGCTGAACATCTCTCACAGTCAGGAAGCTCTTCCTAATGTTCAGGTGGAATCTCCTTTCTTTTAGTTTGAAGCCATTGTTGTGCATCCTAGTTTCCAGAAAACAAGCCTGCTCCCTCCACCCTATGACGTCCCCTCACATATTTATACATGGCCAACATGTCTCCTCTCAGCCTTCTCTTCTTCGGGCTAAACATGCCCAGCTCTTTAAGCCGCTCCTCATTGTTCTCCAGGTCCTTGATCATTTGTGTCCCTCTTCTGGACACATTCCAGCTTGTCAACATCTCCCTTCAATTGCAGTGCCCAGAATTAGACACAGTATTACAGGTGTGGTCTGATCAAGGCAGAATAGAGGGGCAGCATGGCTTCCCTGCATCTAGACACTAGACTCCTATTTAAAACACTTTAAAAACCTAAACCTGGGCATGGTAATTAAATAAAGAAATTTCTAAAGAATGTTGTATATCCTCAGACCAACTACTAATTATGTTTCGTTTCCCTGAGCACTGCCAACAACAAAGATTCACTTGAAATCATGTGGACAGAACTTGAAGAGTTTGTCTTTTGGCTAAGAATATAGCCTCCACCCAAGGCAGCTGAGGTGTTTTAGAAGTTGACTTTCTGATATGGGTGATGATGCCCAATGAAATCAAAGAAAGCAGAATATAGGTAGGAAAGATTGCCGACAGTTTACAGGGTAGCTCTTCATTTTCCTTGACAGCACCTGCCTTGCACTTTTCTGCTTCGTGCAAAAGTACATAGAATGATTGATGAAAAGACAAGTACACACAAATCAACCTAATACAAACCCATTTATTCGGGCTTGGGAATTTTATCTATACTTGGTGAAAATTATTGTCTATATATATAGATTAAAAAAAAAAAAAAACCAAACCGCTTATTCTGCATTTTTTCCGCCACTTAGGGATCCAGGAGGTGATGACAACCACAGCTGCCCCTCCACAGGAATTGAACACAGGTGAGAAAGGCAAAGTGTCTGCGTTGGAGGGCGTTCAAATATTATTTTGCTTTCTGAAGGAAAGTAAAAAAGTTTGGTTTTTCCAAAGAGATACCTACGTCCCTTTCAACACTGCCATATAAAATCTAGATTATCATTTTTGAACTGGATTATATGGCAGTGTGGAGCTCCCCGTGGCACAGTGGATTAAAGCGCTGAGCTGCTGAACTTGCAGACTGAAAGATTGCAGGTTGGAATCCGGGGAGCGGTGTGAACTCCCGCTCTTAGCCCCAGCTTCTGCCAACCTAGCAGTTCAAAAACATGCAAATGTGAGATCAATAGGTACTGCTCCGGCGGAAGGTAACGGTGCTCCATACAGTCATGCCGGCCACATGACCTTGGAGGTGTTTACGGATAACACCGGATAACCCCAGATTCAGACATGACTAGACTTAGTGTCAGGAGGAAAACTTTACCTTATATGACAATGTAGACTCATTTTTCACTTGTAGCTGTATTTTGGCAATTTTAACAGGTGTCATGCAATACTGATAGAACATTTTGTAAAAGTTTTTCAAGGGTGAGTCATTTCTGAATATTTTTATTGTTTAGACTGTTGTGTGATTTCCGGGCTGAATTGCTGTCTTCTAGCAGCATTTTCTCCTGCCATTTTGTCTGGATCTATGACTAGCATCTTCAGAGGATCTTCTGGAGAAGATAGTCATAGGCACAGGTGAAATGTCAGGAGAAAATGCTGCTAGAACATGACCGCACAGCCTGGGAACCACAGAATATTCCAGTGATTCTGGCCATGAAAGCCTTTAGCAATACATTTTTGTTTTTACTTTTCAGGGGCATTTCCACTTGTCTAGATTAATTGTACACCCAATATTTTTGACCCATTTTAGCATACATTCTTTGATAAATTCACCTTTCATGTGTAGTTTTAGAAGCAGGGTATAGATTTTGGATAGTTGTTTATTTCTTACTTGTAATATTTTGTCAAAATTCGTCTTTTCTTCCTCAAATCCTATGTATATGTCTTTTTGATATTGATGGTGTATTTGTGTAAATTCAAACTAGTTCTGTTGTAGCCTTTTGGTTTATTTCCATCCTTGTTTTTAGTTGTAAATTGCCTCATGTCTTCTTGAGGAAATCCACATAGGTTAACCATCTTGTTACCCTTGATATTTCCACTTTGCTTAAAGGCTTCCTGAAACAAAGTCCATTGCACTATTTTTGTATAAAATGTTCTTTTGTGCTTGTTCCAAGTTCTCATCAGAATTTTCCTAATTGGGTGTTTATTAAAGTTGGAGTCTTCTGCCACTTTTCCATGCAAACCAAATTTTAAATTGGCTCCTTCAAGAACTACGAAGTTTTGATTATCAAGATGGATCCATCCTTTCAACCAATTCACAGCTGCTTCTCTGTATAGTTTTAAGTTTGGGAGAGCATGCCCTCCTCTTTGTTTACTATCTTGTAAATGGCTCATATTTTTATTTCTTCCTGAAACAAAGTAAATTGCAGTATTTTTGTATTAAAAAAAAGTTGAGGGGGAAGGAATTACTGATGGAAGGTGAGAGTTGAGAGCGGCTGTGGGGGTAACATACACTTTTATGTGTTTGTAATCATAACCCATGAGCTCTGGTTTGCTCTGACCCACACACACACAAATCAGAAGTGCAAATCAGGATCTCTCCAGACCAGACACAGTATTAGTATGGCAATGGTAGCTGTGGGGAAAAAGTAAGACTGTGAGGAAGAAATTGCTGCTGATATTTTCTTTGAACACCTGTACTCTCACAAATTATGAAGATGTAATTTGGCACATTAATCATGGTCAAGAAATCTAATTGCAGAAGGCATACATGTAAGGAAGTAGGTAATGTCAGATACCTCATTGTGTAATACTTGGAGAACCTGATGTTGGCTGGCCACACAGGGTCCAGTTTTCATCTGTAAAATGTTACAGTGATCCACATGTGGTAATGTTGTCGTGGGGATACTAGCGAGTAGCTGAGTAGCTATGGGGGACAAAATAAATCCATCCTCAATCATTGTTTCCCCCCTCTAGTGACATTTTCCTTCATTCCCAAAATTTCTAGCATTCCAGAGAGACACTGAAAGCCATTCATACTTAGAAGTCTTATATTTGCTGCATTCACATTCCCTTGGTATCTTTGCATGCGGCTTTACTTTGGATGCCTAAACTGTTTTTCTAAATGCTCAACTGAGGTTTTTGTGACTACAATGCTCCAAGGCTGATGGGAAATTTCACAAGAGGGGGCAGATTTGTTATTAGATTGAACAATCTTTTCATTTTCTCTCTCCCCCTTTTTTATCTTGGTAATCCTGCCCTGGTGTCAGTACTACAGCTACAGGATGCCTTAATTACTACCTCATCAGACAGGCTGATTTGCCCATTGTAAGCTGCTTCCTCTCCTAGGTTCTTGTGGGTTTTTTCGGGTTATATGGCCATGTTCTAGAGGCATTTCTCCTGACGTTTCGCCTGCATCTATGGCAAGCATCCTCAGAGGTGAGGATGCTCACCTCTGAGGATGCTTGCCATAGATGCAGGCGAAACGTCAGGAGAAATGCCTCTAGAACATGGCCATATAACCCGAAAAAACCTACAAGAACCTAGTGATTCCAGCCATGAAAGCCTTTGACAATACATTGCTTCCTCTCCTTTTTCAGCACGGAGCCCTTCACATGACATACAGGCACTTCTGGTTGGGATCCGTGCTGAAAAAGGAGCAGAAGCAGCGCACACCAACACAACATGGAAGCATTCCCATGTTGCCTTCCTAACAATGGGGGAAAGCCAGGCAGCAATGCTTCCCTCCATGGAATTAAGGGCAAGGCAAGGAGGGTGATTTTTTTTTTCGTGTCAGGAACAACTTGAGAAACTGAAAGTCATTTCTGGTGTGAGAGAATTGGCCACCTGTAAGGACGTTGTCCAGAGGACACTCGGATGTTTTGATGTTTTACCATCCTTGTGGGAGGCTTCTCGCATGTCCCCGCATGGGAGCTGGAGCTGACAGAGGGAGCTCATCTGCACTCTTCTCGGATTCGAACCTCCGACCTGTCGGTCTTCAGTTCTGCCAGCACAAGAAGGGCGATGCAGGGCACAGAGCGGTGGCTTCTCCATGTCCCCTGCTGGGAGCCCATGGATTTGTCCCAATGTGGGGCAAATGCATGGGCCTTTTTGATTAGGTGTGTCACCAAAGACAGCACGACCCTAAATGTCTTGATAGGGAGGAATCTGGAAGAGAGAGTATCTCTAGGCACCTCACTTACCATCCCTGGCTCTGAGAAAGGACAACTTCGGAGCCAAGCATTTGTGAATGGCTGGCTAGTTGACCGCTTCTGCAGAGGACAGCACTGGCCATTTTGTATCAAGAGTCCATCTGTCCACTGACTCACTCCAGAAATGTGGCAGAAAGAGAATGAAGCAACAATGATGGGTGAAGAGGGGGAATAATGCAGGAGTAAATGTCAGTAATGGATGTTTTCCTGCCTCAGGCAGTGGGGGAGCTTGGGCTGCCAGTATTTTTATACACACACACACACAGAAAGGAAGATTGAAGGATATAATCCACATGCCCTCTCTACAGCCTGAGGCAACATTGTCCGGTCTACCATTTCATGCTGTAGGCCTTTTTATACTCCAAGTAATATTGCTCAAATGAAAGAGAATTCACTTATAGTATTTGACCATTGTCTGCACTCTCCACCCTCTTCTTTTAAAATAGGCCGTGGCTCAGTAGGAAGCCTCATACTTTTCATGAAAAAAGGCCCCAGGTACATTGCCTGGCAACCCAAGGCCTTCCCTTTACTGAAACTTCAGAGAGCAGCTGTCAGTCACTGTAGGTCATAGGGTGTTTATGAACCAGTGATCTGGCATATGTAGCTATATGACAATATTCAGATGCATTTACCAGGGACAATGTATCTTACCCAGAATGATCTGGAAGCTTAATTTGGACGATTGAGAATAAGGGTCTACATGCATTGATGTTTGGTGGGGTGGGGGCATTTTAAGCTCTTTCTGTTCTCAGTGGGCTGAAATGATCTCAGTTGAAGGCGGGTTGACATTTTACTTCTAGAAAGTTTTCTTTTGCTGTGGATGGAAGCAGGATTGCTGAGACACTCAAGACCAGAGAAGTACTGGTAAATAAGATAGAAGTTAATGGGATGATTTTGCCCCTTGTTGTTGTTTATTCGTTCAGCCGCTTCCGACTCTTCATAACCTCATGGACCAGCCTATGCCAGAGCTCCCTGTCGGCCATCACCACCCCCCAGCTCCTTCAGAGTCAATCCAGTCACTTCAAGGGTACCATCCATCCATCTTGCCCTTGGTTGACCCTTCTTCCTTTTTCCTTCCAATTTCCTCAGCATCATTGTCTTCTCTAAGCTTTCCTGTCTTCTCCTGATGTGGCCAAAGTACTTCAACTTTGTCTCCAATGAGCAGTCTGTTAGATTTTGCTCCAGTCTAACTTTATGTACTCCACAGATACTGAATGCCAGAATCATTGTAAACCACCCCGAGGACGGGTACAGATGAACTTGAGGAACTACTGCAAGAAAGATTATGGTAATGTAGACTTCCATCCTAAATGTCTTTGCTGTCTCAGCTCTATGTCTCTGTAATCCAGCATGAGCCCTTTGTCCATGGATTTAGTGTCCACATTTCCACTGAGCCAAAAATATTCCCGTCCCAGAAGTGTTTGTGGCCTTTGTAGGTCCTCCAGTGCAATTCTATGGTATACTTCCAGCCTAGATAGTTAAAATATTGGATTTGCTATTATGCATGATTTCACACATCCACATTGTGTCTGTCATACTATATGCTACCAAAAGAGGAGAACGGGAGCGAAACCAGGAAGTGATGTTGTTATTCCCACCCACCCCCTTCAGTCAGGAAATTCCATTGCTAGGAATATTTCCAGTACCAGGAAATGTCATAGCTTTGTGGTAGAGAACAATGGAAAATTCTCAGTTTACATGTATATATGAAGTGAGATATGTAGGCTTATTCATATAGGAAGCAACATTATTGTTCTCTCCAGCTCCGTACATCATTATGGAGCCACACGCTCTCTAGAAACATTGTTTGTGCAAAGAATGCCTTGTCCAGTGAAAGCAATGGAAATGATTTGTCTGTTTATGGGGAGGAAAGAACTTGCAACGGGTTTGCAAGAGAGTACTATCATACATTTCCTGAGTATTTCTTTCTCTCTTTTCTCTGATCCTTCACATGCAACCCTAGTTCTTCGTGCACAGCTCTTGGCCATGGAGAAATCGGGCACATGGTGGCAGTTCACTGCCTCAGTCCACACTATCTATCGGCAACGTCATGTGCCCATTCGACGGGGTGAGCAGCCACTATGGGTACCTGAACAGGATTTGGCATGTCGCTGCCTTCACCTCCAAGTTGGTAAAGCTTACTTGATTATCGGCAATGATGAAGAGTCACCTGACCCAGCCCGACTTATCTTGGACAAAAATAGCCTAGCCCTGTCCTGGAGAGATGCTTGGGCCCATAAACTGCGCAGCTTTCAGCAGCAGAGCAGACGTGGGAAATGTCGGGGCATCTGAATTACAGTGGCGGAAGGAAATGGAGGAAGGAAAGGGACATACATACATTTGTAACTGTAGGTTTGAAATAGGTTGGAGAAAAGCATGGAACAAAGACAGTATTTTTATTTTGACAGTACTTCCAGTTTCCCAGCCAGCTTGGCTACTGGACATGATGGTTGATGGGAGCTGTGTTCTTAAAAGTAACTTTTCCAAAGTCTGGGTAGAGGTATCCCAAGCACTACATGCTCAAGCTGCTGTTAAAAAGCACCCTCATATGTAAAAACAGTTGTCCCAAAAAGGGAATTGATGCCAATCTAGTTTTTTTAATGTTAGTCCTGAGTTCATACAATTCTTCTTATCTCCTTCCTCCTCCCAATGGGCCTATGTGTACCGCTAGTCCTTTTTAAAGGCTTAGAGGAGCTCCGGCTGAGCTAGAACTTGCCTTAGGCGATGCCAGTGGGAAATATTTGGGCAGGAGGAAGGCTGTCAAATCTAGCAGTGGATGATAGAACAAGGGCCGAGTTAAATAGGTTTGAACAAAACACAAGGCCATCATAGAGCATGCAAGGCAGAAACACTGGAGAATCAGGCTATCAATACATGACAGCTGTATATTATCTCCAGCATTAAATTCCCTATAGCTCTGAATACCAATTCTGGGGGAGGACAAGACTAAAGGTGCTGTTACCTCCACGTTTCGCATACGAGCTTCCCCATAGTCAACCATTGTGCGACTAAATGTTGGACTAAATAGACCTTAGTCTAATCCCATGCTGCTCTTCTTGGCTTCTCCCTACATTTTAAGTTGAGGTTATTGTAACTAGATTTCCCCTTAGCTGATCCCTACCACTAGAAGAGAAGATGAGGGAAATGGGGCAGTGTGAAACTGTTTTTGTTCAAACCTCAAGGAGCTGGCTAGTCTCCAAGTGACCTGAACTTAGGATATACTTGTCAAAATATGCAGTGGGAAATCAAATATATATTGCAAACAATTGCCTCATTCTGGATATATGCCATTATATATATATCTATGCATTTCTGGAAACAGAGATGGAAGGTTAGGGCTTGGTCTGCCACTGAACAATTTATATACATTTATTGTGGGGAAGGCATTGCACCAATACTGGTCACTCCTGTGGTCTCCTTGAGGGAACCAGAATTGATGCCATGATTTGAGTCTACATCTTGGGAAGGTAGTCTCAGGTACACACTTTAGCTCAGTTGTTCTCATCCTGTGGGTCCCCAGATGTTTTGGCCTTCAACTCCCAGAAATCCTAACAGCTGGCAAACTGGCTGGGATTTCTGGGAGTTGTAGGCCAAAACACCTGGGGACACACAGGTTGAGAACCACTGTTTTAGCTGGAAACCATTTTTATCTGAATTGAGACTGGTTAAGCTACAGACAGTAATAGCCAATGTGGACTAGTAGTATGAACACTGGAGTGGGATATAATATTGGAGACTAGGGCTCATATCTCCGCTCAACCATAGAAACTAGGTGGCCTTGGATAAGTCATACTCTCTCAGCCTTAAATGAAGACGAAGGAAAACCCACTATGAAAAAGGGTCTCCATAAGTCAGGGACAACTTGAAGGCACACATCAATATAAATTATAGGGCTAATGAGAGAGAAACGGGAAGATTGGCCTGAAATTATCTCCAGAATGTTCAACTTCACTTCACCTGGAGTCAGATTTCACAAGGAAATACATCCCACTGAGGTGCTTGGGAGTTGTGCATGAATTCACATTGACATGTTTGCACAATTAGGGCAAGTCTAAATGATTAAAAGGCAAACTTAGTTCTTTTCCATCATTTCACATACACAGAATCCTATGAGAGGGAAAAATTGCTTTCCAGGGCTACTTACAGATACAAGGTTTCTTCCAGATGGAAGTGTTCATTCCAGAGAGAGTTCAAAATATTATTTTTTAAACTAATGTTTTGAAGTAGTCGTCAAAAAAGCAAGTTTTCCAAATCTAATTGTTTCCGGATTTAATCATACTTAAGAATTAAATTTAGAACCAGCTTGAAATTTTTCATTATATTGAGGGTGCATTCCTAAAGATCTTTGAGGAAAATTGTGAAAGTTAAATTAGTTTTAGAACAATTTCTCTCTTTACTGTAGTACCAAAACAATCTACGGATACCTCATCTGGAACGCTGAATTACTCCAAAATTGTCTATATGAATGGTTGTAACAGTGACACCTTTGCTTTCTGATGGTTCAATGTACACAAAGCTTGTTTCATGCAAATCATTATTAAAATATTATATATAAAATTATCTTCAGGCTATCTGTATAAGGTATCTATGAAACATGAATGATTTTTGTGTTTAGATTTAGGTTGCATCTCCAAGTTATATCATTATGTTTATACAAGTATTCAAAAATCCAAAAAACAAAAACCTAAACCTAAGATAGGGAACATTCCTGATCCCAAGCATTTCAGATAAAGGATGCTCAACCTATAATTCCATTGTGTTGCCCTTTGTTACATCTAAAACAGCAGCACCATCTGGTGGATAGTCAGCAGAGCTATTTCCATTTTATTTATTTGTTTGGGAGGAGAAGTTTTACTGCCTCTCATGTATTCTGTGGTGAAAGCCCTACATGAAGAAAACGAGGATATAACAGAAACAGCTAAACCAATCTTTTTCCTCCGACAGGCATAGTTGAAATCTTGAGTTGTCTGTGCCCAGGGGGCATATAAACACAGAATATCAGTTGCATCTCCACCGCAACCTGGCATGAAGTCTTCCATACTCATTCCGCTGATTGTACTTCATGGCTTGTGAATGTAGTAGAGCTTCTACTGGTAGTCTTTAATGTATCTGCATTGATATCTGAGATTGTGCTGAATTCTTGGAAAAAGAAGCTGGGACTATTGGGTCTGGCCGCTTCTACACTGCCATATAATACAGATTATCTGTTTTGAACTGGATAATATGAGTCTACAGTGCCCTATAACCCAGTTCACATCCGATAATCTGGATTTTATATGGCAGTGTAGAAAGGGCCTCTCAAACTAGTGTCTGATGAAAAGAGAAACTGCAGCGCAAACACCTCCCTTCCAAGATCTTCAGATTCTCAGTAGATTTCTCTTTGGAGTTCATCATCCCAGGGAAATCTGAGCTCCACATCTTTCATCTTTTCCTGGTACAAGCGCTGGAATGAATCAGTCTGTTCTGGGGTGAAATGATTTCTCCAGTCCCCAGAAATCCCTGCAGAGTGGGGAAAAGAAAGCGTGAGAGGAAAGAAGAGACACCGGGATTTATGTACTTTTGAAAATGAGAATGAACAAACTGCAACCATTAAGGAGTAATTATTTGTCTCTGATCCCCACTAAAAACAGCAGCAGATCCAGAAAAAAAGAATTACAAAATGTTTGTGTTGATTTCTTTTGCTAATGGTCATAGCCCAAAAAGACTGGCGTGGGAGTCACGTGTCTTTTGCACTTTGCCCAAACCTGTTTTTCAGTAATGGCAAGGAATTTATTTTATCTCAAGGGGACTTCTATATTTCAGATGATGGTGATGATAATAATCAGAATAATTTAGCACATAGTAGAATCCGACAAAGAACTGATGCTATACTTAATCTGCTGCCATTAGGATATCTAGCTCCCAAATAATGAGAAAGGATCAATTAGATGTATCTATAAATGTCATCATCATCATCATCATCATCATCATCATCATTTAATTCAGAGCCCCCGGTAGCGCAATGGGTTAAACCTTTGTGCTGGCAGGACCGCTGACCAATAGGTTGGCGGTTCAAATCCAGGGAGAGCGGGTTGAGCTTCCTCTATCAGCTCCAGCTCCCCATGCAGGGACATGAGAGAAGCCTCTTACAAGGATGGTAAAACATCAAACACCCAGGTGTCCCCTGGGCAGCGTTCTTGCAGACAGCCAGTTCCCTCACACCAGAAGCAACTTGCAGTTTCTCAAGTTGCTCCTGACACAGAAAAACAAATCATTTAGTTGCAGGGAACAACAACAAAATAGACATATAATGCCAGTTTAAAAACATATAGTTCTCATACATACAGTATTAAGAATTACATATTTCTACATTCTGACAACCAATTGAATAATTTCAATATTGGAATAGTTTACAGAGATGAGAAGAGCAAAAGTAAAATGTTGGGACATATGTTTCACCATATAGCCTCAAGACCAGGCATGGGCAAACTTTGGCCCTCCAGGTGTTTTGGACTCCAAACGGTAGGCTATTAGGAATTGTGGGAGTTGGGGTCCAAAACACCTGGAGGGCCAAAGTTTGCCCATGTCTGCTCAAGACACTACTCGTTCCTTAGAAGAGATGTTTTGTACAGTTCCTTTTCTCCAGTGATAAAACATCTCCCCTAAGGCATGGGTAGTGTCTTGAGACTATATGGTGAAACATAAGTTGAGAAACCACATGGGGGTATTGAGGTAACGATACAAAAGGTTTGCTAGGGTAGACCCTCTTTCACTCAGAGTCAGCCCCCCGAATCAAATTCAGTCTCTCCCAAAACAAAATCCTGGCTACGGGCCTGTTGGGGACCTGGAGATGCTTGGGTTACTTGAGAAAGGCGTTGTTTGTTTTGGGAAGTTTGGTAATATCTCTGGATGCAGGGTCAATTACAACGGGTGGGTCATTCCTCCCCAAACCAGTGGTTGCAGTAGTCTCTAGAACTGAGTGAAGGTACTGCAAATCCCATCGTTCATGGCAAGTGTAGTCCAGATCCATTGTTGGTTGTGTTCACAATGCTCTCTGGATGTAGGTAAACTACAACTCCTCTAAATCATGGTGAATTCTTCCCAAACCTCTTGTTCAGTTGTTGATCAATTCCTGTTTGCTGTGTGCCATAGGAAAGGGTAGGAAAGGGTTAAGTGAGAGGCAGTGGGTGAAGTTATGCAAATTTGGAGAGAGAAAGGAACCCTGGGATATCTATTCTGGAGGAAAAAAACAGAACATCTAGGATGAAATGGACCCTGAATGAATGCATTCCTTGGGCGATTGGTGTTTGGGGAGGACATTGACAGCGTTTGGGCTACATGTTCATGGTGCTCACTCTAACATGCAATGTCAGTTGAGGGAGTGCCTTTGGAGGATTATCAGCACTTGGAACTATACCCTGTTTGTGGAGGCCATACACATAGATAGAACATGGATGGATGGATGGATGGATGGATGGATGGATGGATGGATGGATGGATGGATGGATGGATGGATGGTTGGATGGTTGGATGGTTGGATGGTTGGATGGTTGGATGGTTGGATGGTTGGATGGTTGGATGGTTGGATGGTTGGATGGTTGGATGGTTGGATGGTTGGATGGTTGGATGGTTGGATGGTTGGATGGTTGGATGGATGGTTGGATGGTTGGATGGATGGATGGAGCAAGCCCCTGGTGGGCTAAAGCGCTGGTCTGCTGAACTTGCTGTCCAAAAGGTCACAGGTTCGCATCTGGGGAGCAGGGTGAGCTTCTGCTGTCAGCCCCAGCTCCTGCCAACCTAGCTATTTGAAAACATGCAAATGTGAGTAGATCAATAGGTACTGCTCCGGCGGGAAGGTAATGGCGCTCCATGCAGGTATCTAACCCTGGACATGACTGGACTTAATGTCAGGGGAAAACCTTTACCTTTAGATAGATAGATAGATAGATAGAGGAAATTGCATGTCCATACGTGGGCATAAGATTGAACTGAAACCCCATGGCTCAGAAGCTGTCAGATTTTATGAGCTCACTAGACTTCCGATATCCCTCAAAGTATTTTCCCCCTCATTTTCCAGCATTACCTTTTCTGAGGAAAGGACTGATACTGTGGTTCATCACACAGTCAGGAACAAGGCTGTAGTTCACCATCTTGTTGCCCTTCATTGACTCAAAGGAAGCGTTTTCCACCACGGAGACAACCGCAGCTGCATCTAATTCCTTGCCTAGGAACCGGCAGATGCGAAGAACACTGTCCTGTAGGTTCTAGGAAGATGTAAAACAAGCTATGAATCCAAATAAAGAGTGCCAGTCCTTGGGTGGAAAAGCTTCTGGGTCTTAACTGGGGCAGGAAGGAGTGAAAGGAAGACCAAAGAGATAATGTTATTTTTAAATCATTCACCTTCAGCAATTCATCATAGGTTAGAAGGAGAAAGTTTGTCTGATCTTTGTAGGTCAACCAGCTCTTGACGTGATCAAACCAGGTGCCAAAGAGAACTGAAAGAAACGGATGAAAAGAAAGAAACATTTTGTTTCTGTTTTAAAGGGGACTTGTTTAAGATTAAATGCGAAGATGTTAAGACTGTAGTCAGACTTGCTTGGGAGCAATCCCCATTGATCTCAATGAGATATACTGTCAAGGAAACATGCATAAGGTTGGGCTTTAACCTTGTACACCAAGAACCACGTTTTCAGCTAAAAGAGTGAGCGAGAGGAGCTGAAAGGTGCTGAAATATAATCTAATGGGATCTATTTTTAACTGCTAACAGCTCAAGCAGATTGTAAGAACGGATTTAACATCAAAAGAATACAAATATTTAGCACATAATAGAATCCGACAAAGAACTGACGCTATGCCTGATCCGCTACCATAATTTAATTGGTTCCAGGTCAGGCATACCTGACCCCCAAGCAATGAGAAACGATCCATCAGATTTATCAATGGTGTCTTTTTTCACTTGCTGCAGGTGAGCAGTGTGGCTTCCTAGGAAATTAAGAGCGTCTACAAATTTAGCCTGAAACGCAGCATAATTCATTTGTTAAATTAAGAAAGAAGAGAAGAAGGATGAATAAGGTAAAATGATAAGATAGCAGGTGCCGATATGGTGCAACTGGGAAGCCATCTGGAATTAAATCAAGATGAAAACTGCATCTCATGGGCAATTTTTTACATTGATGCTTTATGCCAAGTCAGAGGTGGGGAATCTTTGCTACATTTTCAAAACATTTTGGAATACACCCTTCCAATGTCTCACAATTAGCTGTGCTGTCTTGGGCTTCTGGGAAATAAAGTCCAACACATTGGAAGGGAAAAATGTTTGCCATCCCAGTATAAAACAATCGAACACACACACACACACATAGACTGTTTTTAAATAATTCATGACTCCATTTGAGGTCTCTGTCCACATACTTTTCCCTGAACAAAACATCTCCAGAAATTCTCCAAAATCCTCCCTGTAATCCAGAAACGACGACATCTTGGCATAATAATAGAGTGACACACAGACATCTCTTGGGTCACGAACGGTGTAAATGACCTAGAAAAGAAGGTTGATAGGTGATGGATCAGAGCTGGGCAAGGTGCATTTTGAGGACTACATACACCAATATCTCTAAACAAAGTGTTGTTATGGATTGGTATCAAGGTGTCTTTGGTGTATGGAGACTCTAACTAAGAATAGCTCTTCTCAGATCTTACCAATTCAGGGCCATGACTTCCCTGATGCAATTTATGCATCTGGAATTAGGTCTTTTTCTACTGCCTTCTGTTGGAGCATGTAAGAAATCAGTTGGTGAATGTGTTAACAGTAAAATGCAAAGCACAAAGCTGATTGGTTGGGCCATACCTGGAGAGCTAGCTGAGCCTGGGAGTTTTGGCTACAGGTCCTTTTTTAGGCTTGAGCTGTGCAGGTGCTTGCAGAGAAAGAGACAGGTTCATTCATGAGCTACTGAAAAGAAGGTTTTCCACATGGACACCGAAAGACCATTCTGAATCCTTCTAAAAGGACATTGTGTGGGTCAATGCAACTATTCACATGAATGTACGTATATATGTTGCTCTGCATTACAAAGAGTAAACTCATCATCTGCGTGGCATTGCCGCCCCCCCACCCCCCTCTGGCAAAACAATGTGTGGATTGATATAATGTGAACTACACATGATTTTTCATTATGCCACACTTTTCCCCTTACAAAACATGATCATAATGTCATCTGATTAATGTCCATGTTATGATAGCCTCAGTTTAGTCATTTTGACTTGTAGGAAGAGTACAGGCTTGATTTGCTCTTGAACCCACTTATTGGTCCATGTTATCTGTACAACTCTCCTCCAGCAGCACACTTCAGATGAGTTGTTTTTATTCCTAACAGCTCCCTTTGTTATCCTGTTTTCACAATTATCGCTAAACAACAGGAATGCTACTAACTGCATAGTCTTTGTACATAGTTTGCAAAGGGGAAATCTGGGAACTGCAGCCCAAAAACAGGAACTCTTCCAAGCTCTGGATGGAGAAATCCAATGCCAACTGTTATTCTCATGCTATGAGGTGAACTTTCTGAGGCGTGTGAAGCATTGCCAGAGAGAAACAAACATTTGTCTTCCACAAGGTCCATGCTTCTTAGGGTCAGGAGGAAAGACCAATCTCACCATATGATTTGCACAATATAATAAGCTCTAGGATTTGTCCATTATACTAATGGCCTCATTAACAGTAACAGGGTCACTGAATCCTCTTTTACCATCACCACCCACCCGAGCTCCAGAATCACCTTAGCCTGAGAAGTGAAGAAAGATTCTGGAAAGATGAAAGGAGGCAAGTGGGAGCTTATGAGTCGGGGGCTGGGCCGGTCCTCCAAGTATGTAGCTCCTGTGTTTTGCTCAAGCCAAGGCACCCGCTCCCAGGAAGGCATCGACTGGGCCAGAGTAGGGTTCCCATCACTATGGATCAGTGTGAGAATTTCTTGCATCCAAGTTGTTCCTAAAAGAAATGGGCATGTGTAAAACCTCCCAGAATCTGCAAAATGCTATGAAGGACACAATAACTATGAGGAACTGTGAGCATCCTCCATGTGTTGCTTGACAGCAGCTCCCTTTAAACCTAGTAAGCCTAGCCTTTGGTGACAGAAGGACTGTGAGAACTGGATTCCATAACATGTAAGGGGTGATCTTCTTGGATCATCTTAGTAAGATTTTGCAAAGCTGAAGGGACACTACAGTGAAAAACTACCAGTTAAGAAAAAAGAGAACTAGGGCTAAGGTAGCAAAAAGAAAAAAAATCAGCCAAGAAGAAGGAGAGCCGAAGAGAGAAAGAGAGGAGGAATTGAAAAATACCAGTTGAAAAGCAGAAAGCAGAGGGGAATGTTCAAACGGAGGAGGAGAAGGAAGAAGGGAGAAGCACGAGGGAACTACAAGAGTAGCAAATCCAAGAAAACGGATAACAGCTGGCACCAAGAGGAAGAAAAGCTGAGACAAAGTTCCGAGAATAAGCTTGTGTGTGCATGCTCAAAGTATGCTCAAAATGTGGATCATAACACTGAACTGCTCAGTTCTGGTGTGGCACTTTTTTTCCTTTTGCTCACCCAGCAGGGTGACTTGGCCAATCAAACCTGTTGAAACTATTTTCTTGCTCCTAATGTCTGACCCGATAGAGACCCCTAGAAATTTTGGGGCCATAAAGGAATGAAGGACATGGCAGCGAGTCCCAACAAAAAATTATTTATTTATTTATTTATTACATTTATATCCCACCCTTCTCACCCCGAAGGGGAGTCAGGGCGGCTTACAAGAGAGGCACAAATTGATGCCTTAAGTACATATAAAATTAAAACAACATATACAGCCTATCTCAAGGCATGATGTATCTGCCTATAATACAGCAGAATGGAAGCGGTGGCCCCAAGATCCTCTTTTTAAGACCCTAAGACCCCCCAAGTCCCCGGATCTTCCCAATTAAAAAAAACATGAAAAAAATCCCGAGATTACACAAACTGCCACCTGCACAATTTCATACCTACAATCTTCACCAATTTAAAAAAGACCCATAATCAAATACTTGGGGCTGATTTTCATCACCATTTCAGCATGCACTTTCTCTCAGCTCTACTTAGGAATTCTCTGCACTTACTTGAGCCAGGACCCAGCTCCGATTCTGTTTTCAGTCATAATATTGTTTTTATGATTGTATTATGTTTTTATTTGATTGATTTTAATGTTGTTGTTTTTATCTGTGATTTTTGGGCTTATCCCATTGTAAGCTGTCCCGAGTCCCCTTGGGGAGATGATGGCAGGGTATAAAAATAAAGTTATTATTATTATTTTATTTATTTTGTTTACGACATTTATATGCCGCCCTTCTCACCCCAAAGGGGACTCCGAGCAGCTTACAAGATATATATACATACAATTTATTATATTAGCATAGTACAATATCAGTACTAAATATTACTATATTGTACTACCATTATATTGTAATATTATTAGCAATTTTACATGTAATATAAATATATAATTATAATATATTAATATTATATTGTATTACATTATATTATAAATATCATATGTATATACAATATATTATAATACATTATTTTATATTAAATACTTCTAACCCAGCCTTAGTTCCTTGCTGAGAAAAGAGTGGATGTGTGTGTGTGTGTGTAATAATAATAACCTTGTCTCCTGTGATATGCTAATAATATAATATATTACTCTTCTTACCCTTGGTCTGGAAAATATGGTTGTTATTATTATTATTATTATTATTATTACACACACACATCCACTCTTTCCTCAGCAAGGAACCAAGGATGGTTAGAATAAATGTAAAAGTGCATTATCTAAAAACAAATGATTAAGGAAAAGTAGCCTTGACGTATTTTCCAGACCAAGAGTAAGAAACCTCAATTACACTAGCCATGTCCAGCCCTTCCAGGGTTTCCCAGCTATTTCACATTCTAAAAGAACTCAAATGCCATTCTTAAGGGCTTTTCCCCCTTGCAAAAAATAGGATTGAACTCAAATATGCTAGTATTTGGGGTGTCACCTTCTTGCTTTTAGCCTCTCCCCACTCCAGACCTCTGCGAAATTAGTTTCAGCTCTAAGGCTGAAAGAAGTTCCCCAGCCTTCCTCTAGAGAGAAATAAAAGAAATTTGATATAGGTATGCCTCAGATAATGAAGTAGATGTGTCCCTGGGCATTTGTTCTTAAAGGGAAAATTTGGTAGAAGGAGAACTAGAAATAGTATACCATAACATAGAAAGAAGAGGGATAGGTTCATAAACTATACACACAAAAAAGAGCAGTTCAAACCCATTCAGCAAGTGTCTTATTAAAAACTAGCAAGATGGGCATATGAAATGGAAACACTAGGTCAAGTGAGGCTTTCATAAGTAAATAAAAAGCTTTGATGCCTTCTGCAGACTACCTGAAGCTTTTGAAAGTGCATCCAGGATGAGGTTTTTTCCCCCCAGCTGCCACTTTTCGTAACATTCACATTTTGGCAGCCAGATTTAAAGAGCTGTGCTTTTTAATATGCAGGGGTAGCATTCGAGGCAACCTAATCTGCTCTCTTCTCCCCCTGCCCTCTGTTTTGCTGTTCATGCATGTTCAATAAGGTAATGTAGAACCAGCTCTGTTACAGGCAATGCCTATACACACGTTTACAGAAGGATCAGCTAGAGCAGTGTTTCTCAACCTTCCTAATGCCGCAACCCCTCATGTTGTGGTGACCCCCAACCATAAAATTATTTTCGTTGCTACTTCATAACTCTAATTTTGCTACTATTATGAATCATAATGTAAACATCTGATATACAGAATGTATTTTCATTCACTGAACCAAATTTGGCACAAATACCCAAATTTGGGGGGGGGGGGTTGATTTTGTCATTTGGGAGTTATAGTCCACCTACAATCCAAGAGCATTCTGAACTCCACCAATGATGGAATTGAACCAAACTTGGCATACAGATCTCCCATGAACAGAAAATACTGGAAGGGTCTGGTGGGCATTGACCTTGAGTTTTGGAGTTGCAGTTCAGCTACAACCAGAGAGCACTGTGGACACAAAGAATGACAGATCTGGACCAAACTTGGCATGGATATTCAGCATGCCCAAATGTGAACACTGGTGGAGTTTGGGGAAAATAGACCTTGACATTTGGGAGTTGTAGTTGCTGGGATTTATAGTTCACCTACAATCAAAGAGAACCCCACCAATGATAAAATTGGGCCAAACTTCCCACACAAAACCCCCATGACCAACAGAAAATACTGTGTTTTCTGATTATCTTTGGCGACCCCTTTGACACCCCCTCGCGACCCCCCCCCCCCCCCCAGCGGTCCCAAGCCCCAAATTGAGAAACACTGAGGTAGAGTTAATTATTCCAGACACAGCAAAAGTCCAGGTTTCTACAGCTCCTACTTCACCGTCTTTATGATGCCTATGCTGCAAGCGAACCATAGAGTTAGACAGAACAAGGAAGAAAAATGAACTGGCTGGACATTGTTCAATGTGGTATGTCTTTACATTTTGCCAGTCCTCAAACTCCAGTGAGACTGGCAGGATGTGCCCAATTGGCTTACCAGATTTGGGATAGGTGAGATTGAATACATCGCTGTCTCGAACTTGGAAGCTCCGGTGGGCATATTGAACGCTCTTTTCACTGTGCACAAAGGCAGGAAGGGTTATTCCATCGTACTCTATGGAAAGTGTGACCTTTCTGGCCATGCCTTTCTGAGAGCTGGAAACTAAGAGGAAGAAAAAGATGTCAGGATATGTATAGATATGTATGAGGACCGGGACATCCGTAGAGATACTGAGGAGCTTGTCTATAAAGCTATTGTCCTCCCAACCCTGCTATATGCCTGCAAAACGTGGACTATCTACAGACGTCTCATGCAACTCCTAGAATGATTCCATCAGCATTACCTTTGAAAAATCCCGCAAATCTCTTGGGAAGACAGGCGGACAAATGCTAGCATGCTGGAAGAAGCAAAGACCACCAGCATTGAAGCGATGGTCCTCCGCCATCAACTTCACTGGACAGGTCACATTGTCCAAATGCCTGATCACCATCTCCCAAAGCAGTTGATATTGACAAGCTGGAATGTGTCCAGAGTAGGGCAACTAAAATGATCAAGGGTCTGGAGAACAAGCCCTGTGAGGAGCAGCTTAAAGCGCTGGGCATGTTTGGCCTGAAGAAGAGAAGGCTGAGAGGAGACATGATAGCTATGTATAAATATGTGAGAGGAAGTCATAGGGAGGAAGGAGCAAGCTTGTTTTCTGCTGCCCTGGAGACTAGGACGCGGAACAATGGCTTCAAACTGCAAGAAAGGAGATTCCACCTGAACATTAGGAAGAACTTCCTGACTGTGAGAGCCGTTCAGCAGTGGAACTCTCTGCCCCGGAGTGTGGTGGAGGCTCCTTCTTCAGAAGAGATTTAAAGATGGTCTTAAAGTGAACCTCAAAAACTGTGGAATAGATACTGAGAACTGGGAAGCCCTGACCCTTGAGTGCTCTAATTGGGGGGCAGCTGGGACCAGCAGTGCTGTAGAATTTGAAGAGGTGCAAAGGAGAGAAACTTGCAAAGACGAAATTGTGTTAAGCCAACTTCGACCGGGACCACCTTCCACCTGGAAACCGATGCTCTCACTGCAGGAGAACATGCAAATCAAGAATATGGCTCCACAGTCACCTACGTACCCACCGGTAGGAGGACAATCTTACTTGGACAAGCAGGGATCACCTAAGTAAGTAAGTAAGATTGTCTTTAAGAAAACCCTCAGGTGGAGGGCTAAAGGACCTCAGGAATAGAACAGAGGACCATGAATTGAGAGTAATTGGGAAACAGGGAATGTATCCAAGTGAGGAAAGAAAATATTTCAGCATCATTCTTGCTCATTTGTTTACTTTCTCAGTAAGATGAGAATCCTCCTACCTTGTGCCTCTTCCATTTTGCAGGCCCAGAATCTTCACAAAATCGGTTCTGTAAAAATAATAATTCCTCTTTCCTGTTCAGTTCTCTCCAGCCACCTTTTTGGGCCTCTCTCTCTTGGCACTTTGTAGCACGGTCTGCTTCAGAGCGGGAAATCCAGGCTACAGTATAAAGGGATACACAAAAGGAGACTTTGTTCTTTTCAGGGGAGGAAGAGGATGAAGAAGCCAACCCTCAGGGGGAAACCAAGGTCACATATCTCGAGATGGACTGCTCAGTGTTTCCCAATCCCAAACAAAGTAAAAAATACAAATGGAAGGCTATGACCTTATTCTGCAATAGCAATTCACCTTACTGACATGCCATTTCCTTTTGTCTCTGAAATACATGATAAAGAAATTTTTTCTTAGCTCAGAATAAGTTATTTTTCCCTCTGGGGTCTGTCAACTGGTTTTCCCGAGTTCATACCAATAGGCCATGTTTATTTGTCAACTATCTAGAAGAGGGCTGCTAAATAAGTGAAACAAAACTGGGTCCAGGATGTTTTACATCAGAACTTTCCAAACATTTCATGCTGGTGACACACTTTTTAGACATGCCTTATTTCCCAACAAAGTAATTCAGTTTTACTAGCAAAACAGAGGTTGAATCAACCCCATATATCACTCTTTCGCAACCTTCCTAATCCCGCAACACCTTAATACAGTTGCTCATGTTGTAGTGGCCCCCAACCTTAAAAATATTTTAGTTGCTACTTCACAGCTGTTATTTTGCTACTGTTATGAATTGTAATTTACATATCTGATATGCAGAATGTATTTTCATTCACTGGACCAACTTGGGCACAAATACCTGATACGTCCAAATTTGAATACTTGTAGGGTTGGATGGGGGGACTGACTTTGTCATGTGGGAGTTGTAGTTGCTGGGATGTATAGTTCATGTTGTGGTGACCCCCCAACCATAAATTTATTTAAGTTGCTACTTCATAACTGTTATTTTGCTACTGTTTTGAAACGTAATGTCATTATCTGATATGCAGGATGTATTTTCATTCACTGGACCAACTTGGGCACAAATACCCAATACTTCCAAATTTGAATACTGGTGAGGTTGAGGGGGATAGATTTTGTCATTTGGGAGTTGTAAATGCTGGGATTTATAGTTCACTTACAATCAAGGAGCATTCTGAACTTCACCAATGATGGAATTGGACCCAACTTGGCACACAGAATTCCCATGACCAACAGAAAATATTGGAAAGGTTTAGTAAGCATTGACCTTGAGTTTTGGAGTTGAAGTTCACCTACATCCAGAAAGCACTATGAACCCAAACAACAATGGATATGGACCAAATATGACACAAATACCTGATACGCCACAATTTGAATACTGGTGGTGTTGAGAGGGATTGATTTTGTCATTTGGGATTTGTAGTTGCTGGGATGTATACTTACTTACAATCAAAGAGCACTCTGAACCCCACTAATGATAGAATGGAGCCAAACACAGAACCCCTGTGACCAACAGAAAATACTGTGTTTTCTGATTGACTTTGGAGACCCCCACCCCCACGCAACCCACCCATCCTCTCGCAACCCCCCCCCCATGGGTCCCGACCCACAGGTTGAGAAATTCTGCCTTATAGAATTGCAATGGAGCCCCCAGTGGCGCAGTGAGTAACGGCGCTCCATGCAGTCATGCTGGCCACATGACTTTGGAGGTGTTTACGGACAACGCCAGCTCTTCAGCTTAGAAACGGAGATGAGTACCAACCCCCAGAGTCTGACACCACTGGACTTTACCTTTACTATAAATTGCAATATGAGTAGATTATAAACCTGAGGGCAAATTAACATTTTGCAAGCCACTCTGATTGCCTTTGTATAAAAATAACAATGAAATATATGTAGACACAACAAAACCTTACGTGTGTGTGTGTGTGTGTGTGTGTATAATTTATTGCTTATTTGACAGATTTAGAGTTTTCTTGTTATGTTCCCTGCAAGGAGAAACACACCTGCAAACTACAGCCAACACGCTAGCATGGTACGACACATAGCTTGGAAAGCTCTGTTTTACATAATTAACAACAGCAAGCAGTTACAGACAGAAGATATGAAGCTAAGTAATAAAGCTGGTAATGTGGGAGACTTGCTGGTGAATGCTGGAAGTGGTCTTCCCCAAAAGTAACTTGCCCAAACTCTGTTCTGGTCGTGCCCCAGTTTGTCAGTATCCTACTCAAAATGTAGGGCATGATGGCACAGACTAGAGTGAAACTCTTACTTTTGATCTCTGCTCCGTGCTTCTTTTAATGCAGCTTCCGAAAGTGCATTAGCTTCATAAGGGCCGCATCATATTGCTGGCTCATGTTCCGCTTGTGTTCTACAAAGACACCTGGAACCTTTTCACTTGTCTCGCTGCCAAGTTGGTCCTTTCACCGCTCTGCACTCCCACCTTTGACGTTTTGTACTTAAAGTGGGACGCTGACATTCCCACTGCTTGAGCTATATATGCAGCAGAATGTGGGTTAGGAATAATCTGGCAGAATCTGTGAGATGGTGAAACAAATGCTTTGACTTAGCACTGCACAGGATTGTTCGAGACTACCAAATTCCCTGCAAGGAGAAAGATACCAGACTGGGCTGCAATCATGGTATTGATATGCCATTGTTCCTTGTTTACGAGGAACCTTCCAGATAATGCAAAGATGAGTCACACATGCCCTAGAGCAGTCATGGGCAAACTTTGGCCCTCCAGGTCTTTTGGACTTCCAACTCCCACAATTCCTAACAGCCGGTAGGAATGGGCAAACTTGTGGTTCTGTTCTTCTGTGACATGTTGGGGGAATTGGTAAGGCAGGCTTACATGTCCCCTTTTCTCTCTGTTTTGCTGTTTTCTGCTTCCCTAGAGACTAGGATGCGGAAAAATGGCTTCAAACTACAGGAAAAGAGATTCCACCTGGGCATTAGGAAGAACTTCTTGACTGTGAGAGCTGTTAAGCAGTGGAACTCTCTGCCCTGGAGTGTGGTGGAGGCTCCTTTTTTGGAGGCTTTTAAGCAGAGACTGGATGGCCATCTGTCGGGGATGCTTTGAATGTGATTTTCCTGCCTCTTAGCAGAATGGGGTTGGACCGGATGGCCACAAGGTCTCTTCCAACTCTATGATTCTATGGTTCTATGATTCTATACTGGTTCCTATATGTATCAGTTGGCTCAGACAAAAGCAAACTCCTGTAGCCTATCCTAACTTGTGCATCCTTCCATGTTCATAACTTTTGGCATTTTGACCACTCCAGGCCTTTTGAAATGTCTGAGGGTATGTCTTTGCCTCAGGCAGAAAAACAACTTGAGCTGGTGCAAAATGTTTTGAGTGAGCAAAAACATATTGAATGATATCCATGCACACTTGGACAATTAATGCTGGAACCCTTAATTCCAAACTAACTTATCAAGTAACTCTGATCTTTCCTGCTACATCTGATCATACATTCATTCCCCAAAACCAAGCCTCATTCTGCTGTTCAGTCCCCTGCTCCCCATCTCAACAAGACTTCTGTGCCTTTGACAGATACGCATGATGAAATAATCCAACAGGTTCAACTATTCTTTCCTTCCTCCTTGCATAGACTTGCAGGGTCAGCAAACAATCTGAATGTCTGTTAGTTATACTACTGCTAAAGCCACAGGAGCTCTATCAAAAAGCACATTTGGCAACCCTGCCTTATTTCCCTCTCAGCTTGTTAGAACATTCAATCTAACTTCTAGAAGCCCTGTCTTTCATCTTCGCTGTAATCTATTCCTCTCTGCATCTTGTTTTTCTTTCTTTCTCTTGACCCCAACCCAACACCTGTTTTAACCCCTTCGACACCATTATTTCCTTGATATGAATCTCTTCTAGGCAATGTTTTTCCCCAGCTCCTCTTTCCTTGTAACATCCCAGCTTCTTTCCTAAAACATTACTGAATCCGTGGCTTTCTCATCCCTTTTCATAACCTACTAAATTTCCCTTCATTCCCAATGGACCCAGGAGTCCTGATTTTGTGATAACCAATCCAAGGAGGGCAACATTGGCAGGTTCGTCATAGATGCTTTTCGCCATAGATGCTTTTCGCCATAGATGCATTTTGCCATAGATGCAGGCGATTCACCATAGATGCATTTCGCCATAGATGCACATGATTCGCCATAGATGCAGGTGAAACATCAAGAAAAAACACTTCTGAAATATGGCCATACAGCCCAAAAAACTTACAGTAACCCAGTGATTCTGGCCATGAAACAGATAGATATAGATAGATAGATAGATAGATAGATAGATAGATAGTTCGACAACAAATAGATAGATAGTTTGAAGCATTAAGACAATGCCTGAGTAATTTCCATGTACTTCCTCTAATTCTCCAATCCATTCAAGATTCGTTTGGCGTAAGTAAACACAAGTAAGCGTTTGAATTAATTAGAACAGAATAGATCAAATCTGAGATACTACCAGCCGTCTTCAGCAGCCGGCTCCTTTGGGCTTTGTTTCTCACCCCAATTGTCATCTTCTGTCTACTTGGAGAAACACCTCAGCAAGCAAGAATCCAAATGTGGAAGGTTAAAACCTGGCACCTTAATCAGTAGCTGAGACCTGTTGAGAAACTCCCTCCTGGGCACACAGAAGATTGGGCAACGTGGCAGGTGCTGAACAGACTGTGCTCTGACACCATGAAATGGAGAGCCAACCTTAATAATTGGGGCTATAAAGTGGAGTCCACAACATGCGAGTGTGGAGGAGAGCAAACCACAGACCACCTACTACAATGTAGCTTGAGCCCTGCCACATGCACAATGGAGGGCCTTCTCACAGCAATACCAGAGGCACTCCAAGTGGCCAGCTTCTGGTCAAATGACATTTAGCATAATGCCGAGTTTTTAAACTTTGTTTGTGTTTTTAAATACATTATAACTGTATTGTCAGCTCTCCTCTGACACAATAAATAAATAAATAAAATATTCTGTCTACTTTTCCTTCTTTCCTCTTCCCTCCCCATCCACCTTTTCTTTCGTATTGTGTCTTTTTTAGATCATAATTGCCTTGTTTTCTTTTGACACGTAAATATTTGAGAGATTTTCCAGGTAGAGGGCAAATTTTAAAGACTCAAAGCGCGTAATTAGCTGCCGCTTATTTTGGCTCGGAATCAGTTCCACACATTCGAATCTGTAATCTCCATAATAAAAACGCAATAAAGCAGTAGGGAAACATTACTTTTTGTTAGCTTTAATTATGATTTCTGTAGAGTGTGATGGGAAAGCTAATGCGGTACCGTGGTTAAAATATTGATTTTGTCCCATTAGCCCCAGCGAGTGTGGTCAGTGGTCAGAATAATGGGCTGTGGAGTCCAACAACATCAGGAAACGCCACAGGTTCCCTGCCCCTTGCTACAGCATTGGATTAAGTCTAGGAAGAATTGTATTTTACTCCTCGCTGAGTCATGAAAATCAATGGATGATCCAGGCTAGCCCCTATCATGCAGCCTCAAAGGGTTGTTATGAGGATTAAATGTGTGCATTGGTGGTGAAATCTGTACTTCTTGCAATAATTGGGGGATAAGAAAGGTTGGTTTCAAATGAAATAAATGAGTGAATAAAGCCTTCGACAATACAAAAAAGAGGAGAAGCTTAACAAGACTTGAACCCACTCGCTACACAAAACTTCCACAGTAGGATATTTTGTAAACGTAAATAAAGATTCACACACATTGATAGAACAGACTCCAGAATGTGCATGGGCAGATTTTGGTCCTCCGGGTGTTTTGGACTTCAACTCCCACATTGGAGTCCAAAACACCAGGAGGGCCGAAGTTTGCCCATGCCTGCTCTAGCCGCAGTAACATTGTGGTAAATGTTGAAAATGCAGACACTCATAATGATATTTGCGACAGTCTCAAAAACAGCGACAACTGTGTGCTGACCCATTACTCCATTAACAAAATACTTCTGCAGTTTTTATCAGTACTTGGGACTAGTTGTGTGCGTTCGGGGTAAACCTTGGTTCGTTTCATGTCTCGGCTTTTGGTGCCCCCCCCCCCCCAATCTGTTTCTACTGAGCCTCCTGAAATTGTGAGGGCAGATATTTGTTTTCAGGTGGCAAAAGATTCATTTTCTTTTGGCTCATTATTAGAGGGGGGGGGGGCTTCTCATCCAGGCTCTCTTTCCCAGCGTGCACTTTTGGACGGGGTTTACATCTTCATCTGGGGAGTCGAAGGGATCCCTGGCTGGGACTGAAGACCCATTGTGTTTACTGCTGGTAGCCTTGCTCCGCAACCCAAAGCGTAGGCCCAAAGTGCCCGGGCGTATAAGGGCCTGCACCTGAACGCTGAGTAAGCAGCGCACCTTACTTGGCACTCAGGTGCAGGCCCTGGCAGGCTCGGGTACTTTGAGCCTCTGTGTACAGCAATGGATCCGAAAAGCAGGCTTAGAGCCAGTACCCGCTCCCATCTGCCTTTCGTGTCGAGTTTATTTTTGTTCCAGGAGGGGCCTTCCCATTCTGTGCCATTTGAATGGATGGAACAAAATGAAAACACAAATCAAATGAATGATACAGATACTGGACTCATGACTACTAGGGACAGGCCCTTAAGTTAAGGGATCTTGATCCCCACCTTCTCAAAACCAACCCAACTTTGCATTACAATAATAGCATTATCACAGCTTAAGCGGCTGAAGGGGAAAAGGAAAGGGTCTGAGGCTGTTAGGAATTGTGGGAGGTGAAGTCCAAAACACCTGGAGGGCCAAAGTTTGCCCATGCCTGGTATAGATACAACCCACAACACTATCAAACCATCTGTTTGATGGCATAACAACACACCCCATACTGAATTTGCTGTGTTGGTGGTTCTGAATGCCTGGCACAGAAGAAGCAATAGGCCATTGCCTTCATCCCTGCCACATAAGCTACCTCTTTGGCCACCAAGAGAAACAAGGCACTGGGATACAAAGTCCCATGAGGCTCATCCAAATGGATGTAGGATTTTATGGACAAGGAAGAGATTTATTTATTTATTTATTTATTTATTGTCAGGAGTGACTTGAGAAACTGCAAGTCGCTTCTGGTGTAAGAAATTTCGCCGTCTGTAAGGATGTTGCCCAGGGGACGCCCGGATGTTTTGCTGTTTTATCATCCTTGCGGGAGGCTTCTCTCATGTCCCTGCATGAGGAGCTGGAGCTGACAGAGGGAGCTCATCCGCGCTCTCCCCAGATTTGAACCTGCGACCCGTCGTTCTTCAGTCCTTCCAGGACAGGGGTTTAACCCACTGTGCCACTAGAAGAGAGGAGCACAGCTAAACAAGCCTTTCCTGGAAACGGTGTGTACTAAATTTCATCCCCATTTGCCACCCTACAACTGCAGGCTGCTCTTTTTCCTAATCATGCGCACATGTATCATGACCATTAGGCAAAATGCAGAGACTGCCTCGGGCAGCAGGCTTGTGCCATAAAGGGCAGCACATGTTTAGTTATTCACCCTGTTATTACTGTATTTTTAATGCCAGGGATCGGGAGAGGAAACGGTGGACTTTTCTCATGTGCCAAAATAACTTGGCTGGCTTAGGAAGCTATGCAGCCTGATGGGTTTGTGTCCACATGCCGTTTGCTGCTGGACCTGGAGGAGGAAAAATAATATGCCTTTGTGTTTAGCGGAGTTTACCCTGCCTTCAGCAACACCAGGACCACAATTTATTCTTCGTGTTGCAAGCAGGGCTTGGGAAATGTCTTAGAAGAAGAATGGCTCTAATGACGTGCTGACCCCGTGGATAACCAAGCGGTGGAAGGATCCCACAGCATCATCCTGCCGCTGCTTCAGTTTAAGGATGTCTTTGGTGTGTTGTTACACTCGCTCTTCTTAAAAATAACCTTCCAAGCACTGATTCTAAGTGTGTGTGTCAGGATATGCCTTCGAGTTGCATGTTGGCTTATGGAGACCCTATGAATTCCATAGGGCTTCCTTAGACGAGGTGATTTTTGCCAGTTACTTCCTCAGAAATATAGCCTTCAGCACTTGGTATGTGTTGGCGGTGAATACCACGAGCTTTAGCTAAAGTAATTGAGGGGGGGCGCATGGGGGGGCAGGTCCATGTTAAAACCAGTTGCTGGAATCCAGTTTCTTAATTTACTACTTCTTGCACTCAGATCCTTCAAGGACATATAGTTACATTACGCAGAGATATTTGTCCATTTGATGCTCAAAATCTTGTTTTCTCCATCATGGAGTTATACAGCATGACAGAGTCTCTTTCTTTGGAGATTGTTGAGCAAAGGCAGCATGGCCATTTGTTGGGAGTACTTTGATTGTGTTTTCCTTAATGGCAAGGGGTTGGATTGGATGGCCTTTGTGGCATCTTCCAACTCTATAAGTCTATGTATAACCCTTGTTGCAGTTTCTCAAGTTGCTCCTGACATGACAAAAAAAACCCTTGTTGTTGTTATTGTTGTTTATTCTCTCCGTTGGTTCTGATTCTTCGTGACCTTTTTACCAGCCCATGCCAGAGCTCCCCATCGGCTATGGCCACCCCCAGCTCCTTCAAGGTCAAGCCAGTCACTTCAAGGATGTGATAATAATGGTCCCAGTGGTGATTGGCGCATTGGATGTAGTGCCTAAAGACCTTGGCCTGCACTTAAACACAATTGGCGCTGACAAAATTACCATTTGCCAGCAGCAAAACGCCACCTTACTGGCAGCTGCACGTATTATTTACCAATACATCACACCATCCTAGACACTTGGGAAGTGTCCCATGTGTGATCCAACACAACAGCCAGCAAAGTGACCTTGTTTGTTGTGGACTCATCTTCTTGTGTTTCAAATAATAATAATAATAACTTTATTTTTGTACCCCGCCTTCATCTCCCCGAAGATACTCAGGCAGCTTACATGGGGGCCAAGCCCAATCAGGACAGTTACAACGTAACTCATTAAAATATATAACAACTGTATAAAACAAAATAAAACAACATTGTAACAATATAGAACAGACAGCAAAATCAAAAACCAATTACAAAATTCAGTTTATCATCACGAGTGGGCAGACTGGTGCAACAATAACTTAAAGGATAGGGCTAAATAGTAAAGTGCATGGGTCATCTACCACCCATCCATCTTGCCCTTGGTCGGCCCCTCTTCCTTTTTCCTTCCATTTTCCCCAGCATCATTATCTTGTCCAAGCTTTCCTGTCTTCTCATTATGTGGCCAATGTTCTTCATCTTTGCCTCTAATATCCTTCCCTGTAGTGAGCAGTCGGGCTTTATTTCCTGGAGAATGGACGGGTTTGATCTTCTCGCGGTCCGAGGCACTCACCTCCAAGACCCTTACTGCTCCAGATTTCCTGGTGGACCATTTTGAGAAACCAACAGGAAATAGTGGGTGGAGTGGCATGTTTTAATCTCTCACCATAAACTCATTCTCTTTGTGGCCCCTAGATATTGCTAGCTGATAGCTCTCATTATCAACAGACAGCTTGGGAGTTGTAGTCCAATGAGACCTGGAAACCCAAGTCTGGAAACCAATGAGGTAGGCCAGTCTTACTCAACTGGTAAGGAGCCACGGTGGCACAATGGGTTAAACCTTTGTGCCAGCTGGACTGCTGACTTGAAGATTGGGTTGCTGACCTGAAGGTTGCCATTAGGCAGGGTGAGCTCCCATTGGTCAGCTCTAGCTTGCGTGGACATGAGAGAAGCCTTCCAGCAGGATGGTAACACACCTGAGCGTCCCCAGGCAACATCTCTGTATACAGACAATTCTCTCACACCAAGTATGTTCTCAAGTCACTTCTGACATGAGGAGCACCGGGTGGAGCAATGGGTTAAACCCTTGTGCAGACAGGACTGAAGACCGACAGGTCGCAGGTTCAAATCCAGGGAGAACACAGATGAGCTCCCTTTGTTAGCTCAAGCTCCTTATGTGGGGACATGAGAGAAGCCTCCCACAAGGATGGTACAACATCAAAACATCTGGGCATCCCCTAAGTAACGTCCTTGCAGACGGCCAATTATCTCACATCAGAAGTGACTTGCAGTTTCTCAAATCGTTCCTGACACACACACAAAAACCTTCCGATACAATTTAAAAAGCCTTGCTTGGTGATCATAGAATCATAGAATCAAAGAGTTGGAAGAGACCTCATGGACCATCCAGTCCAACCCCCTGCCTAGAAGCAGGAATATTGCATTCAAATCACCCCTGACAGATGCATCCAACCTCTGTTTAAAAGCTTCCAAAGAAAGAGCCCCCACCACGCTCCGGGGCAGAGAGTTCCACTACTGAACGGCTCTCACAGTCAGGTAGTTCTTCCTCGTGTTCAAATGGAATCTCCTCTCTTGTAGTTTGAAGCCATTGTTCCTTGTCCTAATCTTCATAGAAGCAGTAAACAAGCTTGCTCCCTCCTCCCTGTGGCTTCCTCTCACATATTTATGGCTATCATATCTCCTCTCATCCTTCTCTTCTTCAGGCTAAACATGCCCAGCTCCTTAAGCTGGTCCTCATAGGGCTTGTTCTCCAGACCCTTGATCATTTTAGTCGCCCTCCTCTGGACACATTCCAGCTTGTCAATATCTCTCTTGAATTGTGGTGCCCAGAATTGGACACAATATTCCAGGTGTGGTCTAACCAAAGCGGAATAGAGGGGTAACATTACTTCCCTAGATCTAGACACTATGCTCCTATTGATGCAGGCCAAAATCCCATTGGCTTTTTTTGCCGCCACATCACATTGTTGGCTCATGTTTAACTTGTTCCCCACGAGGACTCCAAGATCTTTTTCACACGTACTGCTCTCAAGCCAGGCATTGTCCCCCATTCTGTATCTTTGCATTTCGTTTTTTCTGCCTAAGTGGAGTATCTTGCATTTGTCACCGTTGAACTTCATTTTGTTAGTTTTGGGATGATGAAGGGCACCAGCTTGGGACCATGTATTCTAAAGGGCATGCTGGTTGGGGGATTCTGTTAGTTTCTGTCCTGAAAGTGGGTGGGGATTCTGGGAATTATCATATAAAACAACATGTCCCATCCTTTATATCTTTATGATCATGAATCAAAGTGTACATGGAGACATAGGGCCCCTCCATATGGCCATATAACCCAGAATATCAAGGAAAAAAATCCCACAATATCAGCTTTGAACTGGTATCTGAGTCCACACTGCCATATATATGGCAGATAATGTGGGATTTTATTCAATTGTGTGGAAGGGGTCGTACTCGAGCCCATCTCAGGTATAATATTTGTGTACAATCTGAGGCACACAAAGCTGCTGCTGTGCTTTGCAGGGCGGTAGAGCGCCTGGAAATATGAATGTGAAATTGGTTGTGTCAACTTATTAGGTTATCTTCTCCTGGATCAGGGAAATGTGCTCACAATGCTTCAGTGCAGGTAGGCTGATGATGATACTACAATTAGGTTTCATTTTATTTGAGGGTGATTCCAGATATATTCCTTTTCCCCCTCCTCAATCCACCTTAAAACATTCTCTTTTCCTTCTCTGGCTCTCTCTCTCTCTCTCTTTCTCAATTGCATCTCTTTGGGTCCCTTGGGAGCCGGGAAGGGAAAGTGAGAGAGAAGATCTGTGCATTTTAGAAAAGGAGGAGGGGGGAGGAAAAAGGGGGGAAAGGGAAGCCGAGGCTGGGAGATGCGGAGCAGGAGGAGAAGGAGAAGAAGAAGAAAGGAGAGGCAAAAAGCAAGCGAGGGAGGAAGAAGAGGTGCCTAGGAAGGGAGGGAGAGGGGATGAAGGGGCCAGCCGGGCAGAGGAAGGCTGGGAGAGTTCAGAGGAGAGAAAGGTAAAGAGGAAAGGTACCCCAAAAAAGAGGGAAGAGGGGAAAAGGGGGTGAGCACAAGAGGACAGGGAGAAAATAGAGGAAGAGAAAGGAGGGAAGGAGAGTTCAGAGCAGAGGAAGATAAAGAGAAAAGGGGGGAGGAAGGGGAAAGGGGGAATAAGAAGAGGACAGGGAGAAAAATAGACTGAGGAAGAGAGAGAAAGGAGGGAAGGAGAGGAGAGTTCAGAGAAGAGGAAGGTAAAGAGAAAGGGGTCCCCCAAAAGGAGGGGGAAAGGGGGTGATCACAAGAGGACAGGGAGAAAAATAGATTGAGAACGAGAGAGAAAGGAGGGAAGGAGAGGAGAGTTCAGAACAGAGGAAGGGAAAGAGAAAGGTTACCCCAAAAGGAGGGAGAAGGGGAAAAGAGGGTGAGCACAAGAGGACAGGGAGAAAAATAGACCGAGGAAGAGAAAGATAGGAGAGGAGAGTTCAGACCAGAGGAAGGGAAAGAGAAAGGTTACCCCAAAAGGAGGGAGAAGGGGAAAAGAGGGTGAGCACAAGAGGACAGGGAGAAAAATAGACCGAGGAAGAGAAAGATAGGAGAGGAGAGTTCAGACCAGAGGAAGGGAAAGAGAAGGGGGGGTCACCCCAAAAGGAGGGAGGAAGGGAAAAGGGGGTGATCACAAGAGGACAGGGGAAAAACAGACCAAGGAAGAGAGAGAAAAGAGGGAAGGAAAGGAGAGTTCAGAAGAGAGGAAGGTAAAGAGAAAGGGGGTCACCCCAAAAGGAGGGAGGAAGGGGGTGATCACAAAAGGACAGGGAGAAAACAGACCAAGGAAGAGAGAGAAAGGAGGGAAGGAGAGAAGAGTTCAGTGGAGAGGAAAGTAAAGAGAAAGGGGGGTCACCCCAAAAGGAGGGAGGGAGGGGAAAGGGGGTGATCACAAAAGGACAGGGAGACAAGAGACCGAGGAAGAGACAGAAAGGAGGGAAGGAAAGGAGGGTTCAGAGCAGAGAAAGGTAAAGAGAAAAGGGGGTCACCCCAAAAGGAGGGGGAGAAAACAGACTGAGGAAAAGAGAGAAAGGAGGGAAGGAGAGGAGGAACAGAGGAAGGTAAAGAGAAAGGGTCCCCCAAAAGGAGGGAGGAGGGAGAAAGGGGGGGTGTTCAAACGAGGACAGGGAGGAAAAATAGACCGAGGAAGAGAGAGAAAAGAGGAAAGGAGAGTTCAGAGCAGAGGAAGGTAAAGAGAAAGGGTCCCCCAAAAGGAGGGAAGAGGGAGAAAGAGGGTGATCACAAGAGTACAGGGAGAAAATAGACCGAGGAAGAGAGAGAAGGTGGTGAAAGAAAGGAGAGAAGGAGGAAAAGAAAGAGTGGAGAAAAGAGAGAAACAGGAAGGGAAGCGAGGAGGAGGAAAAGAAGTGAAGTTCGGGGACTCCACAAAGAGCCATCTCCCTTGGCGACTTCTCATTTCCCTTGGCGACTTATCATCCACAGAGAAATCATGCAGCAGGGGGTCCCACAGATCCCCGATCCTTTTCTTTAAAGGGGGGAAGGAATCGAGAGAGAGAGAGAGAGGCTGGATGTGGGCACCCCTTGAGGAGTGATCCTACAAGCCCCCTCCTCAGAACAAAACAGCCCACCCTTTTGCCTTGCCCACCCCATCCTTATCTCCTTCCCCATCTCCTCCACATTGGGCGAGGGAGGGGGGGTCCCCTGGAGAGGGGGCGGGGGGAAGATGGAGGGATGGAGGAGGAAGGAGAGGGAGGGAGGAAGGAGGTGAGATAGAGAGGGAGATAGAGGGAGAGAGAGAGGGCATGGAGGAGGAGGTCGGGGGGCTCTCAGGGGTGGGTCCGAGGGGGGCTTAAGGGCTCACCGGACCCGCGCGGACACGAGTGGGGCGCCTTCTCTTTCCACGCGGGATGCTGAGAAAGGGGCGCCTCCACTTCTGACTAAGGGGGCTCCCTTCTCTCCCCACGCCCCACGATGAGGACCAGGATGCTGGGGGTGCTTTGCCTGTTGGGAGTCCTGACAGCAACTTGTATGGCTGGTAAGAGAGAGAGAGAGGGATGAATGGATGGATGGGGGGAAAGCACGCGTGGGTGTGGGCTGTGGGGCGGGGGGACGGGGTGGGGAGGCATCTCTCCTTGTCTGGGGAGCTAGAGTTGCAAGGAAGGGGGAAGAAGAAGAAGAAGATTCCTCAGAGAGAGAGAGAAAGGCAACTGGGACAGCTCTCCATCCATCCACCCATCCATCTCTCTGCCCATCTCTCCATCCCTCTCTCCATCTCTCTTCCTCCCCATTCACACACTCATGCTGTGCATTCATCTTCATAAGCAGGCAGATCCTCCTGATGAATTATGGAGATGAGCTAATCTGTATACAATCCTGAATCCGCCCATTCCTCTTAGATCTAGCCTCCTGCATTCACTCTACCTGTCTTAGTTTTGCACCTATTCTTCTATACCAGGCATGGGCAAACTTCGGCCCTCCAGGAGTTTTGGATGTCAATTTCCACCTTTCCCAACAGCCTCAAGCCCTTTCCTTTTCTATTACTTTTTCCACCCCTCTGGTTCAATCCCCATCAAAACTATGACTTATGAGCTGCAACAGTGCCTCTGAGCATGTGCAGGGTGCCTCTTCACCCAGAGCCAGGTCAAGTGGATGCAAGCAGGTGAAATTTCAATGTGCTTTTCACCTGCCAGACCACCTACTTTCTATTATTTTTAACTATCTGGTTCAAGCCTCATCAAAACTATGATTTATGAGCTGCAACAGTGCCTCTGAGCATATGCAGGCTGCCTCTTCACCCAGAGCCAGGTCAAGTGGATGCAAGCAGGTAAAATTTCAATGTGCTCAACACCTGCCAGACTATCCACTTTCTATTATTTTTTCACCCTTCTGGTGCAAACCCCATCAAAACTATGACTTATGAGCTGCAACAGTGCCTCTGAGCATGTGCAGGCTGCCTCTTCACCCGGGACCAGGTCAAGTGGATGCAAGCAGATGAAACTTCAATGCACTCTCCACCTGCCAGACCACCTATTTTCTATTATTTTTTCACCATCTGGTTCAATCTCCATCAAAACTATGACTTATGAGCTGCAACAGTGCCTCTGAGCATGTGCAGAATGCTTCTTCACCCAGGGACAGGTCAAGTGGATGGAAGCAAGTGAAACTTCAATGTGCTCTCCACCTGCCAGACCACCCACCTTCTTTTATTTTTTCACCATCTGGTTCAATCTCCATCAAAACTATGATTTATGAGCTGCAACAGTGCCTCTGAGCATGTGCAGGCTGCCTCTTCACCCAGAGTTAAGTCAAGTGGATGCAAGCAGGTGAAACTACAATGTGCTCTACGCCTGCCAGACTATCCACTTTCTATTATTTTTTCACCCTTCTGGTTCAATCCCCATCAAAACTATGATTTATGAGCTGCAACAGTGCCTCTGGGCATGTGCAGGCTGCCTCTTCTCCCAGGGACATGCCAAATAGATACAAGCAGGTGAAACTTCAATGCACTCTCTACCTAGCAGACCACCCATTTTCTATTATTTTTTCACCACCTGTTTCAATCTCCATTAAAACTATGATTTATGAGCTGCAAGAGTGCCTCTGAGCATAAGCATCCTGCCTCTTCACCCGGGACCAGGTCAAGTGGATGCAAGCAGGTGAAACTTCAATGCACTCTCCACCTGCCAGACCACCCATTTTCTATTTTTTTTTTCTCCATCTGGTTCTTCTATTATTATTTTTCACCATCTGGTTCAATCCCCATCAAAACTATGATTTATGAGCTGCAACAGTGCCTCTGAGCATGTGCAGGCTGCCTCTGCGCCCAGAGCCAGGTCAAGTGGATGCAAGCAGGTGAAATTTCAATGTGCTCAACACCTGCCAGACCATTCACTTTCTATTATTTTTTCACCCCTCTGGTTCAATCCCCATTAAAACTATGATTTATGAGCTGCAACAGTGCCTCTGAGCATATGCAGGCTGCCTCTTCACCCGAGGCCAGGTCAAGTGGATGCAAGCAGGTGAAATTTCAATGTGCTCAACACCTGCCAAGACCATTCACTTTCTATTATTTTTTCCACCCTTCTGGTGCAAACCCCATCAAAACTATGATTTATGAGCTGCAACAGTGCCTCTGAGCATGTGTGGGGTGCCTCTTCACCCAGGGACAGGTCAAGTGGATGGAAGCAGGTGTAACTTCAATGAGCTCTCCACCTGCCAGACCACCCGTTTCATCCATTCAGGTGTCTTCTGTGAAATCCGTCTCGTGCACATTGATTGTCCATTCAGAAAAGGGAGGCGGAAGGTTTTCCAAGCAGAGATGGATGTTGGTGTTGCACGCTTGTGCCTCCTTTTCTCGAAGCCCTTTGATAATTAACCCTTTCCCTTCCCTCTCTCACCTCCTTCCTTTTTCCTTCTCCAGTGCAGTTTGTCCCTGCAAAGACCTATGAGGACTGGTGGGCTTACAAGGAGACCCTTCATGGTAGCTTTGTGCCAGGTACAAAACTCTCACTGGTTATTATTACGATCCTGCTTTTCTGTCTTAATTGAGACTCGTCGTGGCAAGGGTGTTTATCTTGATTGCGATGATGGGGAGATTCAAAGATTGAGTAATGACGCCCCAGTCTCATTATTCTTGCTTCCCTTCTTCATATTTCCAGCCCAAGCAGCTCTTTAAGTGTTATGGTCGTTTAATGCAGCGTTTCTCAGCCTTCCTAATGACCCCTCAATACAGTTCCTCATGTTGGGGTGACCCCCAACCATATTTTTGTTGCTACTTCATAACTGTAATTTTGCTATCAATCGTGATGTAAATATCTGATATCCAGGATGTATTTTCATTCACTGGACCAAATTTGGCACAAATACCCGATATGCCCAAATTTGGATACTGGTGGGATTGGGGAGGGGATTGATTTTGTCATTTGGGAGTTGTAATTGCTGGGATTTATTGTTCACCTGCAATCAAAGAGCATTCCGAACTCCACCGATGATGGAATCGAACCAAACTTGGCACACAGAACTGCCACGGCCAACAGGAAATCCTGGAAGGGTCTGGTGGGCATTGACCTGGAGTTTTGGAGTTGTAGTTCACCCACATCTAGAGAGCACTGTGGACTCAAACAATGATGGGTCTGGACCAAACTCTGCATGAATACTCAATATACCCAAATGTGAACACTGGTGCAGTGTGGGGAAAATAGACCTTGACATTTGGGAGTTGTAGCTGCTGGGATTTACAGTTCACCTACAATCAAAGAGCAATCCGAACTCCACCAACGATAGAATTGGGCCAAACTTCCCACATGAGACCCCCATGACCAACAGAAAATAAAGTGTTTTCCGATGGTCTTTGGCGACCCCACTGACACCCCCTCATGAGCCCCCCAGGGATTCCGACCCGCAGATTAAGAACCACTGTTTTAATGGCTAATATTAAATATCTTTCTTTTGCTTACTCCTGTGAAACAAAATGAATATGTATACACATGCATGTGTGCATGTATTTATAAATATGTAAGAATATATGTTGATCAGGTTAACTTTGAAGGCTATCAAACACAACACCCTATTACCTAGTGTCTTTTGGAACTCATTGCCACAAGATATCATGAATTGCAGAACATGTGTTGGTCTTTCCACTCAAAATAGGACGACTTGGGCGTCCACATCTGCTTTGCTATTGAGTGGATCTAGGTCCAATTCCTGGCATATTCAGATCACAATCATACTTGGGGAATGTCATGTCAACCTCAGACTAGAGGAGCAGACAAATGGCTTGTTTTAAGGCCCAAATGTGAATACTAGAGGAGTTTGGGGAAAATTGACCTTGGCATTTGGGAGTCGTAGTTGCTGGGATTTATAGTTCATCTACAATCCAAGAGCATTCTGAACTCCACCAATGATGGGATTGAACAAAACTTGGCACACAGAACTCCAATGACCACCAGAAAATACAGGAAGGGTTTGGTGGGCATTGTCCTTGGGTTTTGGAGCTGTAGTTCGCCTACATCCAGAGAGCACTGTGGACTCAAACAATGATAGATCTGGACCAAACTTGGCATGGATACTCAATATGCCCAAATGTGAACACTGGTGGAGTTTGGAGAAAATAGACCTTTGACATTTGGAAGTTGTAGCTGCTGGGATTTATAGTTCACCTACAATCAAAGAGAAGTCTTGGCATACAGAACTGCTATGACCAACAGCAAGTACTGGAAGGGTTTGATGGGCATTGAAGTTGAGTTTTGGAGTTGTAGTTCACCTACATCCAGAGAGTACTGTGGACTCAAACAATGATGGATCTGGACCAAACTTGGCACGAATACTCAATATGCCCAAATGTGAATACTAGTGGAGTTTGGGGGAAATAGACGTTGACATTTGGGAGTTGTAGTTGATGGGATTTATGGTTCATCTACAATCCAAGAGCATTCTGAACTCCACCAACGATGGAATTTAACCAAACTTGGCACACAGAACTCCCATGACCAACAGCAAGTACTGGAAGGGTTTGGTGGGTGTTGACTTTGAGTTTTGGAGTTGTAGTTCGCCTACACCCAGAAAGCACTGTGGACTCAAACAATGATGGATCTGGACCAAGCTTGGCATGGATACTCAATATGCCCAAATGTGAATACTAGAGGAGTTTGGGGGGAAATAGACCTTGACATTTGGGAGTTGTAGTTGCTGGGATTTATAGTTCAAATACAATCAACCCCCCCCCCCTTGCGACAACCCAGGGTTCCCAACCCCCGGGTTGACGAACAAGTTCTCATTCCTTTAGAACCAAAGATGGGTTATACAACACTTGTTTAGGTGTTATTTATGTAAATCTTAATGAATGGGAGAAAGAACCGTGAGTGGTTGATGGGCATGACAAGCTGAATGAAGTCTGCATAATGAGAGGAGCCTTGCCTTTGAATGCTGAATCTTGGGAAGCAAAGAAGAGAATATGATAATGGTGCTGTTATTATTACGTCATGTCAAGCCTGAAAACTTACCAGGACTCCTCAGGGGTGGAAGCAGAATGCCACACTAAAGGAAACCTTCCTTTGATTTAGCTGAGGTCTGAGGAATGGGGAAGAATGAATGGAGGAGCAAAAACTCCTTTTCTAAGCCAGAACCTGAAAAAGTTATATTTTTTGGTTTGTAATTCCCCAAATCCCCCATCGATCATATCATTTCTCTAGGTTCTGGGCATGGCATAACATGTAGCGTGGCGGGTATATATTATTAAAGGGCAATGTGGTGAATAGTGATCTAAATACACTAAAGCAAGCATGGGCAAACTTGGGCCCTCCAGGTGTTTTGGACTTCAGCTCCCACCATTCCTAACAGCCTCAGGCCCCTTCTTTATCCCCCTCAGCCACTTAAGCGCTTAATCGGCTGAGGGGGAAAAGGAAGGGGCCTGAAGCTGTTAGGAATGGTGGGAGCTGAAGTCCAAAACACCTGGAGGGCCCAAGTTTGCCCATGCCAGCACTAAAGGCAACAGATTCTGTCTGATCTCAGGGTTGTAAGTGACTTGAAGACACATACACAGGTGTATGGTGGCCTATATTGGGAAAAGGATGGAATAAAAAAGGGAGCTGAAAATAGGACAGAGTGGAGGATCAAAGGAAGCTTCCTTGAGACAGGATGGTTCCTCAAAGCCTTTTCAGCACCTGTGAACATTCATGTATTCCTTCCATTAGTATCCTTTTTTGAAGAATGGATTGGGATCACCTTTATATAACTGGATTGCTTTGCACATGTTGGCTGGTACAAATTTGGGTAGTAGTGCTGCACCTTGCAAGGAAAAAACCCAAAACAATTATTATTAATCGAACTGCAAAGACTGTGGCACAAGCCAGTAAAGGTGGTCCCAGTGGTGATCGGCACACTGGGTGCAGTGCCTAAAGACCTTGGCCTGCACTTAAACACAATCGGCGCTGACAAAATTACCATCTGCCAGCTGCGGAAGGCTACCTTACTGGGATCTGCACGCATTATTCGCCAATACATCACACAGTCTTAAACACTTGGGAAGTGTCCGACGTGTGATCCAATTCAACAGCTGTGGACACATCTTGCTGTGTTTCAAATAATAATAATAATAATAATAATAATAATAATAATCTTTATTTATACCCCGCCACCATCTCCCCAATGGGGACTCAGGGCAGCTAACATGAGGCCAAGGCCCCCCAGCGTCTGATGTGTGATCCAATTCAACAGCCAGCAGACTGTCTGCTGTGGACTCATCTTGTTGTGTTTTTTCAAATAATAATAATAATAATAATAATAATAATAATAATAATCTTTATTTATACCCCGCCACCATCTCCCCAATGGGGACTTGGGGCAGCTAACATAAAAATACAGTACAACACAATACAATACAGATTTCAAAAACAAAACTTACATCAGGAAATAATTACAATAGCAACGCAAAAGAATAAAACAAATTAACACAATATAAAAGTCAGACTGGAAGGGCAGGCCAGATGAACAAGATAAAATGATAATATGATAAAACCCTGGGTGAGGTAGGAATATAAAATGTGTAAGTAAGGGGAGCCCAGGAAAGATAGTCAGTGGGTAAGGCTGGGTTGCTGTGAGTTTTACCAGGCTGTATGGCCATGTTCCTGAAGCATTCTCTCCTGATGCTTTGCCCATATCTATGGCAGGCACCCACAGAGTTTATTAAGTCTGTTGGAAACTAGCAAGTGGGGTTTATATATCTGTGGAATAATGTGCAGGGTGAGAGAAAGAACTTTTGTCTGCTTAAGACAAGTGTGAATGTTGCAATTAGCCACCTTGATTTGCATTGCATAGCCTTGCAGCTTCAAAGGGCTGTATGGCCATGTTCCAGAAGCATTCTCTCCTGGCGTTTCACCCACATCTATGGCAGGCACCCAGAGAGGTTGTGAAGTCTGTTAAACTAGGCAAGTGGGGGTTATATATCTGTGGAATAATGTCCAGGGTGGGGGAAAGAACTCTTTCCTCTGCTTGAGGAAAGTATGAATGTAGCAATTGGCCACCTTGATTAGCATTGAATGGCCTTGCAGCTTCAAAGCCTTTGATGACACAATTCACTTGGTCTTCGTTTAAAGGGAAACATGTAACTAGTTCTCATTGAGGACACAGCAAAATGGTTGGCTGAGTGTAGACAATGCCTACTGAAAGTTGGATGGGTTAGAATTTTCCTTGCCAAAAGCTCCAACATCTACATTTACTACTCATGGAGCCTTGATAATGTTGTTGTTGTCTAATGTATATGTTTTGATTTTATTGCTGTATTATTTTGTCTGGGCTTGGCCCCATGTAAGCCGCACCAAGTCCCCATTGGGGAGATGGTAGCAGGGTAGAAATAAAGTTTATTATTATTATTATTTCAAACACTTAGGGCCCTTCTAGGGCCCTTCCACACAGACCTATATCCCAGAATATCAAGGTGGAAAATCCCACAATATCTGCTTTGAGCTGGGTTATCCGAGTCCACACTGCCATATATTCCAGTTCAAAGCAGATGATGTGGAATTTTATTCAGCTGTGTGGAAGGGTCCCCAGACAGGCCTTATATTCCAGGACCTGATCCCAGGTTTTCTGCTTTGAACTGGATTATATGAGTCCGCACAGCCAAATAATCTGAGATAAACAGAAAACCTGGGATCAGATCTTGGGATATAGAACCTGTCTGGAATGACCCTTACTTCTCTCATACTTCTCTTGCCTTGTCTATTTTGTTGTTGTTGTTGTTGTTGTTGTCGTCGTCGTTTTCCCCACCCTAACCTCATGTTAATTATTTCCACATCTTTTTAGCAGACAGCATATGTTTGTCCTCCTTTCCTTCCTTCCTCCCTTCCTTTCCTAGGCTTTGGCTCCTTCAGAAACTTCTGCCACATGCCAGCGGTGTTGGTGGGCAAGCAGCAAATGTTCTCGGTGTTGCTCTCTAAATAGGCTCAGCCTGATTACAGAGATGCATGCAAATAGGGGGTCGATTTGCATAATTTATTCTGAGCTCAGGATTTGGGGGGCTTCCTTGGCAAGGCATGTCGGCGGTGGTTCCAGGCGGCCAATTAGATTCCCTTGGACTCCAGATGGGGGAAATCTATGCCTCTCTCATGACCCCCTGCGTCCAAGGTTGGGGATGACTGGTGGAGTCCCAAGGGTGAATCACTCAGTGGCTGGGTGGGCAGGTGGGACATCCCCATCAGCCCTGCTTCAGGAAAGAGCCCACACTGATACAGGAGACTGCTGCGCCGTTCCAGCTGTACGCAGTGCTGATCCTGGTTGGGGAGGGTGGGAAGGCTGGGCTTAGCTCAGCAACTGCAAGAGGCTGCATTAATATTTAATATCTCCCTTGCCCGCTCCAGCGATGCAGCGAGCAGCACAGAGAAACAGGGCCACAGTGTGTGGGTGTACATGTGGAAGGGAGGGTGAGCGACTGGTTACGTGGAAGCCACAATGTCCTAGGCCTCCCTCCCACTGTCACTCTATTTGGGGAGCACAGGAGAGGAGAGGGGAAGTCTGCATCCCCTATTCGGAAGGAAAGGGGGGGGGGAATAATTAAGTGTACACATACAGATGAGGCTACAAAGCGCGCACACACAGAGCAGCCACAGAGGGATGAGAAATGAAACAAGCCAGCGAGTGCAGAGAGATGAAGGAACACCCAGGGAAGACACTGAGCAGATATATTGCTTTGCTCAATTGCATATATACCAACGCCGCCGTCTAGGTAGAACCCTCTCTCGTCTTTATTAAATTGCAGAGAGAGAGAGATTGAGTGAGAGAGAGACTAATAAACTCCTACATGTCCACATCTGTACCTAGTTAAATGTGACATCTGCACACGCATTTGTCAAAACAGGCACACTGTTTAAATTTGCATGCCGTTGAAAGGGGTAGAACACATAAATATGCACACACAAGTAAATCCAGAAGACAGCACAGCAATGGCACTGGGAACCAGAACCCCATGTTTAGCCTTTGTGAAAGAATGCTGTTTGCAGGCAAATCAAAACACAGAGAGGAAGAAGTGGGCTGGATCAGATCCCAGATCTCTCAAGTTCAGTGTTTCTCAACCTGGTGGTTGGGACCCCTGGGGGGGGGGGTCGCGAGGGGGTGTCAGAGGGGTCGCCAAAGAACATAAGAAAACACAGTATTTTCTGTTGGTCATGGGGGTTCTGTGTGGGAAGTTTGGCCCAATTATATCGTTTTTGGAGCGCAGAATGCTCTTTGATTGTAGGTGAACTATAAATCCCAGCCACTACAACTCCCAAATGCCAAGGTCTATTTTCCCAAAACTCCAGCAGTGTTCACATTTGGGCATATTGAATATTTGTGCTAAGTTTGGTCTACATCCATCATTGTTTAAGTCCACAGTGCTCTCGGGATGTAGGTGAACTACAACTCCAAAACTCAGGGTCATTGCCCACCAAACCCTCCTAGTATTTTCTGTTGGTCATGGGAGTTCTGTGTGCCAAGTTTAGTTCAATTCCATCATTGGTGGAGTTCAGAATGCTCTTTGATTGTAGGTGAACTATAAATCCCAGCAACTACAACTCCCAAATTCCAAGGTCTGTTTTCCCCAAACTCCAACAGTGTTTGCATTTGGGCATATTGAATATTTGTGCTAAGTTTGATCGAGATCTATAATTGTTTGAGTCCACAGTGCTCTCTGGATGTAGGTGAACTACAACTCCAAAACTCAGGGTCATTGCCCACCAAACCTTTCCAGTATTTTCTGTTGGTCATGGGAGTTCTGTGTGCCAAGTTTGCTTCAATTCCATCATTGATGGATTTTAGAATGCTCTTTGATTGTAGGTGAACTATAAATCCCAACAACTACAATTCCCAAATGACAAAATCAATCTCTCCCCAACCCCACCAGTATTCAAATTTGGGCATATCGGGTATGCCAGTTTGGTCCAGTAAATGAAAATACATCCTGCATATCAGGTATTGACATGACGATTCAGAACAGTAGCAAAATGACAATTATGAAGTAACAATGGTTGAGGGGCACCACAACATAAGGAACTGTATTAAGGGGTCGTGGCATAAGGAAGGTTGAGAAATACTGCTCTAGTTCATCTCTGTGTTCTCATGATGGCATGCGAAGCATATAAAGGTGAGACAGGAGGAATGTGTGCAACAGCATCCTCCAACACATGTTCATGAGCAAAAGTGTCTCTGCCAAAAAGCTAGAAGAAGTGGCAGCTTCAGGCATGAAACTGCTCTGTATTTTTCCTGCCAGGGATGGGGAGAGGAGCTTGAAAGGTTTTCCCTCTCATGCAGTATGTTGACTTGTTCACCTTGACATTTCCCTTTCCACCTCTCTCTCTCTTTCTCTTTCTCAGCAAAATGTCTGGAGCTGGCCCTGGCTCTCAGCAACCAGTCCTGGGAGGCACTCATTGCCTCTAACAGTACCACAAATACTTGGACCTCATGACTAATAGCCATTTATCTTCCTACTTTACATGACTGTGCCTCAGACTCTCTTTCTAGGTTGGCACAATGGCCAACATCCTATTGACTTGCTGATGGAGCATTAACTGCTAACCTAGTGTTTCTCAATCTTCCTAATGCCACGACCCCTTAATACAGTTCCTCATGTTGTGGTGACCCCCAACCATAACATTATTTTACTTGCTATTTCGTAACTGTAATTTTGCTACTGTTATGAATTGTAAAGTAAATATCTGATATGCAGAATGTATTTTCATTCACTGGACCAGATTTGGCACAAATACCCAATACACCCATATTTGAATACTGGTAGGGTTGGGAGGGGGGTTGATTTTGTAGTTTTGTAGTTGTAGTTACTGGGATTTATAGTTCACTTACAATCAAAGAGCATTCAGAACTCCACCAACAATGGAATTGAACCAAACTTGGCACACAGAACTCCTCTGATCTACAGAAAATACTGGAAGGATTTGGTGGGCATCGACCTTGAGTTTGGGAGTTGTAGTTTACCTACATCAGAGAGCACTGTGGACTCAAACAATGATGGATCTGGACCAAACTTGGCATGAATACTCAATATGCTCAAATGTGAACACTGGTGGAGTTTGGGGGAAATAGACCTCGACATTTGGGAGTTGTACTTGCTGGGATTTATAGTTCACCTACAATCAAAGAGCATCCTGAATTCCACCAACGATGGAATTGTACCAAACTTGGCACACAGAACTCCCATGAAAAACTGAAAAATACTGGAAGGATTTGGTGGGCATTGACCTTGAATTTTGGAGTTGTAGTTCACCTACATCAGAGAGCACTGTGGACTCAAACAATGGTGGATCTGGACAAAGTTTGGCATGAATACTCAATATGCCCAAATGTGAACACTGGTGGAGTTTGGGGAAAATAGTCCTTGGCATTTGGGAGTTGTAGTTGCTGGGATGAGCCGGCGTTGTCCGGAGACACCTCCAAGGTCATGTGGCCAGCATGACTACATGGAGCGCCCGGGCAGCCTCCCTTGGCAGGCCCGATGGGCAGCGTGAGCCTGCCAAGGGAGGAGCAGCCCCGCGCGGCTTACTCGCGCGTAAAGCACCTCGCAAGGTGCTTTACGCGCGAGTAGGCCACACGGAGCAGCTGCCCTTGGCTGACTCACACTGCCCATCGGGTCTGACGGATAGCATGAGCCTGCCAAGGGAGGGGCACTGTGGGGGGCACTGTGGGGGATAAGTGCCCTTGGTGGGCTGAAAGTGGCCCGCGGGCCGTAGTTTGGGGAACCCTGCTCTAGCATAAGCAGGTGTTATGGCAGCATAAGTCATGCTACCCCTCTATTCTGCCTTGGTTAGACCACACCTGGAATATTGGGTCCAATTCTGGGCACCACAATTGAAGAGAGATATTGACAAGCTGCAATGTGTCTAGAGGAGGGCGACAAAAACGATCAAGGGTCTAGAGACCAAGCCCTATGAGGAGCAACTTAAAGAGCTGAGCATGTTTAGCCTGAAAAGGAGAAGGCTGAGAGGAGACTTGATAGCCATGCATAAATACGTGAGAAGAAGTCATAGAGAGGACGGAGCAAGCTTGTTTTCTGCTGCCCTCAAGACAAGAATGTGGAACAATGGCTTCAAACTACAAGAAAGGAGATTCCATCTGAACATAAGGAAGAACTTCCTGACTGTGAGAGCCGTTCAGCAGTGGAACTCTCTGCCCCGTAGTGTGGTGGAGGCTCCTTCTTTGGAAGCTTTTAAACAGAGGCTGGATGACCATCTGTCGGGGGTGCTTTGAATGTAATTTTCCTGCTTCTTGGCAGAATGGGGTTGGACTGGATGGCCCATGAGGTCTCTTCCAACTCTGTGATTCTGTGATTCTAAGCCACCAACAAGGTGTGAAAAATATAATGCAGGAAGCAGCCAGGCTTTGAAACTGCAATGCCATTCATTGCTAATCAAGGTGGCCAATTGCATCATTCCCACTTGCCTTAAGCAGACAAGAGTTCTTTCTCGCACCCTGGACATTCCACAGACACATAAACCTAACTTGCGTAGTTTCCAACAAACCTCACAACCTCTGAGGACACCTGCCATAGGTGTGGGTGAAACATCAGGTGATAATGCTTCCGGAACATGGCCATACAGATCAGAAAACTCACAGCAACCCAGTGATTCTTTCCATGAAAGCTTTCAACAACACAGTGCTATATTTTCTTTATCGTAAACCGTCCACCTTTGTGAGATGTTAGTGTCACTTGCCTGCCCTCTCCAATGAGACGTAGCCTGGGCAGTTGTGAAATACATACACAGGCATTTTCTGACTTTCCATCCCAGCACTCTTTTCCTCCCTCCGCTCTCTGTAATTGTACCCCAGGGAATAAATATAGCATTTCAGTGGCTCTTACTCAAGGAAGCAGCAGGATGCAGTCATTGAATCCGCTTATTTTCTCCTGCTCTCTTTGCAGGTCCCCCCTTTTGGGGTCTCGTGAATTCCGCCTGGAGCCTCTGTGCCATTGGCAAACGTCAGTCACCGGTGGATGTTAACACCAGCCAAATGGTGTATGACCCTTTCCTTCCTCCAATTCGACTAAGCACAGGTGGAAAGAAGGTGGGTATCTCTGTGTTTATTAAAACTAGGTAAGGTAAAGGTTTTCCCCTGACATTAAGTCCAGTTGTGTCCGACTCTGGGGTGTGGTGCTCACCTCCATTTCTAAGCCAAAGAGCCGGCGTTGTTCATAGACACCTCCAGGGTCATGTGGCCGGCATGACTGCATGGAGCGCCCTTACCTTCCCGCCAGAGCGGAACCTATTGATCTACTCACATTTGCGTGTTTTTGTACTGCTAAGTTGGCAGAAGCTAGGGCTAATAGAAGGAGGTAACACCACTCCCCAGATTCGAACCTGTGACCCTTCAGTCAGCAAGTGCAGCAGCTCAGCGCTTTAACCCACTGCGCCACTGGGGGCTCCTATTAAAACTATTGGTGCTCAATATATTGTCGAAGGCTTTTATAGCTGGAATCACTGGGTTGTTGGAGCCCCCGGTGGCACAGTGGGTTAAACCCCTGTGCCGGCAGGACTAAAGACCGTCAGGTCGCAGGTTCAAATCTGGGGAGAGGCGGATGAGCTCTCTCTATCAGCTCCAGCTCCTCATGCGGGGACATGAGAGAAGCCTCCCACAAGGATGATAAAACATCAAATCATCCGGGTGTCCCCTGGGCAACGTCCTTGCAGATGGCCAATTCTCTCACACCAGAAGCAACTTGCAGTTTCTCAAGTCGCTCCTGACACGACCAAAAAAAACCTGGGTTGTTGTGACTTTTCTGGGCTGTATCGCTATGTTCCAGAAGCATCCTCTCCTGACGTTTCACCTGCATCTATGGCAGGCATCCTCAGAGGTTGTGACGTCTCACAACCTCTGAGGATGCCTGCCATAGATGTAGGTGAAAAGTCAGGAGAGAATGCTTCTGGAACATAGCCGTATAGCCCGAAAACTCACAACAACCTATTGGTGCTCATTTTCTGGAAATAAATAACGACAAGTAAGCCTAGAAAAAAATCCAAATTTTAGAAGTTTTACCAATCTGAACTGGCAATACTGAGTTGCGTTATATTGACCCAATGACAGCTCTTGGCTCCAATGTCAATGAAGTAGCAAGTCCACTCTGGGTTTTAGTATCTACCTTAAAGGAGTGGTCAATATTTGGGCAGCTTCCCATGTACTAATGGTGCTTATCTCTCCGTCTTATCCTCCAGATCAGCGGCACCATGTACAACACAGGGCGACATGTCTCCTTTCGCCCAGACCCATTGCAGCTGGTTAATGTCTCTGGAGGTCCGCTTTTGTACAGTCACCGGCTCCAGGAAATCCGCCTGCATTTTGGAAGCGAAGATGGGTTCGGCTCCGAACACCAAATTGATGGCGAGACCTATTCTGCTGAGGTGATCTCAAGCCTTCTTAATAGTGGGCCTTTAAGACCAGTAAAGACCTATAATGACGTAATAGCAAGCCTCTGTAGATGTTACAGAGCTGCCCAATTCTAATATCCATAGATGCTCTGTATATGCTCATGTATAAGTCTACACCAGGGTTTCTCAACCTGTGGGTCCCCAGATGTTTTGGCCTTCAACTCCCAGAATTCCTAACAGCTGGTAAACTGGCTAGGATTTCTGGGAGTTGTAGACCAAAACACCTGGGGACCCACAGGTTGAGAACCCCTGGTCTAGACGTTTCAGTCTCTTTCTGATATGATATCTGATTTGAAGGACCAGCAATACTTTTTATGATGTGTTAGGGCCACACTTCTCAATCTAGAGTTTGGGACCCCTGGGGGGTTGTGAAGGGGTTTCAAAGGGGTCACTAAAGACCATCAGAAAACACACTATTTTCTGTTGTTCATGGAACTTTGACCCAATTCTGTCGTTAGTCGGGTTCAAAATGCTCTTTGATTGTAGGTGAACTATAAATCCCAGCAACTACACTCCCAAATGTCAAGGTCTGTTTTCCCCAAATTCCACATTTGAGTATATTGAGTATTTATGCCAAGTTTGGTCCAGATCCAGCATTGTTTGAGTCCACAGTGCCTTCTGGATGCAGGTGAACTACAAATCCCAAACTCAAGGTCAATGCCAACCAACAGTATTTTCAATTGGTCATGGGAGTTCTGCGTGCCAAGTTTGGTTCAGTTCCATCATTGGTGGAGTTCAGAATGCTCTTTGATTGTAGGTGAACTATAAATCCCAGTAAGTATAACTTCCAAATGACAAACTCAAATATCCCCCAATCCCACCAGTATTCACATTTGGGTATATTGGGTATTTGTGCCAAATTTGGTCCAATGAATGAAAATACATCCTGCATATCAGATATTTATATGACAATTCGTAACAGTAGCAAAATTACAGTTACAAAGTAGCAACGAAAATAATGTTTGGGGGTCACTACAACACGAAGAACTGTATTAAGGGGTTGTGGCATTAGGTTGAGAACCACGAAGCAAGTCTATACATCCCTTTCCTGCAGACTCCTAGGAATTCAAACCTTGAGGTTTCAGATTCAAAACTTGAGACCTCTTGTTGTGTCACAGGAGGTGAGACAATCCATAATGTCATACAAAGGATGTGTGTACATGCTTTCAAGTCACCCGATGACTTATGGTGACTGTGAATGTCATATGCAAGGAGTACTCAGAGGTTGTTTTGCCAGTTTCTTCCTCTCAAATAGAGCCTCCAGCACCTGGCATTTACTGGTGATCTCCCATCCTAGTAATAACCAGGGCTGATCCTGCTCAGCTTCCAAGATGAGATGGGATATAGTGCAAACATGAAGCATTTATGGCCGCATAATGCTACATTACAAATCTTTAACTGCAATACAGAGTGCCAGCTGGTGGGTATTAAAAAAATGAATGGCATATACAAAATATACTATTCAATAAAAAAACAGCTGGCATCCTATATTACAGTTAAGGATTTCGCAATGTAGAGTTATGGATGCGTAATTGCTCTGTATTGAAAGATGCTATGTATTCACATCCATGGTGCTCCTGCCTCAATTGAAAATGCCCCCTCCCAAACCTAGCTTAATACCAGTAGTGACACCAAAAGATGGAGGTTGGTTCAGCTGGTGAAGGGGATGCAGCATAATGACATTTCCGATTCCCTCTCAGCAACGAGAAAGGCTGCAATTATCAGAAGCGATTCCTTGTTGTAGCCTTGCTTTGCTGGAAAGAGTGGGCTGGGTATGCCATCTTGAGGCACCTATTCAGCTGGCATCTTGATGATTGCCAGCTGAATAGAACTCTATTGATCAATGTGGCTGGCGGTTGTTAAGGTCTTGGGCCAAGGGATGTTATTTATTTACACGTCCATAAATAAATAAATACGTGGTGTAGGATCTTGGCAAACAAATCTTAAGTAATGAAATGCTCTGCCCCACATTCACATGCTTTCCAAGGCAGTGTTCTCACCCTGAGACTCCTTCCCCTTGTGAACTAGAGGAAAGGGTCTACATCAGGACTAGGCTATAGCACAGCTAGTTGATAGCTAGCTGCATTAAATCACTACTGACTGAGAGGTCATGAGTTCGAAGCCAGCCCGGGTCAGCATGAGCTTCCGGTCATTAGTCTAGCTTGCTGACAACCTAGACTGTCAAGTAGGAAATTTAGGTATGCTTTATGCGGGGAAGCTAATTTAACTAATTTACAACGCCATAAAACCTTCCAGCAGCGTGCAGAAGAATGAGGAAATACTCCATCAAATGATTCGGTGTCACAAATAGACGGTGAAGCAGCAGCTCTCCCTGTGGCCAGAATTGAGCATACCCTCATGAAACCGGAAAAGCTGGAATGTTAAATTGCCTCAGTGTCTGTCTCTATATGTTGTATGTCTAATTAGCATTGAATGTTTGCATGTATATGTGCATTGTAATCCACCCTGAGTCCTCTGTGTGTCTGAATTCGGAAGTACCAGAGTTGTTGTTGTTGTTGTTGTTGTTGTTGTTGTTATTATTATGACAGACGAGAGCTCACCCCACTCCCTGGATTCGAACTGCTGACCTTTCAATCAGCAATCCTGCCAGCACAAGGGTTTAACCCATTGCACCACTGAGCCCCCAGTGGCGCAGTGGGCTAAACCCCTGTGCCGGCAGACTGAAGACCGACAGGTTGCAGGTTCAAATCCGGGGAGAGGCGAATGAGCTCCCTCTATCAGCTCCAGCTCCTCATGCAGGGACATGAGAGAAGCCTCCCACAAGGATGATAAAAACATCAAATCATCCGGGTATCCCCTGGGCAACATCCTTGCAGATGGCCAATTCTCTCACACCAGAAGCAACTTGCAGTTTTTCAAGTCGCTCCTGACACGACAAAAAACAAAACAAAACACCGAGATAGGAAACATGGGGCTGAGGGTAGTGGCAGTGCTTTGCTTTTGCTGCTTCGTAACTCTGAGGTCCACACCAACCCCTGCTGTGGGCTGTATCTGGCCCCCAGGCCACATATTGTGCAGGCCTGCGCTAGGCCTTATAAAAACCCTTGCTTCCAAATCTGCTCCTTCCAATGAACAAATTGCCCATGTACTTCTTTCTACATCTGACCTTTGATCATGGAAATAGCCTCAGGCTCTGTGAAGCCTTGTTTGCTAGTAACAGGATCAGCCCAGGTGTGTTTCAATGCTCCTACATCCAACAAAACCTTCTGCATAGAACATCAATGAAAAAGCTAGAGCAATCATTTTGTTTTGAAACAATGAAATATGTAGGGGCTGTACTTCCTCTCCAAACATGCTCCAAGCCATAAAAATGCAAGCTTCTACACATGTAGTCCAGCCTTTCCTAACTGAGTGATGCTCCAAATGGGTGGGGCTACACCATCTATCATCCCCGACCAGGTCGCTGGAGATGTAATTTAACACAGTGGTACTTAAAAGCGGTCGACCTTGGAGTGATGCTGGCCCATGAGCCATTGGCTGTCGACAGAGAGTTTTTAGTAGAGAAAAAATCAACTGTAGCTAATGTGCACAAATAGGGTGCCAGTCCCTAACACATTAGTTCTCTACCTTTCTAAAGCCGCAACCTCTTAATACAGTTTTTCATGTTGTGGTGACCCCCAACCATAACATTATTTTCGTTGCTACTTCACAACTGTAATTTTGCTACTGTTATGGATTGTAATGGAAATATCTGATATGCAGGGTGTATTTTCATTCACTGGATGAAATTCAGCACAAATCCCAATAGAAAATACTGTGTTTTCGGATGGTCTTTGGTGACCCCTCTAACACCACACCTCGCGACCCCCCCCCCCCCCCGGGCCTTGACCTCCAGGTTGAGAAATGCTGCCCTAACACATCATAAAGAGTATTGTTGGTCCTTCAAGTCAGATATCAGAAAGATACTTAAACTTCTAGACTTATACATAAATTAGAATTGGGAAGCTATTTTAAATCTATATCTAACGAAGGCCTGCTATTACATCTCGACCTACAGGTTGAGAAACACTGGACTTGCTGATCGTACTTTGATGCACAGTTCAGCTCTCCAAACATCCAAGGTCGCAGAAGTGTGACAAATACATGCATTGTTCTACACCTGCGAAACGCAAGGTTACTTTTTTATCACCCTGGTGTGAGTATCCTGTTTTCTCTTTTGCATTCACCTTTAGGTTCAGCTGATCCATTACAACCAAGAACTCTACCCCAATATCTCAGAGGCCTCCCGCAATCCCAACGGCCTGGCTGTCATTTCAATCTTTGCCAATGTAAGTCCTTCTTTCTCTGGAATAGAGAGTATAGCCTTCCGGCTGGGTCAAGATGGGAAAGAGACTGAATAAAGAAACAGATTCAAAGCTTTTGTGTGTTTTCTATTTGTAGATTGGACCAAGTCCCAACCCATTCTTAACCAGACTGTTAAACAGAGAGACCATCACCCGAATCTCATATAAGAGTAAGTATAATAGCTTATGAGGGAGGCAAGGAGAGAATGATGCTGAGTGCAAAAAAAGAACGTTTCCAAGCTATGATGGAGGGTTGCCATAAGATGTAGTGGTGGCGCAGTGGGTTAAATCCTTGTGCCGACAGGACTGCTGACCGAAAGGTCGGTGGTTCGAATCTGGGGATTGGGGTGAGCTCCCATCCATCAGCTCCAGCTTCTCATGCAGGGACATGAGAGAAGCCTCCCCCAGCATGGTAAAACATCTGGGCAACATCCTTGCAGACTGCAAATTATCTCACACCAGAAGCGACTTGCAGTGTCACTCCTGATATGAAAAAAGCTACTGTCTGAAATGGATTCAGAATGGAGAGCAATTTAATGACTGAATTATTCATCCACTGGGTTCTTGTAGTTTTTTCGGGCTGTATGGCCATGTTCTAGAAGACCTCACAACCTCTGAGGATGCCTGCCATAGATAAAGGTGAAACATCAGGAGAGAATGCTTCCAGAACATGGCCATATAGCCCAAAAAACCTACAACAACCCAGTGATTCCAGCCATGAAAGCCTTCAATAATATATTCCTCCACTTTCCAAGGCAATACACCTTTGAATACCTTATACTAAGAACAAACAAAAGGGGGCAATTATTTTATATTCATGTCCGTTTCCTGTGCAGGAAGCAATTGAGAGCAAAATGTGGGCCTTGATGGACATTTGATCCAATCCACCAGGGCTCTTCTGGCATGCTTGTTAATAAATAAATATGCACCTGTATATTCCTGATTTGATAGATGATGCTTACCTTCTTCATGATCTGAGCCTTGAAGATCTCTATCCAGAGACATTTGGTTTCATCACCTACCAGGGATCCATGACGACTCCTCCATGTTATGAAACCGCCACTTGGATCCTCATTGACCGACCTATTAACATTACCTCAGTTCAGGTGAGTCTTCTGACCCACTTAATGCAGAACAAGACCTTTTTGGCTTCCTATATGCCAATCCTGAACATGGAAAAATTGCCCATCATACTAGTTGGGGAATTCTAGGAAGCTAGGAAGGAACCCGTTTTTGGAATGACTTACTTTGAGAACTAGTTACTTTTTGAAATAATTTCCAAGGACTAGGTTGCCTTTTTTGGCCTATAATAGCCACAACTGCAATTCACTACTTTTCAGGGAAAATGGAATATATTCTCGATACTTATTATTCTCTCTAGGTACTTTTTTATTTATTGTGTCAGAAGTGCATTGAGAATACAGTTATACTGTATAGAAAAACCACAAAGTTAAAAACTTGGCATTATACTAAATGTCCTTTGACCAGAGGCTGGCCACTTTGAGTGCCTCTAGTGTTGCTGTGAGAAAATCCTCCATTGTGCATGTGGCAGGGCTCAGGTTGCATTGTAGCAGGTGATCTGTGGTTTGCTCTTCTGCACACTCACATGTCGTGGACTCCACTTTGTAGCCGTATTTCTTAAAGTTAAGTTTAGGGTTAGGGCATCTTGTGGTGCTCGAGCGCAGTCTGTTCAGTGCCTTCCAAGTCGCCCAGTCTTCTGTGTGCCCAGGAGTGTTGTATTCCAGTCCAGGAGCACCTCTGACTTTAAACACCACACTACTTTGGTAAAATCAGCAAGCTGTTTTTGAAGGATATATGTAAACAAAACAGTAAAATGGTAAAAACAGTAATCTCCAAAACAATATAGTCCATGGATAAAAGATAGTCCATGAGATACAAGGCACAAAGGTAAAACAAGGTAAAACATCAGATCCAAGGATGCAAAATCCAAAGAACTAGGCAGCATGGAAATCCAATACACAAAACAGGAGCCTGGCAAAACTGAAGCATGAAACGAGGAATATATTTGGAAACAAGACTGTCATGAAGATTCAGCATTGATTGACAAGACTGAAGTAACTCTTTCCCTTGTATCAATAAAAAGCTTTTCCTGACCCCAGAACCGAAAGGAAAGCATTTCTCTTGCCCTTACAACTAAATAAGGATTTCTTATCTCTTTTTTCCTGGAGACAAATTGACCTTCATTATACCTGAGAACTTTGTATCTGTTTACAAAAGTAAACTTTTGTATCTTCTATCTTCACTCTCATTAAATTCTGTACTGGACAAATCATCCTCTGAAGACAGTTTCTCAGAGAAATACTGTTGAGGGCCTCTCTCAAGAATGTGACCTTGTGAATCTGCAGGAGAAACAGACTTCTCACCTGGGCTTAACTCAGGGCCAGGAAAACCCTCATCGACAACAGACCCAGGCCTAGAAAACCCTTCATCCCCAGTGGCATCATGAACATCAGACACAATTACAGGCTGAACTACAACAAGGAGGGAGTTTCTCATCTGGTCTCAGCCACTGATTGAGGTTCCAGGTTTTGGCCTGCCACTTTTGGACTCTCTCTTGCAGAGGTGTTCCTGCAAGTGTCTCTGTAGATCTTAGGAAGCTATTTCTTGATTTAAGACATTGGCAGGCTGGTTGATATCTGAACAGAGGATGGGCAAGAGAATTCCAATGCTTTGGTCCTTTCAATAGTGACTGCTACTTCTCAGCAGATGTCAGGTGGTGCAATACCAGCTAAATTTCTCCAGCGGTGTAGGGTGTAGACATCCTGTGATAATGCAGCATGTCTCATTAAGAGCCACATCCACTGTTTTAACGTGGTGAGATGTATTCCACACTGGTCATGCATATCTCTAGGTACTGACTTTAGGTAAAAGTGGAAGGGAGGATCTTTTACATTCTTACAAATTCCAAAGTGCAGTATATGAATTGGCAATTCGATGGTACAAGGTAGAACAGCAGTAATATGGTAGTAACATCCCAATTTCGTTGAAAAGCTTAGGCTTTTCCCAACTAAGAAAATTCAAACAACTTCGTTCCTGTATGATTTCCCCCCACTGTATATGTTTGCTTTCCCCCATCTGCATCAGCCTTGCAATCCTCGCCATTCTTCTTTTCCCATCTTTCCATTCTCCAGATACACTCCCTTCGCCTTCTCAGCCAGAACCTCCCTTCCCAGATCTTCCGGAGCATGAGCGACAACTCAAGACCCCTCCAGCCTCTCTTACACCGAAGCCTTCGAGGCAACCGAGACCCGCGGCGCCCCACTCGGCGTTGCAAAGGGGGCAACTTTAGGCTACACGGTATGAAAACCCAAATCCCAGAAACAGAAACAAAAGCAAAAGAATGTTTTTTAAAATAGACAGTAGAAACTGTCCTTGGGGGAAAGGAACAAGTTGGAACAAATTTTCCCACGGGAGATAGGGCGGGTTATAAATGTATTATTATTTTACTGACACAAAACCACAGGATGTCACAACAAATGAGATCTATATGCTGGATTTCATATCAAAAAATCACAAGTCGAACACTTCCCAAGCGTCTAGGACTGTGTGATGTATTTTCGAATGATGTGCGCAGATCCAAGTAAGGTGGCCTTTTGCAGTTGACAGATTGTGATTTTGTCAGTGTTTATTGTTTCCAAATGCCAACTGAGATCTTTCGGCACGGCACCCAGTGTGCCAATGACCACTGGGACCACCTGTACTGGTTTATGCCAGAGCCTTTGCAGTTCGATTTTGAGGTCTTTGTAACAGCTGGGTTTTATCTGTTGTTTTTCCTCAGTGCAGCTGTCACCTGCTATAGCAACATCAATAATCCAGACTTTTTTCTTTTCCACAATCATGATGTCTGGTGTATTGTGTTCCAAAACTTTGTCAGTCTGCATTCGAAAGCCCCACAGTATTTTTGCATGTTCATTTCCCACAACCTTTGCAGGTTTATGATCCCACCAATTCTTTACTGCTGGGAGGTGGTACTTGTGACATAAGTTCTAGTGAATCATTTGGGCCACTGAGTTGTGCCTCTGTTTGTAGTCCATCTGTGCGATTTTCTTGCAACAGCTAAGAAAATGGTCCATGGTTTCATCAGCTTCCTTGCACAGTCTGCATTTTGAGTCATCAAAATTTATTATTATTATTATTATTATTATTATTATTATTTTACTATAATAAAATAAAATAAAAACACAGTATGACACAGCAAATGAGATCTATATGCTGGATTTCGTACCACAAAATCACAAGTCGAACACTTCCCATGCATTTAGGACTGTGTGATGTATTATTACTTATTTTATTATGTGTGATATTATGTGTGATGTATTATATTACTGGGTTGTTGTAGGTTTTTTCAGGCTATATGGCCATGGTCTAGAGGCATTCTCTCCTGACGTTTCACCTGCATCTATGGCAAGCATCCTCAGAGGATGTTTGCCATAGATGCAGGCGAAACGTCAGGAGAGAATGCCTCTAGACCATGGCCATATAGCCCGCAAAAACCTACAACAACCCAGTGATTTCGGCCATGAAAGCCTTCGACAATATTATATTATTAATGTTAATATTAATATTAGTAAATGGGATGTAGGAAATAATATCTTCAGCAAATCTTTGTTTATCTTCTCTTTTGCAGTGGACGGCACACGGCCTCCCAAAACGGCTGCGTAGCTGAAATCTGTCGCTGGAAGTTGTGTCCCGTTGAATGTTTGAGGGCGGCTGTCGCTCCTTCAAAGCGTGACGTCTGAGGAAGCTACAGCCTCCCACCTCTGGGTGACTCAATGGCCTCCCACCATGAACCGGGGATTAGTGTACAGTGTGAATCCACATTTGAGTTTTCATCTCAAGGGTGCTTGGAACACACATACTTACCCCGGTGTGGCTTCCAGAAGTTTACCAAAACATGACCAGGGCTATTTATAAGCAAAATGTGGCATGCTTCCCATTGAAGAGCCATATCTCAAAAGGAAATGGGAGCCCTCCTGGGCGCTTGAGGACTAGGCTCTTCCCCAATGGCATTGTTCCCTGAGTTCCCAATCACTTGTGTTCTGGACATCTAGTATATTTGAAACTTCTATGGGTCCCAAATGTTAGGGAGAGAGAATGTACCCCAAATTTTGGGCAGATCGGCCACGCTAGATTGTACTTTAAATGCTGCACTTACCTCAGAATGTTTCCTTAGGCAAAGAAAAAAGGGAGACTAACAAACCCCAAGATATTTGTGGGTATCCTAGAGAACTCGGCGCCCATAAGGCATGAAAGTCAAAGCAGGATGGTTCTTCCCTGCGGATGTTAATGTCCCGAACTTCAGAATGTTTGTGGGGGAAATGCAGAGATACCGTGGGGATAAATCCACAATCCTGGATTTCTTTCAATACTTGCAGAGGGGAGGGGACACTCACTTTGAACTTCACCCCACTAGTTCGAATTAACCAAGGGTGGAAAATACCAAACGGTATATCCCAAATCTCAGTGTTATCTTGGGAAGTTTAGGGAAATATAGAAAGAAATACCCTATAATCATTTCCAAATGGCCTTCAAGACCCTTAGCTGGGAAGCAAGGGAAGGGAAACATTTTATTGCCAAAAGAAATCGACTATTTGAATATGGATTAATATTATTAATTAAAAAAAAACAGTTTTCAAAACAAACTCTGGCGTTCCTGGAATGAAATATTTTGAAAAGTTCAGTTTGGAGTCAGCTGACTCAGGTCCATGTGTGGGTAAGTGTTTAAAGGAAGCCAAGTTTGTTAGGAAGAAGCAAGGGAAAATATACTTTCACCGTGTCATCAAAGGCTTTCATGGCTGGAATCACTGGGTTGTTGTGAGTTTTCCAGGCTGTATGGCCATGTTACAGAAGCATTCTCTCCTGACGTTTCACCCACATCTATGTTAGGCATCCTCAGCGGTAGTGAGATCTGTTGGAAACTAAAACAAATGAGGTTTATATATCTGTGGGATGTCTAGGGTGGAAGAAAGAACTCTTGTCTGTTGCACGCAGGTGTGAATGTTGCAATTGGCCACCTTGATTAGCATTGAATGGCCTTGCAGCTTCAAAGCCTGGCTCCTTCTTGCCTGGGAAAATCCTTTGTTGAGAGATGTTAACTGGCCCTGATTGTTTCCTGTCTGGAATCCCCCTGCTTTTTGGGGGGGGGGGGGTTTGCTCTTTATTTAATGTCCTGATTTTAGAGTTTTTAATACTGGTATCCAGATTTTGTTCATTTTCCTTTCTGTTGAAGTTGTCCACATGCTTGTGGATTTCAGTGGCTTCTCTGTGTAGTCTAACATGGTGGTTGTTAGAGTGGAGGAAACTATGAAAGTGAACAAAATCTGGCTACCTGTATTTAAAAAAAACCTATACAATCAGGACAGTAAATAAAGAGGGGAATTCCAGACAGGAAACAATCAGGGCCAGTTAATACCTCCCAACAAAGGATTCCTACAGGCAAGAAGCAGCCAGGCTTTCAAGCTGCAAGGCCATTCAGTGCAAATCAAGGTGGCTAATTGCAACATTCACACTTGTCTCAAGCAGACAAGAGTTCTTTCTCCCACCCTGGACATTCCACAGATATATAAACCTCACTTGCCTACTTTCCAGCAGACTTCACAACCTCTGAGGATGCCTGCAATAGATGTAGGTGAAATGTCAGGAGAGAATGCTTCTGGAACATGGCCATACAGTCCAGAAAACTCACAACAACCTATGTTTTCATCAATCCTAGGTTGAGATCCATATTTCATCGTCAGAATCCATTGTTGTTATGAAACAATCCAGATATTGCAGTCCAAAACCTAAAAACAACCAGAACAGAACGTAGCCAAAAGGCTTCCTGTCTTATCATGCTTCCTAGTTTCATTTAGTGACACCGTTCTCAGATAGGTGCTTCCTGAGATATTTGTGGCAAATGAGAGGCTGCTGTAAGCAAAAGCATTCTTCCACCTGATCATATCCAGAACTGCCTTGCTAAACAGAAGAAGAATATGACTGATCACCTGACAAGTGCTGAATTTCTTTCCTGCTGGCCAGGAAAATCTGTCTCTTCATCTGGTGAAGAACCCCCAAATGTAGGGAATGACAGCTGTGTAGACCACATAATGAACAGACTGTTCAGTCAAAATGGTGCAAACACACATTGCATAGAGAAGAAAGATTTGAAACTTTAGGAATTTTTGACTACAACTCAAAATGTTCAGGGTGATCTTAAGATGGAGAAGAAAAATCAGTGGGAAAATTATTGTAGCCATGACAGACCTGAGCCACTTTTACAGTGGCCATCCTGAACTAGAGTATTCTGGAAACTGAAGTCCAAAAATATAATTTCCAAGCTCTGGTCTAGATCTCCCGATAGACCAGTAGTTCTCAACCTTCCTAATGTCGCGACCCCTTAATACAGTTGCTCATGTTGTGGTGACCCTCAACTATAACATTATTTTCGTTGCTACTTCATAACTGTCATTTTGCTACTGTCATGAATCGTAATGTAAATATCTGATATGCAGGATGTATATTGATTCACTTTGGCACAAATACCTGATATGTCCAAATTTGAATACTGGTGAGATTGGGAGGGGGTTGATTTTGTCATTTGGGTGCTGTAGTTGCTGTGATTTATAGTTCACCTACAATCACGAATACTCAATACGCCCAAATGTGAGCTCTGTTGGAAAATAGACCTTGACATTTGGGAGTTGTAGTTGCTGGGATTTATAGTTCACCTACAACCAAAGAGCATCCTGAACTCCACCAACGATGGAATTGGACCAAACTTGGCACGCAGAGTTCCCATGACCAACAGAAAATACTGGAAAGGTTTGGTGGGCATTGGCCTTGAGTTTTGGAGTTGTAGTTCACCACATCCAGAGAGCACTGTGGACTCAAACAACGATGGATCAGGACCAAATTTGGCACGAATACTCAATATGCCCAAATGTGAACACTGGGATTTATAGTTCACATACAATCAAAGAGCATTCTGAACCCCACTAACGGTAGAATTGGACCAAACTTCCCACACAGAACTCCCATGACCAACTGGAAATACCATGTTTTCTTTTTTTTTTAATTATTTATTCAAATAGACATACATTTGCAAGTGTTTGTTGCATATAGTTCAATATTGTGTTTTCTGATGGTCTTTGGTGACCACTCTGACACCCCCCTCATGACCCCCCCCCCCCGGGCTGAGAAACGCTGTGATAGACCAGTGGCTCTCTACCTGTGGGTCCCTAGATGTTTTGGCCTTCAGCTCCCAAAAATCCTAAACTGGCTGGGATTTCTGGGAGTTGTAGGCCAAAACACCGGGGAACAACAGGTTGGGAACCACTGCATTAGACAATGATGTCTCACAGAGCACGTCAGCACTTATGATATAAAGAAACAGCAAACGGGTAACCAAAACCCGTTTGCTGATCCAAAGTTGGCTCAAAAAGTTAGCCTTCTCCAAAATGCTACCTGTTCCATATTCCGGGCCAGATAGACAGGTGCCAGTGAGAGGTTTCAAGGTGGGCATAAGGCAGTGAAGCAGAGAATAGAGATTTGGATTTGTTGGGCACAAGGGGGGCATCATGGAACAAGATAGGCCTGTGCAAAAGAAATGGTCTCTCCTTGAATGGAGACTGAATCAAACCGCTCGCAATGGACATGAAAAGAGTAGCTTTTAAACTAAGCTCTAGGGGACATTTGCCTGGAGCGGGGATCCATCCAGTTTGGGCTAAATCACCCCTTTGGGATGAAAATGAAAGCGTTTGTGATTGCCCAACTAGGGATGGAATGGAAATAAGATGGCATTAAAACACGACAGCCAAAGAGACCTAAGCACTGAGGTGAGGAGAAATGTGTGCACCATAGACATAAAGGGGGTTCAAATGGGTGTTTCAATGCTAATGCTAGAAGCCTCTGAGCGGAAATTTGAGCGTTATACAGCTTGGTTTTAAATTAGCATAACATAGCGAGGATAACTTGATGGGACAGAAAATCAGTAGGATGCGGTCCTTACAAACTGAAAAGAACAGGAAGGAGGAAATGGAGATGGCATTGCTCGCCGTAAGTCAGAAACAATTTACGGGCAAGTAGCAACAACAATCACTTCATATATCAGAGGGCAAAGCGTTAGACCAAGCAGCAACTCGAGAAAGAGTGGGGCCACGGGTGACAACTCTCATGCTTCGAAAGTAATTTAATGCTGGAGCCATGCAGTTATCCCCCTGATCAAAATGCTGAGTGTGATATTAAGCTGCTGGATGAGTCCAGGTTGTCCACGGGAGGAAAGTGTTGTAATAATAAGGGATGGGACCCACCCTCTCATTGACCAGGTATAAAATGCATGTTGCAATCATTACGGAGGTAATATAAAGCACTAATCTGGAATAGATGGCCCCAGTACTGTCCAGAGGGCAGTAATGGAATCCTAAATGTTGTTGTCAGAGATTGCAAAGCAAGGTGTGAGTGTTCTTGTTGAACCAAGTAGAAACAGTCACCTCCGACGTGCTCAGATTGAATTTATATGTTGAAGGGGGAAAGGTGAGAGAACCTGACATGATCACATTGGAAAGGAGGAGTGAGTACAAGTGCAGCTGGAATGGAACATTAAGGAGATTACAACTCTCCAAATGTAGGCAAGTTAACCTATATAAATAAAAATGTAATGTTCGTTTGTGGGATTAACAGAACTCAAAAACCACTGGACGAATTGACACCAAATTTGGACACAAAACACCTAACAACCCAATGTATGTCCTTCACTCAAAAAAATTGATTTTGTCATTTGGGAGTTGTAGTTACTGGGATTTATAGTTCACCTACAATCAAAGAGCATTTTGAACCCCACCAATGATGGAATTGAACCAAACTTGGCACAGAGAACTCCCATGACCAACAGAAAATACTCGAAGGGTTTGGTGGGCAGTGTCCTTTGGTTTTGGAGTTGTAGCTCACCTACATCCAGAGAGCACTGTGGACTCAAACAATGATGGATCTGGACTAAACTCTACACGAATACTCAATATGCCCAAATGTGAACACTGGTGGAGTTTGGGGAAAATAGAATCCTGACATTTGGGAGTTGTAGTAGCTGGGATTTATAGTTCACCTACAAGCACAGAGCATTCTGAACCTCACCAACGATAGAATTGGGCCAAACCTCCCACACAGAACCCCCATGTGGGCCACAGCAACACGTGGCAGGGGATGGCTAGTATCGAAAAAAAGATGCTGCCCTGGAATGTTTACTGCTGGTCAGGAAGAACAGTATGAAGTTCAACAGATTTTCTTTTATCATGTCAGAATTGAATTGAGGGTACAGTTATAATGTATTTAAAAACACAAGCAAAGATTTAAAAAACTTGGCATTATGCTAAATGTCCTTTGACCAGAAGCTGGCCACTTGGACTACCTCTAGTGTCGCTGTGAGAAGATCCTCCAATGTGCATGTGGCAGGGCTCAGACCCAATTTTAGTAAGTGGTCTGTAGTTTGCTGTTCTCCACAATTGCATGTCGTGGACTCCACTTTGTACCCCATTTCTTAAGGTTAGCTCTGCATACAGGCAACATCTGGAATGATTGCATCAGCGACTGCCTCCAAAAAATCCTGCAAATCTCTTGGGAAGATAGGCAGACAAATGTCAATGTGCTGGAAGAAGCAGAGACCACCAGCATTGGAGCAATGCTCCTCTGTCATCAACTCTGCTGGACTGGCCACATTGTCCGAATGTCTGATCACCGTCTCCCAAGGCAGTTGCTATTCTCCCAATTGAAGAACGGAAAATGGAATGTTGGTGGACAGGAAAAGAGATTTAAAGATGGGCTTAAAGTCACTTAAAAACTGTGGCATAGATACAGAGAACTGGGAAGCCCTGGCCCTTGAGCACTCTAACGGGAGGTCAGCTATAACCAGCAGTGCTGCAGAATTCAAAGAGGCACAAATAGAAGGCGAAAGGGAGAAATGTGCCAAGAGGAAGGCGCATCAAGCCAACTCTGACTGGGACCACCTCACTGTGGGAGAACATGTGGATCAAGAATAGAGCTCCACAGCCAGCTATGGACCCACCGCCAAGACACCACACCTGGAAGACCATCATCCTCGAGCTACAAGGGATCGCATAAGTAAGAAAGTAAAGTATCTCATGGTACCAGAGTGCAGTCTTTTTAAGACCTTCCAGATTGCCCAATCTTCTGTGTGCCCAGGAGGGAGTCTCTCCTCTGGTATCAGCCACTGATTGAGGCTCTGGGTTTTAACCTACTATTTTTTGGATTCTCGCTTGCTGAGGACTTCTTGCAAGTGTCTCTGTAGATCTTAAGAAGTTGTTTCTTGATTTAAGGCATTGGTGGGCTGGCTAATATCCAAACATAGGGTTGGTCAGAGATGTCAATTCCTTGCTCCCCTCTTTACTGGCTGCTATTTCCCAATAGATGTCAGGTGGTGAAATACCAGCTAAACTGTGTAATTTCTCCAGTGGTGTGGGGTGTAGACATCCTATGATAATGCGGCATGTCTCATTAAGAGCCACATCCACTGTTTTAATGTGGTGAGATGTATTCCACACTGGGCATGCATACTCAGCAGCAGAGTAGCAAAGTGCAAGGGCAGATGTCTTCAATGTGTCTAATTGTGATCCCCAGGTTGTGCCAGTCAGCTTTTGTACGATATTATTTTAGCACCCTCTTTTTGCGTGATAGTCAAGCATTGCTTCTTGTAAGTCAGAGCACAGTCCAGGGTAACTCCCAGGTATTTGGGTGTGCTGCAATGCTCCAGTGGGATTCCTTCCCAGGTAATCTTCAAAGCTCGAGATGCTTGCCTGTTCTTAAGGTGAAAAACACACATCTGTGTTTTAGATGGATTAGGAATCTGTTTTCCCCTGTAATAGCTAGTAAGAGCATCTAAAGCTTTGGAGAGCTTCTGTTCAACAATTTCAAATCTTCCTGCTTGAGTGTTGATGGCATGATCATCAGCATAGATGAAACTCTCTGTCCCTTCTGGAAGTGGCTGGTAATTTGTGTATATGTTGAATATTGATGAAGCAAGTACTCTCCCCTAAGGCAGGCTGTTCTTCTGTTCTTCTGTTTTTGCCATCTGCTTCTCTGGCCCTAGAACTCAACAAAAAAGCTCCTGTTTTGTAGCATATTTCCTATGAAGGGGCTGAAGTGGTAGTCCTTTGTAATATTATACATTTTTTTCAGGAGAAGACGATGATTTACAGTATCATATGCTGCTGGCAGATCTAAGGAGACAGCTCCTGTAATCTGCTGCTTTTCGAAACCATCTTCTATGTGCTGAGTCAGATTCAAAATTTGCGATGTGCAGCTTTTGGCTTTCCTGAAACCAGCTTGCATAGGTCTATTCTTTCCATAATTCTGTACAAAATAAGTCTCTCCACAACTTTGTAAAGATGGCACAAGGAGACTGGTCTCTATAGCTTTCTGCCCTGTTCAACAGGCTGTATTTTATGACTTTCTGGATCTTTAGCTATGTTGTGGAAATGCAAGTAAGCCCTATTACTGGATGCTCACCTGAGGACTTTTGGTCACTTCTGGAGTGAGAGAATCAGCTGTCTATGAAGACGTTGCCCAGGGGATGCCCGGGTGTCTTGCAATCCTGTGGGGAGGCTTCTCTCATGCCCTTGCGCCATGCTACTCTGCTGCTGAGTATGCATGCCCAATATGGAACACATCTCACCATGCTAAAACAGTGGATGCGGCTCTTAGTGAGACATGCCGCATTATCATGGGGTGTCTGCGCCCTACACCACTGGAGAAATTACACTGTTTAGCTGGTATTGCACCACCTGACATCAGCCGGGGAGTAGCAACCAGTAGTGAAAGGACCAAGGCAGTGACATCTCCGTGAGCCCGAGCGCGGCTGAGACCCCCGCCTTCAAATTGGTGTGAACCGCAGCGGAGAGTTCCGCAGTTCCTGGGAGCCAAATTTGGGACCAACGGATGAAATGTGCCCCAGCAGCTAGCTCAAAACCAGGAATGCCTGCAGCTTTCCTTTGCTTTCCCCTTCTCCCTACATTGTAACCTTCCCCTAATAAAAGTACTTGAAACTTGCAACATTTAATCTCTCCGCTTGATACTTTTGTATCTTTCCCTGCCTCAGACTAATCCAACATTAAAATAAACCTTTTTCCAGGCTCCGGAGAGCTGTGAGCCTGCCAGGGGCGCCTACTGGCACCTCCGGAACGCCGGATCTGCGTTCGTTTAAACCGCGGATACGGAAACCGCCATTTTGGACCCCCGTATCCGCTAAAACAACAAAATGGCGGATCGACGCCGTTCCAATTTTGTATTTTTCTGCTATCAATTCTAAGACTAACTGCTATCTCCCTTTCCTCATTTTGGACTCCTACACCCAGGGAATAATTGATTTGTTTAAAGTATTATATTTGACAGAAATCAGCTGTTTGTCAGATTTTGCCGGCTTCTTTCAAGGCAGCCTGTTTCTTTCCAACACCGCCTGCTCCTGCTTGGCCCCAGCAGCCGGGGACTCACTATGGTCACCCATGGGAGGCTCCGAGAGGGCGGCAAGGCAAGGATCCTGGGCCCCGGAGAGAGACATAGTTCCCTAAAGGACGGACAATGGACTCTGTTGCTATCCAACCCAGCACTCATCGTCGGACTTCCTGCCTTCTCTTATTGACTCCCTGCCTCATACACTGGACTGTTTTGCCATATCCCTGGACACGAACTTCCTGGCGATGCCTGCCCTGAAATGCAAGCAGCCTCCATTTCCACGCGCCTTCACCAAGGGACCATGAAATCCCCCATCTGCTTCATAATAAAGATCAAATGTTATAATAAACTTTCCTGAGCTGGGGATGGGGTTTTGCTTTATGAAATGTATGTAATGAAATGTTGTATGGAATATACTGTATCCCCTTTTTTCCCCCGCCTTTCCTGTTGACCCTTGCCCCACAAAATGTGACCTGAAGATTACTGTGATGCCCTGGGGAGGAGTTCCTCTGTTTTCCCCAAACCCTTCCTGATTGACTCATCAGCATGAAACCATACCTGTTGATTCCCACTCCTCACCCTCTGAGCATGTCTAGTGAGGGGAGGAAGTCAACAGAAACTTGGATAAAAGATTGATTAACTCAAACAAAGACAATGTTGATCCCCCTTTGAGGTCCGTTGTCTGGCCGATATTCTTTTCCCCAAAGCCATTCCAAAACAGGAAAACCTTTGTTTACAATCACAGCTGGCCGGCCGTAATCCCATCACTTCTCCATTGTGAAAGCTCATCCCACCCCCTCGCTCCTGATTGGTCCATCCTCGGGAGTGAGAAAAACATTCCAATTGGCCCCTAGGAGGCGGAGAAGCACGCTGATTGGCTCGGAGGCGGGGCGAGTCGCCAAGCCTCCTCCCAGCTGTACCGCAGCTAGCCAATCAGCGCGAAGCCGGCCGGCAGAGGGCGGGCGGGAATTTTGAATTGTTTTCTTTGTGTTTTCCCCTATAAAAATGTCTGTAACCATCCTAGCTTTATGCTTGCAGTGGAATTATTCCTGCTTAGCATCCGATCACAGCTGGATCGCAAATAAACTTCGGTCGCTGACTTCTTCCGCCTTGTGTGGTATTATTCATTATTTTAAACTATTTTATCGTGGATTGGCATCTTCGCTGGCCTCACCAAGGTTTTCCAGGGACTCTCTTTGGTGCAGTCCCCGGGGAGCCCTCTCTCGAAGGGAGATCCCCCCCCCCCCACAAAAGAGCTCGATATCATCCAGCCTACCCCGTTTGGGTATCAGCCAGCACGCCAATAGCTTAAATCAAGCAATAGTTTTTTAAGATTTACAGAGACACTCGCTGGAACACCTCAGCAAGCGAGAGTCCAAAAGTGGCAGGCTCAAACCCAGAACCTCAATCAATGATTGATACCAAATGAGAGACTCTCTCCTGGGCACACAGAAAACTGGGCGGCTTGGAAGGTGCTGAATAGACCGCGCTCTGACACCATGAGATGCAAATCCAACCTTAAGAAATGGGGCCACACAGTGGAATCCATGATATGTGAGTGTGGAGAAGAGCAAACCACAGGCTACCTACTGCAATGTAACCTGAGCCCTGCCACATGCACAATGGAGGACCTTCTTGCGGCAACACCAGAGGCACTCCAAGTGGCCAGCTACTGGTCAAAGGACATTTAAAAGAATACCAAGTCTGCAAACTTTGTGTTTTGTTTGTTTGTTTGTTTTTAATGCAATACAACTGTTTTGGTTCGCTCCTGACACGATAAATAAATACCTGAGGACTTCTGATCTGTATTGGACATTCCTATTGTGTTCTGGTTTTTCCAACTTGGTGTTCACATGAACACAAGGGAGTACTCAAATGCACATCAGTACCCACTGCATATCAGACCGTTATGCAACATTAGGCACCCCGTTGCCTACTTCTGAGAAATGAACAGCCATATACAGTGTGTGTTGTAGCAGCCCTTCAGCGAATACTCAATTCAGTTCTGTGTACATATAAGGCTATTTGTGAAAATGTAAATCCCAAACAGAATCCCTACTGATATCCTCAGCGTGGTTAAGAAGAAACACCCATTTAGGTGTAATAGAAGGTAAGGAACCCTCATCCCTGGGGAACTGGAACTGTTTACAAACAAGGAAAAGAAAAATGAACACAAAGGATAATGTAAAAAGAGGGTGTGAGGGTTTGTTTTGAAAGGAAAGGACTTGAGGAGTGTGCTGTGAATATCAAGAGCAACAATAAAGAATTCTTTATGTACATCATAAGAAGGGAAATAAACATGTATCACCATGGAGTAAAAGAAAGAAAGTGTACAGCAAGTAAACCTATTATCTTCATTGATGGTGTGTGTGTGCGTGTGTGTGTGTGTGTGTGTGTGTGTGTGTGTGTGAGGAATGACTTGAGAAAATGCAAGCCGCTTCCAGTGTGAGAGAATTGGCTGTCTGCAAGTAAGTTGCCCAGGGGATGCCCAGATGTTTTGATGTTTTACCATCCTTATGGAGGGAGGCTGAATCAGTTGAATGCAAACTACTATTGTATTCTCGGTTTGCAGCAGCTGAAGTAAGCCATGGATGAAGGAGGAAAGCTGGGGAAAGATTCCGGGACATTTTAAAAGCAGCTGGAAAATGGGATAGCAGAGGATTCAACTGCCAAATGGAGATAGTTGAGGATATGATCTGTATCCTCAACTTCCCATCAACCCCATCCCAAAGTTCACCCTTTGGCTCATGGCATTTTTTGGTATTCAAGCAGATTTAATTGCCTGGTTGTTGTAGGTTTTTCAGGCTATATGGCCATGTTCTAGAAGCATTCTCTCCTGATGTTTTGCCTGCATCTAAGACAAGCATCCTCAGAGGTTTTGAGGTCTCACAACCTCTGAGGATGCTTGCCATAGATGCAGGTGAAACATCAGGAGAGAATGCTTCTAGAACATGTCCATATAGCCGAAAAACCTACAACAACCCAGTCATTGCAGCCATGGAAGCCTTCAACAATAGATTTAATTACCACTGGAAGAGTCCACAGTAGCTGCTAGCCAGTGGCACAGTAGGTTAAACCCTTGTGCCGGCTAGACTGAAGATCGACAGTCGTAGGTTCAAATCCGGGGAGAGCGCGGATGAGCTCCATCTGTTAGCTCTAGCTTGCCATTCGGGGTCATGAGAGAAGCCTCCCACAAGGATAGTAAAAAATCAAAACATCCGGACGTCCCCTGGGCATCAGACGGCCAATTCTCTCACACCAGAAGTGACTTGCAGTTTCTCAAGTTGCTCCTGACACACACACACACACACACACACACACAAAAGCATTACAAAGAGGCGGCACATACAGCTTCAAGATTTGAGTTCTCCGGAACAGAAATAGATGGCCAGAGTGACCTTATCAAACACAGCTCCCTTGGGGATAGCCTTTCCCAGTACAAAAGCCTGGAACACAGAAACTGGGGCATCCGAAATAATTATAAAGTGCAAAGTTGTTACCAGGTAGACGTAATTACCTGCAAAGGGGAAGGAGGGAGTGCGAAGTGTGAATAGAGCTCACAATTCAACCCAGCAGGTGCTGAAGCAAAAGAGGTCCAACTGCCCCCTGGCGGAAACCTTCCTTTAACTGTGCCACAATAATTGAATCCAGCCACAGCAGCAGGAGGCAAAGATGCTCAGTGGAAGGAGGGAGGGAAGGAGGAAGGAAGGAAGGAAGGAAGGAGGAGGAAGCAAATATTACTCAGCCCTATTTTCATGTGAAGGGCTTCACTTGCTGAGAATGGGGCCTGCAGTTCTGAAGCTGATCCATAAACATAGCCATTCTTTCCCCATTCACTCCCTCCTCTCTTTCTGCTTCAGTCTGGAAACTGGAAACGTATGGAGGACTACAACTCACAGTATCCTCTATTCTAAGTCAGGGATTTTGGGAGCTGTAACTTTTCTGAGCCCTTCCAGTGGGTTAAACTCTTGTGCCGCAAGACTGAAGACTGACAGTCGCAGGTTCAAATCCGGAGAGAGTGTGGATGAGTTCCCTCTGTCAGCTCCAGCTCCCCATGCAAGGACATGAGAGAAGTGTCCCACAAGGATGGTAAAACACCAAAACATCACAGGAACCCAATACAGCATATTATTGGATTTGATTCGCTTACAATCCCTTACCAACATTTCACAGGGGTTTTGTGTGTGTGTGTCAGCAGCGACTTGAGAAACTGCAAGTCGCTTCTGGTGTGAGAGAATTGGCTGTCCTCAAAGACATTGTCCAGGGAATACTCTGGTGTTTTACCATCCTATGGGAAGCTTCAATCATGTCCCTGCATGGGGTGCTGGAGCTGACAGAAGGGACCTCACCCTGCTCTCCGGATTTGAACCGCTGACTTTTCGGTCAGCAGTACTTCTGGTACAAGTGTTTAACCCAGTGGTTCCCAAGCTTTAGTCCATGGACCATCAGTGCTCCACAAGAACTAAAATATAGTCCTTGGCCTCACCATCACTACACCTTTGCAACAAGAGCAACTGGTCTCGTGAAACCCTCTTATAGTATTGAGGCTTCTTAAATGCTAGCTGTACCAGCAATGTGTTGCTGTGGCCAACCTTCCCTCCCTCTTTCTCTCCTTCCTTCTCTCCCTCTTTCCTTCCTTCTCTTCCCTTCCTTCCACCCCTTTCCTTTCCTCTTTCTTCCCTTTCTTCCTTCTCTACTTATTCTTGGACTGCAACTCCCAGCAGTCCTCCAAAGTTCACTAAAAAAGGATCAATCTATCTACCTGCCTATCTAACTCTATCTAATCTATCTTATCTATCTGGAGGATTGCTGGGAGTTGCAGTCAAGGAATAGGAAATTGGAAATATGCAGGGATTGGGATACTCTCAAAGAAATCCAAGGAGAAGAAAGCTTGCAGCTTGGAAGCAATGCATTTGGATCATCCTCCTCTCCTAAAGGCCCTTATCTAGGGGATACTGGGAGCTGGAATTCAGAAGAGAGTGTGGATATGCTATTGTGTGTTTTGTTTGTCAGGGGAGTTGTTTTGTGCATGCATTATAGCATCTTTTTGCTTTTTTTTTTTTTTTGGCTTTTTAGGTCCCTTTTTCTGTGTTTTTCAGTGTTTTTATGAGTGATGGTTATTCATTGGCCTGATAGATGTATTGTGTCCAAATTTGGTGTCAATTTATCCAGTGGTTTTTGAGTTACGTTAATCCCACAAACGAACATTACATTTTTATTTATATAGATGGTTTTCTGCAGGTGAATAGATGGAAACTACTGGATGGTATATGTTCTGCATCAGAAACTAGAGCTGATATGGTCTGTCCAATGCCATTTTCTGAATCAGCATCGCAAATAGCCAAATCAAATCTAAAGTTCACTAAAAAAGGATTCGTAACCCTTTTGGTACTAATGTTGGAGAGTGTTCCCTGTTCAAAGTGGTCCCTGGTGAAGTGGTCCTTGGTCAAAAAAAGGTTGGGAACCACTGGCTTAACCCATTGCCCCATCGGGTGAAAAATCAGGATGTATGCATGCATTGATATCAGAGTGTGGTCAAGAGGGCAAAAGATACGAATGATAAAGAACACAGAAACTGGGAGAAGCTGCAGGAGTATTTTTGCCTGAACCTATTGGGAAGAGCAAGCTTTGACTCCCTCCTCTCCTTTTTTTGAGTTGTTTTGCACTGGGAACTCTGTTTGCAGCAACCGACGTAGGTGGACGAAATAACAGGAGGAAAGAGCAACCAGGACAATTTAATAACAACTGAAAAAGTGGGATAACAATGGATTCACCAGAAATGTCGCTGCCAAATTGAAATAGTTGGAGGCTATGCCAGAAGCAATTCTACCTGGGGTTTTGGAGATTGAAGTCCAAATTAGCTTTGGTTCACAAGCCCTGTGTCCTCCCACCTCCTGTGCCATAGGAATTGTTTTCCTGTCGGGCAGAACCAATTGACATGCCCTTTTTTGTTTAAAAAAATACCAGTGTTGTTCAGTATTGGCATTGAGAAAAAAGCAGTTTATCATCCACTGGCTTTCACTGCTTTCTGTGGGAACAGGAACTACAGTAGAGTCTCGCTTATCTGACCTTCGCTTATCCGACATTCCATCTTATCCAACGCTCTTATCTGACACCCCTCTTTTCCTTCAGCATTTCTCCTTCAATTAAAGGAGCCCTCCCCAACTCTCTCTCCATTCCCAATAAGGAGAAAATGCAAGAGAAAGAGGAGGAAGAGGGAGGAAAGGTGGAAAAGAGGCAGGTCTGAAAACGGAAGCGTCCTCCCTCCTTTCCTCTGTGATTTCCATGCTTCTTTCTGCATCCGGGCACTTCCTGCTGGGCCGCTCTAGCCCTGAGACATTGCCTTGCCTTAACCTTTGAATCCCTGTTGTTAGTATTCTAGGTGTCTACCACCACATCAGATGGGTAATAGGAGACTTCGTATTATCCGACATATTCGTTTATCCGATGTTCTGCTGGCCTGTTTATGTCAGATAAGTGAGACTCTACTGTAGGTTCACGGAAAGAGCTAGCTTCAAACACTAATGGAATAACGAGAGTTACTCCAATATCAATTTACGAGGGTTGAATGAAAAGTAATGCCTCCACCTTCGTAACTCCTCAACAGATGGCAGTACTGGTATGCGGCAAGTACTGGCTTGTTCAGTAGACTCTCCTCTATAGTTCCGAGAGTTACTCCAATATCAATTTACGAGGGTTGAATGAAAAGTAATGCCTCTACCTTCGTAACTCCTCAACAGATGGCAGTACTGGTATGCAGCAGGTACTGGCTTGTTCAGTAGACTCTCCCCTACAGTTCCATTTTGGCGGCAAGCCTTAGCATTGAATGGTTGTGTTGTTAAAGTGCAAAGTATGGAACCCTGCACAGACAGTCAGCTAATGCGACTTAAGCAACATGCAGTCATTGCATTCTTGACAGCAGGTGCCACCCCAAAGGAGATTCATCAGAGAATGCAAGCTGTTTAAGGTGATTGTGTTGATGTGAGTACTGTGCGTTGTTGGGTGAGTAAGTTTAAAGATGTTGAGATGGGAATATCTGACTTGCGTGACAAACAAAGAGTTGGATGTCCTGTGACAGCAACCACCGAGTTTCACAAGCAAAAGGTTGACAGATTGATTCAGGATGATCACCGTATCACTCAGAGAGAAATTTCAAGCATAATCGGCATTTCACAAGAACATGTGGGTCACATTATTGCTTTGCTTGGCTTTCGGAAGATCTGTGCACGAAGGATTGCGGAAACAGAGTGTCGACTTCTTCCGTGACAGCTTCAGAAAATTTATTCATTGTTGGCAGAAATGTATCCAATTGTCTGGTGATTATGTGGAAAAATGAATAGTGGTAGTTAAAGAGCATATTCTAAGGATTATTTCTGCGTTTGATTTATTAAAATATTCCCATCCAAACCCAAGTAACAAAGGTGGAGGCATTACTTTTCATTCAACCCTTGTATATATATTTTTAAAACCACTTAATAGTTTGTTTTTCTTAATAATGTTTATTATATTTACACCTCATCTCTCTTCTTGCCATGGAACTTCAGATGATAAACAGAGGACTGCAGTCTTCTATCCAGATACTGGCCACATATAGGCTGCTGAAACATGTGCCTTCAAACCAATCCCAGAGACCTTTATGGCTTCAGAGCAATAGTTTAGACACCTTTGGAACTAAACACACCATTCCAACCCTGGTCTCCAGTTCTTCTGATCCAGGCATGGGCAAACTTGGGCCGCCTGGATGTTTTGGACTTCAACTCCCACCATTCCTAACAGCCTCAGGCCCTTTCCTTTTCCCCCTCAGCCGCATAAGCTGAGGAAGGGGCCTGAGGCTGTTAGGAATGGTGGGAGTTGAAGTCCAAAACACCCAGGCGGCCCAAGTTTGCCTATGCCTATTCTAACCCATTCTTCTCCCAAGGCTGACTCCTTCCTCACTCAGCCCAGATGTTCCTTCTAATCTACAAGGTGTTTTACTAGACAATTAGTATCACGATGAATCATTAATCACAAAGGAAAGGAATCGGTACAGAGAAAGACAGCTTCATTCTTTGTCCCAGGGAAATGTAATGCTTAAGTCTTGCAAACGCTCCTGATAGATCTGGTCAAAACATTCACTCTGAAGAGGGGTGAGATGGTTCTTCCAGTCTCCAGAGATCCCTGGAAATCAATAGAGAAGTAATAGACCATTAGATGTGGGACAAATGTGGTGGAGGAATTTTTATGACTAATAGCCATATTATAAGTATGTTGGCAATAAAAATTGCATAATAATAATAATAATAATAATAATAATAATAATAGGATTTAAAGATCGAACTGCAAAGACTCTGGCACAAGCCAGTCAAGGTGGTCCCAGTGGTGATCGGCACATTGGGTGCAGTGCCTAAAGACCTTGGCCTGCACTTAAAAACAATCAGCGCTGACAAAATTACCATATGTCAGATGCAAAAGGCCACCCTTCTCAGATGTGCACACATTATTCGTCAATACATTACACAGTCCTAGACACTTGGGAAGTGTCCGATGTGTGATCAAATACAAAGCCAGCATAGCGATCTTGTTTGCTGTGTACTAATCTTGTTATGTATCTAATAATAATAATAATAATAATAATAATAATGAAAAAGGAGACGGAGAGCCTGATTGTAGCAGCCCAAGAACAAGCCATTAGAACTAATGCCATCAAAGCCAGAATTGAAAAGTCAACGACAGATTCCAAATGAAGACTCTGCAAGGAAGCAGATGAAACAACAGATCACGTCCTCAGCTGCTGCAAGAAGATCACGCAGACAGACTACAAGCAGAGGCACAAGACCGTTGCTCAGATGATTCATTGGAACTTGTGCCACAAATACCATCTGCCTGCTACAAAGAACTGGTGGGATCACAAGCCGGAAAAGGTTACAGAAAATGAACATGTCAAGCTACTCTGGGACTTCCGAATTCGGACAGACAGAGTTTTGGAACACAATACTCCTGACCTCACGATTGTGTTAAAAAACAAAGTATAGATTGTCAATGTTGCAATCCCAGGTGACAGCAGGATTGCAGAGAAACAACTGGAAAAGCTGACACAATATGAGGATTTAAAGATCGAACTGCAAAGACTCTGGCACAAGCCAGTCAAGGTGGTCCCAATGGTGATCGGCACACTGGGTGTAGTGCCTAAAGACCTTGGCCTGCACTTAAAAACAATAAGCACTTACAAAATTACCATCTGTCAGATGCAAAATGCCACTCTACTCGGATCTGCACACATTATTCGCCAATACATCGCACAGTCCTAGACACTTGGGAAGTGTCCGATGTGTGATCAAATACAAAAGTCTGCATAGTGATCTTGTTTGCTGTGTACTAATCTTGTTGTGTATCTAATAATAATAATAATAATAATAATAATAATAATAATAATAATAATAATGTTTATTTATATCCTGTCCCTTCTACCCAGAGGACTCGTGGCAGCTTACAACATAATAATACAATACAAAAAGGGCAATTGGCACTTTAACTGTAAAATATGACCCCCATATCCATAGGGCTGGTATTTGCAGTTTCATTTATCCACATCTGATGAAATAAGTCCTATTTAGGCATTTTATGGGTCCTCCAGCATGAATTTGGAGGGTTTTGTGTATTGACACAAAGTCAGGGAATGTATGCTAGGATTGTCATAAGTCAAAGTTGATCTGAAGGCACATAGCAACAATGTTTTTGGTTCTTGTGAGTTTTCCAGCCGTATGGCCATGTTCCACAAGCATTTTTTCCTGATGTTTCACCCACATCTATGGCAGGAATCCTCAGAGGTTGTGAAGTCTGTTGGAAACCAGGAAAATAGGGTTTATATATCTGTGGAATTCCAGGGTGGGAGAAAGAACTCTTGTCTGTTTGAGATAGGTGTGAATGTTTCAATTGCCTGCCATAGGTGTAGGTGAAATGTCAGGAGAGAATGCTTCTGGAACATCGCCATACTGCCTGGAAAATTCACAACAACCCAGTTATTCCGGCCATGAAAGCCTTCAACAATACATTGAACATTGTTTTTGGCTATCAGATGCTGAGGGAAATAAGCTTGGATTTTTTGTTAAGAGCAATTGCTTGGTTGGCTGTAATGTTGGATTTCATGGAATTTCAGTCTGGCTGTGCATGCATTATTACCATGCATTGCAAGCCACCCCGAGGATCATTTGTTTGAAACGTAAGACACAGATGTTATAAACAATTAATACACCAATTTATCTCTAGTAAGGAGAGAAAGCAATGCATGTTCTTGCCAGAGCCTATTGCTAAGAGCATAAATCTCCCCACTCCTCTCTTCTCCTTCTGGCTGAGTCGATGGAACATAAACTATTTTAGTGGGTCAGTTTGCAGCAAGTGACATACACTGAGGACAAAAGGAGAAGTGAAATGAAGAGGACAAACAGAATATTTTAAAGCCTCTGAAATCTGGGATGACGGAGGATGAATCGTTGGCAAATGAGGACAAACTGAAGGATTTGCTTAGCACAGCAGAGGCCGAGCTTAGCACAGCAGACTAAACTGCTGTGCTGCAGAAAAATCCTGCCAATCAAAAGGTTTGAGCCCAAGTCAGGGTGAGCCCCACTATTAGCCCCAGCTCACCTGGCCACCTAGCAAAAGCAAAAATGTGAGTAGATAAAATAAGTACTGCTTTTAATAGGGAGATAATAAAGGCGTCCTGAGGGACATCTGTCATGTATGTGGTTGGTGGTGGCACGCTTAAAGGCGATAATGGAAGTCTTAGTTCTAAAGGGCTGAGTAATCTGTAAGTAAGAGTTTACAGGTGAAAGTAATTAAGGGTGGAGGCATGCCAGGGATAGGTTTTCTGGACTGGTTTTTGACTATGGTATAGACCAGCATTTCTCAACCTGGGGGTCGGGACCCCTGGGGGGGGTCGAGAGGGGGTGTCAGAAGGGTCACCAAAGACCACCAGAAAATGCAATATTTTCCATTGGTCATGGGGGTTCTGTGTGGGAAGTTTGGCCCAATTGTATCGTTGGTGGGGTTCAGAATGCTCTTTGATTGCAGGCAGAGACGGCCCTAGGTAATTTTCAACTGTAAGAAAACAGTATTTTGGCGCCCCACCCCCACCCCCCAACCAATCACTGGGAGTTCAGTTCCATCATTGGTGGAGTTCAGAATGCTCTTTGATTATAGGTGAACTATACATCCCAGTAACTACAACTCGCATATGTCAAGGTCTATTTTCCCCCAAAAGCACCTCAAGAGCGCCCCTGGACAAAATCAACTCTACTGCAAATGGTTACTTTGCGTAATGGGTTGAGCCGCCCCTGATTGTAGGTGAACTAAAAATCCCAGTAACTACAACTCCCAAATGTCAAGGTCTATTTTCCCCAACCTCCATCTTTGTATATGGAGTATTCCTGCCAAATTTGGTCTAGATCCTTCATTGTTTTAGTCCACAGTGGTCTCTGGATGTAGGTGAACTACAACTCCTAAACTCAAGGTCAATGCCCACCAATCCCTTCCAGTATTTTCTGTTGGTCATGGGAGTTCTGTGTTCCAAGTTTGGTTCAATTCCATTTTTGGTGGAGTTCAGAATGCTCTTTGATTGTGGGTGAACTATAAATCCCAGCAACTGCAACTCCCAAATGACAAAATCAATCCCTTCCAACCCCACCAATATTCAAATTTTGGAATATTGGGTATTTGTGCCAAATTTGGTCCAGTGAATGAAAATACATCCTGCATATCAGATATTTACATTACAACTAATAAAAGTCATGAAATTACAGTTATGAAGTAGAAACAAGAATAATTTTATGGTTGGGGGTCACCACAGAATGAGGAACTGTATTAAGGGGTAGCAGCATTAGGAAGGTTGAGAACCACTAGTATAGACTCTTAATCCTTGGACTTTACTCATTGAACTCTCGGTGTCTGGCCACTGGACTGGACCCTTTGACTATGGTGTTCTCTTGAAATGCATCAGCATTTGCTATCAGTCTTTGTTTTATATTCTGTGGGCTGAGTATTATCTTTATAGTACGAGGCTGTGGCACAGCTAGTTAGTAGCTAGCTGCAATAAATCACTACTGACAAAGAAGTCATGAGTTTGAAGACAGCCCGGGTTGGAGTAAGCTCCAGGCCATTAATAGTCTAGCTTGCTGTTGGCCTATGCAGCCTGAAAAGACAATTGCATCTGTCAAATAGGAAAATTAGGTACCGCTTTATGTAGGGTGGTTAATTTAACTAATTTATGACAACATAAAACCTTCCAGCAGAAGAATGAGGAAGTACTCCATCAAAGGACTCAATGTCACAAGTGGACGGTGAAGCGGCAGCTTCCCTGTGGCCAGAATCGAGCATACCCTCATGAAGCCGGAAAGCTGGAATATTAAATTGCCTCTGTGTCTGTCTATATATGTTGTATGTCTAATGACACTGAATGTTTGCCATATATATGTGCATTATTATTTGCCCTGAATCCCCTGCAGGGTGAGAAGGGCGGAATATAAAAACTGTAAATAAATAAATAAATAAATTTATGTTTTACATTTGGACTAAGAAAACAGCTCAAAAGTAAGTGCTGATTTAATTAAACAGTTTGACATGAGTTGGGTGGTCATCTCTACCTGTGTACCGGCAGAGCCTTGGCAACGTGACAACATGCTTTCCTCCGATCAATGTTGGAAGATGGAGCGACAGCACCCCCCCCCCCCCAATGGCTGGAGTCGAGCACAGCCTCCAAGGTGCCAGAAATAAAATATCTTATTTCTGGCCTTGTTAATTGTATCACTGGCATTGAATGTTTGCCGTATGTGTGTTTTGTAAGCCATTCTGAGTTCCCTTAGGGCTGAGAAGAGCGGGGTATAAATACTGTAAATAATAATAATAATAATAATAATAATAATAATAATATGCTAGTATTGATGGCACAAACCGCTGCGCATTGAGACCCAGAGAAGATTCCCTCCCTCCCAACCCTTTTCCGCATTCACCTTTGCGGAGGAAAGCGCTTTTCTTCTGGTTCATGAGGAAGCGGGGCGAGAGTGAGAAGTTTGACATCTTATTGCTTTTCATGGCCTCGAAGGAGGCATTTGCCACTACGGAGTCGATGGCAGCATCGTCTAAGTCCTTGCCAAGGAACTGGCAAATGCGGGCAACGCTCCCCCGCAGGTCCTGGAAGAAGATAAGGGTGATGAGACAGAGAGGATGTGTAAGTGGGCACACAGCTTAAGGGGAATACTCTTAGGTACCTTTATGCTTCAAACAGAAACCACTTCAAATCTAGTTTAGCAGACATGGCTCTTCCAAAGTAACACATATTCCCAGATCACTTTTTGGCACAGTAGTTCCAGGCAGACATGGCATTCCCAATCAAATGAAAATCTGTAGCTTGCTACTCTGTCTTTCTCTCCTTAACAAAATATTTTGCAATTTTGTTGAAATCATGGTAGTCTGTGATACACTGTGTACTTCACCCATAGTAGTTTGCGGATGACGCAGGCACATTAAAAGCCTCCCTGCCAACATTCCTTTGGTTTTCTGCCACAATTATAATTTCCAAATTGGAACCATATTCATGAGAGCATCATGGCACTTTAACTAATTTAGAACTTGGTTGGATTTGTTTTGTTCCCTTAAATTACCACTTTTCACTCCCATTTAAAGTAAACCTTGAGTTTTCAGTTAGCTGTACCTTAGAAAAAAAGCAGTTTGACATCAACTGCCAAAGAGTGCTGCTGCCTCACCAAACTACCAACTCCATGATTGCTGAGGCTTGGAGAGTCCCTAGAATCATTACTTCCTATTAGACACTGGAGTCAGAAGATCCAAACTACAGCTTTATTTGTGATCAGAGCAAAACTGAGGGTGACCAGCAAAGAAACATTTGTGCCACGAGGCTGAGATGCATCTCGGCCCTTTTATAGTCCAAACTTTGTGAGCATTTTCCCTTCCCACCATTCTCCTTCTTCAGCAGTCACAAAGATTTTTCAACACCTTGCATTCCTTCTCAGTATCTTACCACTTCATCACATTGAAGCAGGGAAGTGTTCTGCTCAGTCTTACTCGGTTTTTAAATGAAACAGATGATTTCCCTTCCTTCATCACACTGTTAAATGTATCTGTGGTACTCTGCATTCTTTCAATATATTTGCCATCACACTTGAATCATTAGGCACCATCCACCATCCCTCCTCCCTTCTTTGTGGGGAAAAAACCTCTTCTCTTTGAAATGTCGCTGTTAAGTGTCTTCAATTCTGGAAGCAATAAAGCAGGAGGGAGGAAATTGTAGGAGTTGAAGTCCAAAACACCCGGAGGGCCAAAGTTTGCCTATGCCTGACCTAATCTGAGAGATATTGACAAGCTGAAATATGTCCAGAGGAGGGCAACTAGAATAATCAAGAGTCTAAACAAGTCCTATGAGGAGCGGCTTAAAGAGCTGGGCATGTTTAGCCTGCAGAAGAGAAGGCTGAGAGGAGACATGATGAGGGGTATGTATAAATGTGAGAGGAAGTCATAGGGAGGAGGGAGCAAGCTTGTTTTCTGTTGCCCTGGAGACTAGGATGTGGAGCAATGGCTTCAACTACAGGAAATGAGATATGTACCACCCAGGCCCGTAGCCAGGATTTTGATTCGGAGGGATCTGAGTTTGATTCGGGGGGGCTGAGTCTGAGTGAAAGAGGGTCTACCCTAGCAAACATTTTGTACTGTTACCCCAATACCCCCATGCATATGGGATATATTGAGCATAGTGATCAGATCATGATATGAATAAACATAACAGTTTAAATAATGTATCAGTAAGGCCTTCTCGCGGACCACCATGAGAATTTGGGGGGGGGGGCTGAAGCCACTCAAGCCCCCCCACCCCCTGGCTACAAGGCTGGTACCACCTGAACATTAGGAAGAGCTTTCTGACAGTGAGAGCAGTGGAACTCTCTACCCTGAAGTGTGGTGGAGGCTCCTTCTTTGGAGGCTTTAAACAGAGGCTGGATGGTCATCTGTTGGGGGTGCTTTGAACACGATTTTTCTGCTTCCTGGCAGGGGGTTGGACTGGATGGCCCAAGAGGCCTCTTCCAACTCTATGATTCTATGATCCCTATTCTGGTCCTTTGTTCCTCACACCACTTTGATTTAGGCAAGACCATTCCTCTCAACTGAAATCCACCATTATCAGTTTTTGGTGAAGCTAACTAATTAGATATTGTAAATGTTTTCATTGAAAATGAGTCTAGCCACTATGAATAAATGTGAAATAAAGAGGTACTGGCATCGCCATGGCTGTGCTTGGCAAAGTTAAGACTATACTTTCCATATTGGCTGGGGGATTCTGGCAATTGTTATCTATTCGGTAACATTCCCAAGCTCTGAATAGAAGCGCAGGAAGAAAATGATGTGCCTGTGTACATATAGTCAATTACTAGAAAACTCTTTAAACTGATATACCGGTAATTATGTTTGCTTGAAAGAGAGAAAGGAATGTCTAACTCATAAGCAGAGCTAGAAAACAGCAAGTTAGACCATTTGGAAGAGAGAGAAAGAGACAGAGAGAGTGAGACAAAAGGTATTTGAAGTTCATATTTACCACATTCGAACCTTGGAGGCAAAAAAAATGTGCCAGACTGAAATACAAATATGAAACCGCAACGACGACACATCCTGCATGCCATAGAAAGGGATAGTCAGAAAATTCCCACATTTTTAATGACCTTCAGATTGCTTGTGCCAGGAAATATAGATACATTCTGCTTCCAATGGACATATCCCTCCTTGCAAAACGTAAACGCTGTGTTAACTAGCATAATAACATAATAACCACCTCTTGCAGCTCCTCGTATGTGATGAAGAAGATGTTTTCCTTGTCCTTCAGGTTCATCCAGCCTTTAATGTGGTCAAACCAGGATCCAAAAGGCACTGCAACCACAATAGGCAGAGAAAAAAAATAGAAATTCATACACGATATGTTGTAGGGGGGGAAGGAGAAGAACATGACTTATTCTGCCCCAAAGAACATGACTTATTTTCCGATGCATTTACTTACCATCTCCCTTTAGGAAGACATCAAGGAACTGGTCCAAGGTGCCAGGGTCCTTATAGGGGCGAAACATGGAGGCAAAATGATAGAGGGATACCAGGACATCTTTGGGGTTCCTCACTGTGTAGATGATCTAGGGACAGAAAGAAGGAAAATGGGGCTCGATGTCAGAGAATGCCTGGAGGAGCAAGTCTCCCTATACTTAAGCTTTGGTGGGGAGGGCCTTCTCATTACACATATCCTCATATGGGAAGCAAGAGAAGGGACTTCTCTGTTGTGGCACCCCATTTACGGAGCATGGAGATGTGACCAGCATCAACTTGCAACCAGATCAGGACTTTTTATTTTTTTATTTATTTACTTACTTACTTATTGTATTTATATACTGCTCTTCTCAGTCCTCAAGCGACTCAGGGCAGTTTACAATGGCAACAATTCGGTGCCCAAAAACACCATAAAACATTTTAAAACATTAACATATAATATAAAACCATAACAAGAATATTAAAAAATAGATCATTTGCGTCTCTTAATAAAAAAACATTGTCCCATCTCATCCTCCAGTCGTTCCAATTCCTATGTCTTTTACCTTGCATTTTTAAACGCTTACTCAAACAACCAAGTCTTGACTCTTTTCCGAAATGTTAAGAGGGAGGAGGCCAATCCAATGTCCCCAGGAAGGGCGTTCCATAGCCAAGGGGCCACCACTGAGAAGGCCCTGTCTCTCATCCCCACCAAATGCATTTGTAACACAGGCGGGATCAAGAGCAGGGCCTCCCTGGACGATCTTAAAGTCCTCCCCGGACGATCTTAAAGTCTGAGGAAATTGAAAGACTTTTCCGTTTCCTCAGACATTTTAAGTGCTATTCTACTCTATAATTACTTGAAAATTGCCTTTTATTGATTTCATTCTAGTTTGTGGTGAATGGTCTCTTTACTATTACTGTTATTATGATCATTGCTACATTTACTGTTTTCTGTCTGACGTCTTTGGGTTCAGCAATTTATAACCTGTTTGGCTGGCTAACTGATTATCTGATTTTGCAATTAACTGATTATTCAATTGCATTCTCCCCTCCCTACGACCCTTTCCATCATCTTCCGAACTGCATAGATAACACAGCTGCAATGGTTTGAGCACTGGACTATAACTCTGAAGACCACAGGTCAAATCCTTGCTCTACTATTAAAGTCACGATCTCTCAACCTCTGAGGAAGTCAAAAGCAAACTCCTTCTGAAAAAAATTTGCCATGAAGTGAGAAAAGAGAGGAAAAGAGGTGGAAGGGGAGTTAGGGGGAAAGGAAAGATGGGAAAGAGGGAATGGACGAGCAGAAAAGAAAGTATAGTTAAAATAAACTATGATGATTATTGGAAGGATACGAAGCACATTTACATTGAAGAAGGTTAGAATAATGATTTAATCAGAGTTGGACAGTCTTATCTTACGTTGTTGTAGGTTTTTTCGGACTATATGTCCATGTTCTAGAGGCATTCTCTCCTGACGTTTCGCCTGCATCTATGGCAAGCATCCTCAGAGGTAGTGAGGTCTGTTGGAACTAGGAAAATGGGTTTATATATCTGTGGAATGACCAGGGTGGGACAAAGGACTCTTGTCTGCTGGAGCTAGGTGTGAATGTTTCAACTGACCACCTTGATTAGCATTTGATAGCCTGGAAGTGCCTGGAGAAATCTTTTGTAGAGAGGTGATTAGATGTCCCTGATCTTATCTTAGATGTCTAGTAATGTCTACTAACCTACTAATGCCTCAATTAATATAATTTTATTGATATCTATTTTTATTTTACAAATTTACCAGTAGCTGCTACATTTTCCCAGTTTTTTGTGTTAAAATTAGGTGCCTTGGCTTATATTCGGGTCGGCTTATATTCAAGTATATATAGTATTTTTCTCCCATATAAACATCTCTAAAAATTGGGTGTGTCTTAGTATTGAGAGTGCTTATATATCAGGCATGGGCAAACTTCGGCCCTCCAGGTGTTTTGGACTTCAACTTCCACAATTCCTAACAGCCGGTAGTTAGGAATTGTGGAAGTTGAAGTCCAAAACACCTGGAGGGCCGAAGTTTGCCCATGCCTGATATCTACCTCTCTCTGTGTGTCATATATATACTGTATGTATATATATATATAGAGAGAGAGAGAGAGAGAGAGGGAGAGGGAGAGAGAGAGAATATATATATATAGTTGGTACATAAATTATGGAATATCTTAGAATCCAAAAAATATGGCATTGCAAAAAACATTCTTTAGAAAAGGTTAAGGGGTTATCCAATTTTAGTGATTCAAAAATAATGTATTAATAACATATGTTATTCCCAATCTAAACTCCTCATTTATAAAGCTACCGTCGGCAGTGATGTTTTATTAATGCACCGTGCTACTTGCAATTGAAACTTGTCACTTCAAAATAATAACCTTGACAGCAACATATGAATAACCCTGTTACGTTACTCACACATATAGAAATGAATGACAAACAAGTAACACATTACTTTTTCAAGTGCGTACTCTCTCCAAGGCCTGATAACACACCCCACATGAAATACCACTGAATAACAAGAATAATACGCAGAGATGAAAATCTAATGAACCGATGTGTTCCAACCCTACGGCTATAATTCAACAGTAAGGAGGCTCTCCGGTAGATATGTAGGACACGGTGTACGTAATTAGTACAGATTCCGCTTGCAGCCAGATTTCAGTGTTGTTCTGCAAAGCCCTTCACTTTGTGATGAAATGGTGAATTTGGGAAGAACACAGTGACGTTTGGCCCGGAGGCATAAAGCATCCAGAGCTGCTCTTCCCTGGAAGATCAAGCACCCCACTTCTTCCCCAAAGGTTCTTGCAGCATCTAAATCAAGAACCCCGTGTGAAATTATGGAATGGCCTAGTAGAAAAGGTTGCCTATAGCAAGCTGTAAAAAAAGGTGACAATTCAGAAGGAGGAGCTTGTTGAACTGGCTACACCTGCCACAATGACAGTTCCTTACAAATAGTAAAAGTGCAGATGTTGGAAAGAGCAACCTTCCAAGCCTCCATTGTTGTGCTGGTACAGCCGTACCAGAAGCTCCCACTTTATTTGCCTTGTATTAAGTGTTTGCTTGCAGCTCAAGGCTTGGGATTTTGCAGAAGGGTGGCTTCCTGTTAAAGTTTGCAGTTATAGGGCAGGCCACCTGTCCATCATCATTAGGTTCCTTAGTTCCGCCCCCTTTTGGGTTTTGAGAAGCGAAGGGAGCCATTTTTAGTCAGTCACACACAAGGAAGCTAGTCTATAGGACGCAGACAGCTCGTCCCATAGGAAATCCTTCATTCCTCAGAATCATCCGGGGATCATTCAGGGAAATAGAAACAGAAGGAAAAGATCCCAAAGGCTCTGGCTGAGAGCTCACAGCCCCTCAGCCTCACAGCACCAGAGGGGGAAACAGCCCTGAAGTTCCCACAGGATAGCTTTACAGAACCACTGAGTTCCAGCTGAAGTATCTTCAAGCCATGGCTGGTAGGTTTACTTGATGTCCAGACACATTTGGGATCGGTAGTAAGACCCAAACCAGCGAGGCCCAGATAATAGACAGCCTGGGAGATATTATAAAGGGTTCTTCCTCATGCTGAGAAAGTACAGTTAATCCAACTCAGTGCCAGTCTCTTAAAGACTAGAATAAGAAAACCTTGAAGTGTTGTTTGAAGATTTGTTATTTGTTCCTTAATAAAGACTTTGTTGTACCATTAAAGACTCCAAAAACCATCACTTCAGGAATTCCCTAAGAATCTCTCTTTGAGGCACCCCGGCTTCCCACTGGGTTTAAAGTATACGTCCTATAGAATAAAGACAATTTGTTGAGACCCAGTTCGCGACAGAACAATTGTTGTTCATTCGTTCAGTCGTTTCCAACTCTTCGTGATTTCATGGACCAGCCCACACCAGAGCTCTCTGTCAGTTGTCACCACCCCCAGCTCCTTCAAGGTCAATCTAGTGACTTCAAGGATACTATCCATCCATCTTGCCCTTGGTCGGCCCCTCTTCCTTTTTCCTTCCATTTTCCCCAGCATTATTGTCTTCTCTAAGCTTTCCTTTCTTCTCATGATGTGGCCAAAGTACTTCATCTTGGCCTCTACTATTCTTCCCTCCAATGAACAGTCAGGCTTTATTTCCTGAAGTATGGACTGGTTGGATCTTCTCGCAGTCCAAGGCACTCTCAGCACTTTCCTCCAACACCACAGTTCAAAAGCATCTATCTTCCTTCGCTCAGCCTTCCCTATGGTCCAGCTCTCACATCCGTAGGTGACTACGGAGAATACCCAGGGGCGGCTCAACCCATTACGCAAAGTAAGCATTTGCAGTAAAGCTGATTTTGCCCAGGGGCGCTCTTGAGGCCCTCTTGGGGGAAAATAGACCTTGACATATGTAAGTTGTAGTTACTGGGATGTATAGTTCACCTACAATCAAAGAGCATTCTGAACTCCACCAATGATGGAATTGAACCAAATATGGTACACAGAACTCCCACAACGAACAGAAAATATATATCAGTGATTGGTTGCGGCGGGGCGCCAAAATACTGTTTGCTTATCGTTGAAAATTACCTAGGGCTGCCTCTGGGAATACCATTAACTGTTTGTAAATGTGTATACAATAGAGTCTCGCTTATCCAACATAAACGGGCCAGCAGAACGTTGGATAAGCGAAAATGTTGGATAATAAGGAGGGGTTAAGGAAAAGCCTATTAAACGTCAAATTACATTATGATTTTACAAATTAAGCACCAAAACATCACGTTTTACAACTAATCGACAGAAAAAGCAATTCAATACACAGTAACGTTATGTAATAATTACTGTATTTACGAATTTAGAACCAAAACATTGTGATGTATTGAAAGAGCAGTGGATCCCGGCAGGAGGCAGACGGTTGGATGATACAGATGAGGGAAGGTTGGATAAGCAAGACTCTACGGCATTCCATGCAGTCATGCTGGCCACATGACTTTGGAGGTGTCTACGGACAATGCTGGCTCTTCGGCTTAGAAATGGAGATGAGCACCACACTCCAGAGTCAGACACGACTGGACTTAATGTCAGGGGAAAAACTTTACCTTTACCTATTGCATGTACATTTTAGTTTGCCAGCTGCAAGCTTTCTTCCCCTTGGATTTCTTTGAGAGCATTCCAGTCCATGCATATTTCCAATTTCCTGGATATTCCTGGATTGCAACTCCCAGCAATCCTCCAGATAGATAGATTAGATAGAGATAGATAGGTAGTTAGGTAGGTAGTTAGATTGATCAGGAGGACTGCTGGGAGTTGCAGTCCAAGAATAGGTAGAAAAGGGAGAAAGGAGAGAAGGGGAAAGGGAAAGAAAAGGGGGGAAGGAAGAGGAAGAGCAGGGAGGAAAGAGAGAAGGAAAGAAAAAAGGAGGGAAGGAAGGAAAGAGGGAAAGGAAGGAAAGAAGGAAAGGATAGTAAGAGGGAGGGAAGGTTGGTCACAGCAACGCGTGGCGGGTACAGCTATTATTTAATAAGCCTCGGTACTATAAGAGGGTAAGATAGGTAGATAGATAGGTAGATAGATAGATAGACAGATTAGATAGAGATAGATAGGTAGGTAGACAGATTTATTGATCAGGAGGATTGCTGGGAGTTGCAATCCAAGAATAGGTAGAGAAGGAAGAAAGGGGAGAAAGGGAAGGAAGGAAGGAAGGAAGGAAGGAAGGAAGGAAGGAAGGAAGGAAGGAAGGAAGAAAAAAAGGGAAGGAAGGAAGGGGAGAAAGAAAGGAGGAGAGAAAGAGGGAGGGAAGGTTGGCCACAGCAACGTGTGGCAGGTACAGCTTATATCTCCTCAAAGAGATAGAACAGATTATAAATAAAATGTATTATTATTATTATTATTATTATTATTATTATTATTATACAGGCACTTCCCAAATTAGACATGTGACTTACAAACAACCCATAATTAAGAACAGGGGTGAGACAACAGGAAGAGGGAGAAATCTACCCCTCAGAAGGGAAATTCACTCCTGAAAGAGTTTTCATGGGGAAAAGGTGCCTCAATTCAAGCTTTATCACCAATCCTTGTTTCCGCAACAAGACAAATGCTTCAAAATCCAATTATCACAGTTACAGAAAGGAAGGGGGGAATCTTCTGAACAGGGACACAGACAGCAAAATATATACCACAGGGGTGTTAACTCTTCCTTATGATATATGTGTGTTTGGCTGGAGATACACTTAAAAATGTTCCTCTTCCAACTTACATAAAATTCATCTTAAGAACAAACCTACAGAACCTGTCTTGTTCATAACTTGGGGACTGTGTGTACATCATTAGTATGAATATAGGGATATTTGATTGCTCTATAAATTAATACGATTTTCTTGCTCAATTGCTAGCCCCTATTTGATTAAACTAAACAAACCCATAGCTGAAAAGTAAGCTACGGCTGTATAAATTCCATTGATTCCATAGGGATATTCTCCTCGGGGCCAGCAATTGGATCAAGGCATTTTAAAGTCATTTTTTCACTGCTGTGTAATTTAGGCTTCACTCCAGGAAAGCAGATATCGATCCTGCCTGGGTTCACTGTTAGAAAGGAGGATGACGAAAGCCACATTAAGGAGAGGTGTATCTCAGCAACAGCGTCTCTTACCTTGGCTTTCGATTTGAAAAAGGACTTTGCAAAGAGCTGCACTGGAAGGTGGGAGCTAATAATACGTGGTGACTTGCTGGTCTGAGCTATCCGGTATCCCAGCACCGTCTCAAACCAGGGCCCCCGGTCCCAGTTGGGGACTGTTCGGCACCAGTTGGGGTCACCATTGTTTCGGATCAGACTTAAAATCTCCAGCATCCACACAGTACCTAAAGAAGAGGACACAAACCCATCTCAGAAAGCAGACTTAAGTTTGTAAAATATGGCCCCCAACATGCACATATGCTTCGTGTATGTGTGTGTGTGTGTGTGTACATACATCTTCATGCATATATAGAAAAGTAAAGTAAATGTTTCCCATTACATTAAGTCTAGTCATGTCCAACTCTTGGGGGGGGGGGGTGATGTTCATCGCGTCTGGTGGGAATGAGAGACAGGGCCTTTTCTGTGGTGGCCCCTTGGTATGGAACTCTCTCCCGATTGAGATCAGATCTGCTCCCTCCCTCCTGTCCTTCAGGTGGCTGGTGAAATCCTGGCTATGAAAGGAAGCATTCCCAGAGTAATGGTTGAAACAGGCTACAGAACAAAGTTATTGACCAAACATACGGACTGAGTTGGACATGATTTTATCTTGGCAATTTGGCTGATTTGTAATTTTAATCAATATGTATTTTAACTCATTATTATATGATGTTTTTAGATTGCACTATTAGCATTGAATCCTTGCTGTAAGCCGGTCTGAGACCCTCTATGGAGGCTGAGAAGATCGGGATATAAAAGTTTTTAATAATAATAGTCATATTCATGCTCATCATCATCATCTCCATTTCCAAGCCAAAGAGCCAGCTTTGTCCGTAGACATCTTCAAGGTCATGTGGCCAGCATGACTGCATGGAGCACCATTACCTTCCCACAGAAGCAGTACCTATTGATCTATTTTTGAACTGCAAGGTTGGCAGAAGCTGGAGATAACAGCAGGAGCTCACCCTACTCCCCAGATTCGAACTGCCAACCTTTCAGTCGGCAAGATCAGCAGAACAGCAGTTTACCCCACTGTGCAACACACACACACACACACACACGGAAGGTGATGCATACTTAGAAATATTTACATCTTCCATCAAACCCATGAATGAAAAAAAGCACGGCTCCAATATTTTTGACACTTCAGAACTTTGCTCAGAAGAACTAATCTGTAAAAAAAGACACATACTTTTTCTGTGCAGAAAACATGCTTCTTAATAAAATATATAATATGCAAAATACACTACTTCATGTGCAAAATTATTAATTTTGTGCAGTAATTGGTGTATTTAAGTAGTGAAGTAGTCTGTTCGAAATTTAGGAAAGTCCAACCAAATTGTTTGGTGGAAATTCCAAGGCTTGGAGATATAGCCCAGGAAGTAGGTTAATATTTGGCAAAATCACATACAAAAATAGGAATAAGGGAAACATATTTGCAACTACAGGGCCATGCTGGCGCAGCAGGCTAAACCACTAAGCTGCAGAAAATGTTGATTGGAAGGTCGGCAGTTCGAATCCATGGGACAAGGTGAGCTCCTTTTGTTAGCCCCAGCTTCTGCCAACCTAGCAGTTCAAAATGTGCAGATGTGAGTAAATCAACAGGTACTGCTCCTGCAGGAAGGTAATGGCGCTCCATGCAGTCATGCTGGCCACATGACCTTGGAGGCGTCTACAAACAACGCTGGCTCTTTGGCTTAGAAATGGAGATGAGCACCACACCCCAGAGTTGGACTCGACTAGACTTAATGTCAAGGGGATATCTTTACCTTTCCTATCTGCAACTACAAGGGAATTATCATATGAGTTTTTAAAGAAACGAAAACTTGTGAGAAATTGAATGAAACTTAAGATAGGGTAAAAAATAGAAACTGAGGATGAAATAGATATTCAGCAAATATGCATACCCAAGAAGTAACCCATTTCCCATCCAACAAAATAATTTCCTTAGATGTGACTCCTAGAGCAAGCACGCTTGCAAATTAAACCTCTTTATTTATCTTCTATTTAATGACTAATCACAAAACAAAGAGCACAAAATGCAAAGCGAGGGAAAGCATGAGCTACAGCAAACAGACAACTTTCACTATTGTTATAAGAATTGACTATAGTCTTGAGTCCAAAGAAAACCAGAACTAACAGGTTTGTTATGTAGAATATACCCAAGTTTATTTTAATCTACCCAACCCATGCAGCTTCAGGAGTCGTCTACCTGATTTCTGGTAAGTAACATTGAAAATATCATCATCTCGGACTTGGAAATTGTTTTCCACCATCTGCAGCACCTGTTCAGAGTAGATTATTTGAGGGAAGCTGATGCCCTTATACTGGAAATATTCCTTGAACATCCTGGAAACCAGCAGGTAATGAGAAGGGCATTAACTGACGGTTGAAAAGTTGGACCCAAATTAATGCCTTCTGTGTTGGGGAAATGCGAACGGATCCTCTGAAAAGCAGAAAAGATTAAGGGGATGATTAAATGTGACTGTAAGAAAATACATCACTCTGGGGTTGTAATGGATTTAAACTGCATAAATGAGGATTAGAATCCTAATCATACAGATTACATTCACTTACCTACTACAACACACTTGGTTTTCTGTTTCGGCTTTGTGTATAAACCTTGTCAAGTAAAACCCTACAATTTTGTTATCTTGAGATCAGCATAAAGGCCCTTAACAATAATAATAGTAATAACACTTTATTTATATTCCTTTCTATCTCTCTCAAGGGGACTCAGAGAGGATGACAACATACACAAATAGGCAAACATTCGCTGTCTTTAATACAGTGAAATAACAGTGACACACAAATAAACAGAACAAAGGTAAAGGCTTCCCCTTCCATCTCCGGCTTCTGGAGGTGGTGCTCACTCTGGCCATGGGGAGGTGCTCTTTTTCCATTTCCAAGCCGAGGAGCCTGTTGTCTGTAGACACTCCTGGTCGTGTTGCCGGCATGCCTGCATGAGCCCCTTTATTACCTTCCCACTGAAGTGATACCTATTGATTTACTCGCATTCGCATGTTTCCAAGCTGCTAGGTTGGCAGGGACTAGGGCTAACGGCAGGAGGTCATCACAATCTGCGGCTTTGAATTGCCAACGTTCAGGTCAGCAGATTCAGCAGCTCAAGGGTTTAACCCATTGTGCCAACCACGGACCCTAACAAACACTAACCTGGTGGTTTCAACCTTCCTAATGCCGCAACCCCTTAATACAGTTCCTCATGTTGTGGTAACTCCCAACAATAAAATTATTTTCATTGCTACTTCATAACTATAATTTTGCTACTGTTATGAATAGTAATGTAAACATCTGATCTGCAGGATGTATTTTGATTCACTGGACCAAATTTGACACAAATATGCCATATGCCCAAATTTGAATACTCGTGGGGTTGGGGGAAATTGATATTTGGAGTTGTAGTTCATCTACATCCAGAGAGCACTGTGGACTCAAACAATGATGGATGTAGTCCAAACTTAGCACAAATATTCAATACGCCCAAATGTGAGCTCTTTTGGAAAATAGACATTGACATTGGGTGAACTATAAATCCCAGCAACTACAACTTCCAAGTGACAAAATCATGAATACTCAATAAGCCCAAATGTGAACACTGGAGGTTTTGGGGGAAAATAGACCTTGACATTTGGGAGTTGTAGTTGCTGGGGTTTATAGTTCACCTATAGTCAAATAAATCCCAGAAACTACAACTCCCAAATGTCAAGGTCTATTTTCCCCCAAAACCTCCAGTGTTCACATTTGGGCATATTGAGTATTCATGTCAAGATTGGTCCAGACCATTGTTTGAGTCCACAGTGCTCTCTGGATGTAGGTGAACTACAACTCCAAAACTCAAGGTCATTGCACACCAAACCCTTCCAGTATTTTCTGTCGGTCATAGGAGTTCTGAGTGCCAAGATTGGTTCAATTCCATCATTGGTGGGGTTCAGAATGCTTTTTGAAGTTGGGTGAACTATAAAGCAACTACAACTTCCAAGTGACAAAATCAACACACACACCCCAATTCCACCAGTATTCAAATTTGGGCATATCAGGTATTTGTGCCAAATTTGGTCCAGTAAATGAAAATACATCCTGCTGCATATCAGATATTTACATGAACACCTCTCTTAGGAATCTGTATGTGCAATTCTGTGATCAAATTTTAGTGGAAATCAAAGAGGACTCTGAAGTTCCTACGTAGGGGGGTGTTGTAGGCAGTTAAAAAAGGAGTAACATTTTACTTAAATCTGGCTACCATTATTTAAAAAACTACAAAATCAGGAGAGTAAATAAAAGCAACACTCAAAAAGCAGCGGAATTCCAGACAAGAATCAATCAGGACCACTAACACCTCTAAACAAAGGATTCCCCCAGGCAGGAAGCAGCCAGGCTTTGAAGCGACCATTCAAGGCTTATCAAGGTGGTCAAATGCAACACACTTGCCTCAAGCAGACAAGAGTTTTCTCTCCCGCACTGGACATTCCACAGATATTTAAACCTCACTTGCCTTGTTTCCAACAAACCTCACGACCGCTGAGGATGCCTGCTATTGATATGGGCGAAACGTCAGGAGAGAATGCTTCTGGAACATGGCCATACAGCCTGGAAAATTCACAGCAACCCAACTTTTACTTAGTTTTTTACTTTCATGGGAATCCTGTTCCTTTCACCCCAGCAAATGTGAAGGGCTAAGTTTAAATTGCAATTTAAGGCTTCCAATTACATAGAGCCGTGTGGGAGTTTTTCCCTCTTCCGTCGACAGAGACATGGCAAAAGCTTGAGAATATATGTTTCAAAAGGCTTTGCATCTGTCGTAAACACAAGATAAGGGCTGGCAAGTTGATAAGGTACTCACAAGAATTCTTTATTCTTTTCATACAACAGATAGATCTAACAGACTCTCGGCTCCACTCCTCTTTTTATTATCCCTCTTCCCTTCCAAAAGTAATCCACATGGTCCTTGCCATACCAGTGGGAATATCCTGCCAATCCCAACGATTGTTGGACCTCTCTCTTAGTTCAAGATCTGGGACGTTGAACTACTTGATAAACCTTTTTGGGCACTGGTCTAATTCACACACCCCCCCCCCCCCACCTACAATGTAAGCTAATTAGGGCAACTCAGTTTGCACCACTTTACATTTCCTTGGAATTAGCTGTGAGACTGGTGTGCTATCGCACGTTGGGACTGAAATAATGTCTGTTTACAGGACGTGCCTTCTGTATGCCCAACGGGACGCTGGGGTGCCTCAACTGAAGGGCCCCTTAGATTTCCCAACACAAAGTTCTATTGAGGCTCAAAATAAGTTTAACAAAGTTCCTTATTTGGGCTTAAATCTTTAAACAATAAATTAAACGCTTTATAACCTTGGAAACCTGGTAGCTTCCTCAGTCTGTAAACAAGGGCAGGCAACTGGTGGTAAACTGTTCCTTTCTTCCTTAGGGAAATCTTCTGACCCCTCCTTGGGCAATCTTTCTCTATCTTGCTGGTGTGAGGCCCCTACTCCTGGCTCCAAGCTACTTATGGATAGCCCGAGTGGTCCCTTACCAGACAAGGTTCCTGTAGATCTGCCAAGCTGAAATTGTGTCCTTTAGTTTTCTCCACGAAGGCTGTAGGAACTGTCCTGTTGCCCCAGCAAAGTCTGGCTGTATTCCCCCAGCAAAGCTACATGGAACCATTCCTTTACTCCCCCAGCAGAGCTGTGGAACTATTCCTTTACTCCCCAGCAAAGCTATGAGTAACAAATCCTTTGTGCAGGCGGGATAGAGAAAGCTATATGTCCTGCTGTTAGGCTCCAAAAGTGAGACTGAACAAAAGTCCTCCTTTCCCTCCAAAACCCTGGGAAAAGGGCGGGTCTAAAGACTCTAACGATGATTGCCAGGTTGCTGGCCCTATGACTGCAACCTGGGGAAGCTACCTGATTGCAAAATGCATGGTTTAAATGAATTCATACAAACTAGAAGTAAGAAAAAGAAATTCAAATCTCCTGGCACTACCGTACCAGCACAACCAGCCTTTTAAGAGCCTGGAGAATGTTATCAAACCCTGTGTAAATAGACCAGGTGGGCTTCCCATGAGGGGCTGAAAATAATGATATCATCAATATACACAGCAGCATAGTCTTGTACTCGTCTTAATACAATGTCAAGCAACTGTCGCTGCTCCATGTAATCCAAAAGGCATGAAGGTGAAGTGACAAAATCCCCTAGGAGTGGCAAAAGCAGTCTTTTCCTGTGACTCCTTTGTTAAAGGAATCTGGCAATAACCTTATGACAAATCTGGAGAAGTGACATTTTATGCATTTCCCAGCTTATTCAATAATTCATCAACTTGGGGCATGGGGCAAGCACTGAATTTGGAAATTTCATTTAGCCTACAGAAATCTATGCAAAAGCACACACTGCCAACAGGCTTGGACACCAATACTGACTGACTTCTCCAAAGACTATGAGACTCTTAAATGATTCCTAATTTCAACATGGCCTCAACCTCTGTATTGATGGCATCTTTTAACTTTTGAGGCCATACTCATTCCAGACTCTTTACTATCTTCCCAGGCATTGTATCTATCTAGTGTTGAGTTAAACCAGTTTGTCCTGGCTTGGTGGAAAAAACATCAGGGTATGTCCCTTCAAGATTTCTCACCTGTCTGCCTGTTTTGGTGTCAGTTGCTCCCACAGAGCAATGGGCGTGTGCATCTCTTCATCTCCTAAAGTGGGGCTAAAATCCTCTTCCTTCACATCTGCCATCAGTACTTCTCTCTCCTTCCGTTCTTTTAACACAGACATGGACAAATCTCAGTCCTCCAGGTATTTTGGACTTCAACTCAGACAGAAAAAATGAAAGGCAAAGAAACAGAATGGGGGATGCGTGGCTCGAGAGCAGTAAGTGTGAAAAAGATATTGGAGTCCTCGTGGACAACAAGTTAAGCATGAGCCAACAATGTCATGCGGTGGCAAAAAAGCCAATGGGATTTTAGTTTGCATAAATAGGAGTATAGTGTCTAGATCCACGGAAGTCATGTTACCCCTCTATTCTCCCTTGGTTAGACCACACTTGGAATACTGTGTCCATACTTGAGGGGAGATGTTGACAAGCTGGAATGTGACCAGAGTAGGGCAACCAAAATGATCAAGGGTCTGGAGAACAAGCCCTATGAGGTGCAGTTTAAAGAGCTGGACATGTTTAGCCTTCAGAAGAGAAGGCTGAGAGGAGACATGATGATCATGTATAAATATGTGAGGGAAAGTCATAGGGAGAAAGGAGAATGCTTGTTTTCTGCTACCCTGGAGACTAGGACACGGAACAATGGCTTCAAACTACAAGAAAGGAGATTCCACCTTAGCATTAGAAAGAACTTCCTGACAGTGAGAGCTGTCCAGCAGTGGAACTCTCTGCCCCAGAGTGTGGTGGAGGCTTCTTCTTTGGAGGCTTTTAAGCAGAGGCTGGATCACCATCTGTTCAGGGTGTTTTGAATGTGATTTTCCTGCTTCTTGGCAGGTGGTTGGATTGGATGGCCCATGAGGTCTCTTCCAACTCTATAATTCGATGAATCTGTGATTCCTAGAAATCCCAGTCAGCTTACTGGCTGTTAGGAATTGTAAGAGTTGAAGTCCAAAAAACCCAGAGGATCAAAGATTGCCCCTGCCTGCTTTAATAGATTGGCATGGAAGTTTAGAGTCCCTTGTCTCCGACCTTCTAGTGTAATCTCATAACCTACAGAGCCCACCCTCCTAATTTTTTCAAAGGGTCCTTGACACTAGACAAACAGCTTCTGGTGAAGTTGTCAAGAAACAGTCCTGGCTGAAACAGTCACAAGTAGGTTCTTTGTTCATAATAGACTTCTGAGTTGCCTGGGCCTTTTCTAAATGCTCCTTGGCTATATGGGACACTATCTTAAGGTGTTCCCATATCTCTAATACATGCTGCATCACCCAATGAGTGGAAGACGTCTCTTCTTCCCAACTCTCCTTAGCCAGGTCCAAAATTCCTCTTGGATGCCTCCCAAAGAGGAGCTCAAAGGATGATAATCCCGTTGAAGCTTGCAGAACCTCTCTGATGGCAAACAAAACAATGAAGGCAACAGTTTGTGCCATTCCCTAGGCTTAGTGCCTGCCTACTAACTTCCTGCGCATGTGATTCAAGAGATTAAACCTCTCTACTAACCCATTAGCCTGAGGATGGTATATGGAGGTGTTTCTATGTTTGATCTTTATGTGTCCTAAATATGTCTCATTAGCTGGCTCTCTGATCTGTTAAAGTCTCCTTTGGGAATCCCACTCAGGCAAAGATGGATAACAATTCTTTAGCAATGGCCTGAGAGGTGGTGGGTCTTAAGGGAATGGCCTCAGGGTATAATCTGTTAGTACCAAGATGTTAGTATGACCTTCACTGGACTTCTCCAGAGGTCCTACCAAATCCAAAGTGATTACTTCAAATGGAACTGCTATCACAGGTAGGAACAGGGCAGAATTCCAGCAGATATTCACATTTTCTGACACTCCAGACATGTGTCACAACAACAATGAACTTCCTTATGAAGCCCAGGCCAGTAGAGTCTTTGGAATATTCTATCCAAGGTCTGTTCTGTGACTAAATGCCCCGCCCAAGGTTTATCATGACCCAAACTCATTATCTCTAAGTGTAGAGCCTGAGGAACCACTAACTGCCTACTTTCTCCCCCTATTCCTTCTGTTTTGACCACTCTATAAAGGAGTTCTCCCACTATCTTAACATTGGGGGATTTAGGATATTTTTGCTGCTTTGTTTCTTGGCTTGAACGGGGCCTGCTGTGAGCCATCACATGACGCATGGAAGCCTCTCCCCCCCACAACATTTCTCCCAAAGTCCACTTTCCTTCCCTTTTCCCCATATGATGGGGGGAAAGGTCAAAGGGGCAACACATTGCCACATGTTGCCGCCCTTTCTCCCATCTGATGGGGACAGGGTGCCAACACATCCTGTCCTGTCCCCACCGTATGATGGGGGAAGAAGAGAGGGCGCACGAGGCATGAGTCGCCCTGCGCATCTTCCCTTTCGGCAGTGAAACGGCACAGGCCAAAAGGGCCATGTGAAGAGGTCCAAAGAGTCAGCTGTCCCCTGTGCCCGAACCTGACTTAACGCATATATTAAAGAGGAGTAATTTGTTGTCAAGGCACTAACTGGGGACAAGTTACCTTGGCCACATCCCCAATGGGAAAATTATCCCTAGAGGAACCATCCAGATCTTCAGCTAAACATACTGGGATCACACCCAGAATCTACCAAAGCTGTTACCTTGACCCCATCCACCTCGGCTGGTGTTACCAATTCAGCCTGGGAACAAAACATCCCCCGTGATTAGTCAAGGTGCATTTCATAAGTAGACATTACCGGCATATGTGTCCCTCTTGCCCACATTTATATCATAACATGGAATTACTGCCTTCTCCCTCCTGAGTATTCTGGGTCCCTGATACATAGGAAACCCATGCAATCCACTGACTTTTTCCAACATCTTGTTGGGATAAAATTGTTTACAAATTTTAATATTTTATTATGTTATATTTTAGGTGTGTTTGTGGCTGTAATCTCATGTTATTATCATGTTCATATCTATGTATTGTCTATTTGATGTGTGGCACTTTGGAGTGCTTTGTGAACCACCCTGAGTCCCTTCAGGGGGATGGTGGCGGAGTACAAATAAATTATTATTATTATTATTATTATTATTATTATTATTATTAGATGGATAATCGAGTTGTTCTTTCACACCTCTTGGCTTGTAGTTGGCATCCTTTCATTGACTGTAACCTAGTGTCTGCTTGCCCTCGAGATGCATCAGGCCGATGGTGTTGGCTCTCAGCTTCGTCTGCCCCCAAAAAAATCTTCAATCAACCCCTCCGTGGCCTCCAGTGTCTCTGACTTATGGCACCTTATCCAACAGTGAGCTTCCAAAGGTATAATATTTATACATTGTTCCAGCATTATTTGTTTGGCCAGCTGCACAGCATTCCTAACAGCTGGCTTCAGCCATCTCAGTCCATTCGCTCTCAATTTCTGAGCCACAGCCCTTGGATGCATGCCTAACTGATATGGTACTTCCCTAATCCATCAATGATATGTCTTCTCCAACACATTCATGGTGCTCAAAATTGCTTCCTTCACCTTCTCATAATCACCAGCCTCAGTTGGTGCCAAAGATTTCAACAATTTCCTGAGCAAGTCCAACACTTGTGAGCACGGTCACCTGGCCGCAGTACCCACACTTTCAAAGCTGTTTATAAAAGTGGGTTGCTGTGAGTTTTCCAGGCTGTACGGCCATGTTCCAGAAGCATTCTCACCTGACGTTTTGTCCACATCTATGGCAGGCATCCTCAGAGGCTGTGAGGATGCCTATGATAGATATGGGTGAAACATCAGGAGAGAATGCTTCTGGAACATGGCCATACAGCCCAGAAAACTCACAGCAGCTCAGTGATTCCGGCCATGAAAGCCTTTGAGAACATTTTTGTAAAAGTCTCAGGATCATCATCTTTACTCATCTTATTTAGTTTAATTGGGGGAGAATGTGGAACAAAGGCATCTCAACTTGGAGACTTCCGAATCCCTCTTTGAAGGTGAGAGGGTCGGTATATAAAACCTCGAAATAAATAATAAATAAATAAATAAATAAAATAAATCTACTGGTATACATAGCTACCAGCTGCTGAATCAGTTAACATTGAGACCGATGCCGAGTCCTTATTACAGCAATCTGGATTGCTGCATTCCTAATAGGTGCAAGAGTTCTTTTGCTGCTCTGCCAGCCACAAAAACACCTGCTGTGTAGGGTTTTGACCCTTTGTAACAGCCCCACGTTGGGGCTTTTTTCCCTCTTTCCCTTGACAGAGCACAGCAAAAGCTTGAGAATGCATGTTTCAAGAAGCTTTCCATATATCATAAACACAAGATAAGGGCTGGCAAGCTGATAAGGTACTCACAAGAATCCTTTATTCCCTTCATACAACAGTCAGATCTGCTGTTTCGGAGCACTCTTTTAGCCAACATCTTCTTTTCCCTCTACTTTAAAGGAACAGCTCCTTCCAATGCCTCCACGCTCTCCATCTTACAAACAACTAAAGGAATAAATCAATACTTGTGGGTGTTTGGAGGTGGCGGAGCATTCAACAATGCTCAGGATGTCTTAATCAATCTTTGGGAAGACACATGCCTATTGAAATTATAGAAGTTATATGTAAATTTGCTTGCTATGTACAGCCCTGTCATTAATAGAGTGAGTGAGGTGACTGGCCTCAGGCAGCAGCTGCTGGGGATGGCAGAAGCAACCTCCTGAACCTCTTGGCTGTGAGCTTCTGTCTGAGGACACAGCTATGTGTTTTATGTGACTTGCCCTATGCCCCCGAGGCTAACTTCTTCTCCAGAGCTTGGAAATGTTACTTTCTTGACTTATAATTCTCAGGATCTCACAGGTTTTCAATAATTACTGCTTGTGTTATATTTAGATCCAACAGTCAAGTCTTACTAGATTCTGGAACGGGGAGGGAGAACACTTTTTTATGTTTGCCTTAGGCAGAAAAATACGAGGGATATCTGGAAAGTAAGGTTACAAGGAGTTTTTTTTAATACAAAGAATGAATATATTTTAATATAACTTACATGGATTATAGCAAAGGTATGACATTATTTTTCCACATCATCACCATTCAGTTCAATACATTTTGTCATCTGTGGAACAAATTTTTGATGCCTGTGTCATAGAAGTTTCCCTCCACCTTTTTCAGCCAGTTCGTCACTTTAATTTTCACTTCGTTGTTGTCGGAAAAGCGTTTTCCATGAAGGTGTTCCTTCAATTTAGTGAACAGATGATAGTCACTGGGTGCAAGATCAGGGCTGTGAGATGGGTAGCGTAAAACATCCCAACCAAATGAAGTCAACAACTCTTGTGTTGCATAAGTGGTGTGCAGATGCACATTGTCATGATGGAGACAGATTCCCACCATCAACGTCCCACGATGTTTGTTTTCAATGGCTCTGCCAAATTTCTTCATGGTCTCACAATATCTTGCAGCATTGATTGTTTCACCTCTTTCCAAAAAATCCCAAAACACTGGCACCACAACTTTCTTGCAATGAATCACAGTAGCGTTCATGCCCTTAGCGTTTAAGTAGCGTATTACAACGCGAGCTTTGCACTTGACGGGAAACGGAATGAGGACGCTCATCTCTAACCTTCACCACAACACCAGTCAATGAGCTACTGATGACTAGCACTGCTCATTCACTTTCGCTGACTTCCCACTATGTGGCAATGATACCAACTTCCCCTGCAAAAATTCTCCATGAGCTAAGTGCATTGTAACCTTACTTTCCGGAGAACCCTCTTATATTTAACTAATTCTATTTGTTTGGAGTAAGGAGCAAGCATGGTGTAGTGCAGAGCTTTCCAAAATGTTCATGCTTGTTAGACATGCATCCTTTAACTATTCAGTTTTACTAGCAAACCAGGGGTTAATACAGGCATGGGCAAACTTCGGACCACCAGGTGTTTTGGACTTCAACTCCCACAATTCCTAACAGCCTCAGACCCTTTCCTTTTTATAGTTTAGACACCTTTGAAACTAAGCACACCATTCCAACCCAGGACCCCTGGTCTCTTGTTCTTCTAATCCAGGTAGTGGCAAACTTGGGCCCTCTGTGTGTTCAACTCCAACACAATTCCTAACAGCCTCAGGCCCCTTCCTTCTCCCTCTCAGCAGCTTAAGCCGCTTAAGTTCAAAACACCCAGAGGGCCCAAGGTTGGCCATGCTGGGTTAAACTAACCCTTAAAAGAGTTTCATACAATTATAAATTATATATATACACACATGCGCGCGCGCACACACACACACATATATGCTTCATATTTTCTTTACTGTATAAACAATGCTAATCAAGGTGGCCAACTGCAACATTCACAATGCAGAAATAGACAAGAGTTCTCTCTCCCACCCTGGACATTCCACAGATATATAAATCCCGCTTGCCTAGTTTCCAACAGACTTCGACACCTCTGAGGATGCTTGCCATAGATGTGGGCAAAATGTCAGGAGAGAATGCTTCTGGAACATGGCCATACAGCCCAGAAAACTCACAACAACCCAGGATAAAAATAAATACACTATCATCATCATCATCATCATCATCACCATCATCATCTAATTTCAGCCAAGATCTTACACACTTCGAATATTGCCTAAATATACACCGGTATTGTTAACACAAGATCCCACAGGTGTGCCATGAATGATAAAACAGGATTAGCAAAAAGATGGACAGATTTGTGTATCAGCAACCTATCAAAGTATACTTATATAAGTAACCTCTCCTGGCCTGCTTCCCTAATCCTAATGGAAATGTCATACATCCATATTCTTATCACTGGTAGAACTGACACTCTACTCCTCCATGCATCCGTTGCCTGGTAAAGTAAGTTGTGGTAGAGTTATAATAATGGCAATAGTGTCAAAATCATGTCTAAGTACTGATCATAAATACAAAACAGTTGCAGCAAATTGAGGTAACTGTTCCGTATTCATAATCACTTTGCTATATACCTTCAGGTCATTTCTTATTTATAGCTTGTGTTCATCTACACTGTGGAATTAATGCAGTTTGACGCCACTTTAACAGCTGTGACTCAATACTATGGAATGAAAGGAGTTGTAGTTTTACAAGGTCCTTAGCCTTCTCTACCAGAGTGCATTAGGGCCTTACCAAACTCCAAATCCCATGATTCCATAGAATTGATGCATGACACTTTGAGTGGTGTCAAACTGCAATAATTCTACCATGTAGATGTATCCCTTCTTTGGAGGGTGCGGGAATTCCTTTGCCTTCATCTGAGGCTGAGAGTGTGACTTGCCCAGTGTCACCCAGTAGCTATCCATGGCTGAACAGGGATTCGAATCCTGGTCTCCAGATTTGTAGCCCAACACTCAAACCACTATACCACATTGACAATATTGACACGATTGCCTTGACCAGGAGAAATTACTTGCCATGGTTAAGTAAACATAACTAAGTAGCCAACAACACATAATTGCTTCACACTACCGGTCTCTATATGACAGTCATTTAAGTTGCCCTACTATATAAGGTGTTATAATTGCTACCTGACATATTCCTCAAGTTCATTGTATTTAAATAACAACAATTACATGGACTATTTGGCAATATTTAATAACACCAATGCAAATAGGAGCAGAAATGTTAGCTCTGAAAAAGAGGGCATGTCTGGGAAAAGGAGGACATACGATAACTCTAGATAAGGTCATGAGGTCACCAGTTGTGCCACCATCACAGAGCTTCCCATCAACCCAGTGAAATGTGGAGAACACACAGTTACCGTAAATGCATGTGTTTGCAGAACAATGAGTTGCAGTATGGATTGTGGTTACCTCTGGGAAATTGCAACCACTTGCCCAATGGCTTCTGGCATTGATCCAGTGTGAATGAGGACTTTTGGACTGGGAATGTCCTATGTCTGCCCCTGTATCCCAGGAATAGCATCCGGACAACAAAGGTAGCCTATCTAGATCCATTTATTAGTATCTACAAAGGGTTGTTGTTGTTATCATCAGACCTCCACATTCCTTGTCTAGGAATTTCTGGATCTTCCAGTACAATCAACTTTTTCTGGAAGATGATCATAGAATCGCACTGTGAGACTGGGTTATTCCAAGAGAGGCAATCTCTCTAAAAAAATCTCTGGGTCCTCCTGCTATATAACCCAGAATATCAAGGCAAATAATCTACAATATTTGCTTTGAACTGGGTTATCTGAGTCCAGTTCAATGTGGATTTTATACAGCTAGAATGTTTAAACTAAAATCCATGGGTTTGTGCCTCTGAGGTCACATACATTCATCCCTGTTTACTTTTTCAGCTGAAAGGAGGAAATGTGGCCATTATTATTATTATTATTATTATTATTATTATTATTAGGAGCCCCCAGTGGCGCAATGCTGGGCTGCTGAACTTGCTGATCAAAAGGTCGCAGGTTCAGATCCAGGGAGTGGCGTGAGCTCCCGCTGTTAGCCCCAGCTTCTGCCAACTAGCAGTTCAAAAACATGCAAATGTGAGTAGATCAATAGATACCATTCCGTTGGGAAGGTAACAGTGCTCCATGCAGTCATGCCGGCCACATGACCTTGGAGGTGTCTACAGACAACGCCAGCTCTTCGGCTTAGAAATAGAGATGAGCACCAACCCCCAGAGTCGGATACAACAGGACTTAATGTCAGGGGAAAACCTTTACCTTTACTTATTACATTAAATCTTTAAAAAGAATAAACAATTGCTTATTGTATTGTTTTTACAATGTAAACTAAACCAGATTAGAGTGCACAGCCTCATTATCACATATAAGCCCCTCCAAACCAGTTATGAACCTCCTTATTTTCACAAACATTCAACAGCCTGGTTGGCAAAGTCATTCAAACCAATATAACACACTGGCTCTCAGGTTAGAATGACCAACATTGAAAATAGATCAGGAATCTATGCATCAGAGCTTGGAAACACTGCTTCTTTGGATTTCAGCTTTCAGCTCTCCCTTAGCAAGCATAGTCATTGGCACTGGTGGGATTCTGCGAGCTGTACCTCCCAATAAGTAACTTTTTATATCTCACACATAAGCAGGCAATGGGCCAACTCTAATCATGTTGTCTTAATTCTACAGTGTGGTTGCACCTATCATTATCATCTTAGTTTCACAATATACCGGATGTAAACTGACTGGAGTTTTGGATTATCACTGATTCAGAATCTGTATAAGAATCTAGCACTTAGTGAAGGGTCATCAGATAAAGCGGCACATTGTGAGTAGCATCACTTGTAATAATTGTGCTATTGGAATCTTACCTATGTGAATGTAATTGATTTGTTTTGTAGTCTACTTGGAATTGTGCTCAGAGCATCTATGGGCCCTTCCACACAGACATATAATCCAAAAGATCAAGGCAGATAATCCACATTATCTGCTTAGAACTGGGTTATCTGAGTCCACACTGCCATATAATCCAGTTCAAAGCAGATAATGTGGATTTTATACAGCTGTGTGGAAGTGGCCTCTGACCCCTGGAACATCACCTCTTTCTGACCCTCTTGGGACTTAGCCATTTCATATAATGGATGCTATTATATACAATGGGAGCTGAACACCCACAGATTTCAGTATCCATAGTGCAGTATTTCTCAACCTGGGGGTCGGGACCCCTGGTTGGGGGGGGGGGACAGGACAAGGGGGTGTCTAAAGGTTCATCAAAGACCATCAGAAAACATTTTCTGTTGGTCATACCGGTTCTGTGTGGGATGTTTGGCCCAATTCTATCATGGATGAGATTCAAGGGGCTCTGCTTGTAGGTGAACTATAAATCTCAGCAACTACAACTCCCAAGTGTCAAGGTTTATTTCCCCCAAAATCCACCAGTGTACACATTTGGACATGTTAAGTATTCCTGCTAAGTTTAGTTGAGATCCATCATTGTTTGAGTCCACAGTGTATCTGGATGTAGGTGAACTACAACTCCAAAACTCAAGGTCAATGCCCACCAAACCCTTCCAGTATTTCTTGTTGGTCATGGGAGTTCTGTGTGCCAAGTTTGGTTCAATTCCATTGGTGGAGTTCAGAATGATTGTAGGTCCCAGCAACTACAACTCCCAAATGACAGACTCAATCCCCCCAATCCCATCAGTATTCAAATTTGGGCTTATCGGGTATTTGTGCCAGATTTGGTCCAGTGAATGAAAATACATCCTTCATATTAGATATTTACGTTATGATTCATAACAGTAGCAAAATTACAGTTATGAAGTAGCAACAAAAATAATTTTATGGTTGGGGGTCACCACAACATGAGGAACTGTATTAGGGGGTCACGGCATGAGGAAAGTTGAAAGCCACTGCCATAGTGGAACATGGAACCAAACCCCAGTAGACCAACTTTAAATAGATGAAAAGTGGAAATAAATATACAAAATGATAGCCAGTATTTTAGTTCAGCTATGCAGTAAAATAATAAGGCTCAGTACAGTTATATTATTTTACTAGGTAGCTTATGGAGAATACTGGCCATCATTTTATATATGCAAATTAATTTCTGATCTATTTGCACCAATATTTCCCTGTAATGTCGATTGGTCTGTGCAATGTGCATGCCCTTGATGAAGGTGAGATTTCTTTTACTATGGACTTTGGGATTTACAGAAAGCTCCCCTTTGGGGAAAAGGGAGGTTTCTCAAGACAAAGTCATTGCCTTCTCCAATTATAAAGTGCCGCACAGCTAAAGCAACCAGGCAACTTGCCCTCTTGCTGCTGCTGCTACTATTCCCTGGAGAAATTAGGAGCTAACCTACAGTAGTCAAAATAAACACACCACACACCACCGGCTCTATTTTTATCTTTGCAGCTCCCGAGCACACAAATGTTTGCTAACATCTCCCTAACTTGCTCGCTTGACGAAAAAGACTCTTACACTTGGGCAGGCAGCTGGGTGCCAAGGTTTGCCTCAAAGGGAGTGAGACAGTTACAAAAACAGATGCACACCAATAATAAAGACTTACAATAAAGCTACAAGGCCATTAAATGCTAATCAAGGTGGCCAATTGCAACATTCACACTTGCCTCATGCAGACAAGAGTTCTTTTTCCCACCCTGGACATTATTCCACAGATATATATTAACCTCACTTGCCTAGTTTCCAACAGACCTCACAACCTCTGACGATGCCTGCCATAGATGTGGTGAAACGTCAGGAGAGAATGCTTCTGGAACATGGCTATACAGCCTGGAAAACTCACAGCAACCCAGTGATTCCAGCTATGAAAGCCTTTGACAATACAATGAAGACTTTTGTTAAATTAGGTCCCTATTCAGCATCACCTAAATAGGAAAACAGGGACTCAAGGACAACATACCAAAAAGATTGCACATAGGATGTTGTGGAAGACAACCTGTTGTAGTTGATGCTCCACCCGATAATGACGACAGTCAATGAACTGAAGCTCACGAGTCAGACGCACTATCTATAGGTAGCTGGGTGTAAACAGGGTTCCTGATTAATGATTTAGAGCAGGGATGAGCCAGGTACTATTCTGGGTCCTCCTGCAACCACTAAGTCTGTTTCTGAAGCTTCTGACCGCCCTAATTTCCACAGACTTAAACAATATTTTTTTACAAAAAGCAAAAATAAGGGTTGGGCTGCCTTTCCTGGAGATGTTTTTTACCTTTTAAATATGGTGTAAGCCTGTGCAAAAATAGTTCAAAGCTTCTATCCACTCCTGTCTCAGCATTGTTGCAAATTGTGAAACCCCAAAACATCCTTAGGCAAAAAAAATAACCCCTAAACCAGGGGTCCTCAAACTTTTTAGACCGAGGGCTAGCTAACAGTCCCTCAAACTCTTAGAGGGCCGGATTATATTTTGAAAAAAAATATGAATTAGAAAGAGATAAATGCTGGATCTACATTATCTTATGGCTCTGATTTAGAAATAAGTGAATGGCTTGTACAAGTTGGTTCAGGGGCCTCATCACATAAAATCCGGTTTTTGCCTCCTGCAGAATTCTGGGGTTTGTAGTTTAGGAAGGAGCCTTTAACAGCCTCACTAGACTACAAACCCGGGAATTCTGCAGGAGGCGGAAAACGGATTTTAAGTGGATTTTTCTCTAGTGTGATGAATAAGTTGGTAAGGAGGTATGCTGATGGTGGTACTTCTGCTCAATATTTCTTGTAGTAGTAGTAGTAGTAGTAATCTTTATTTATATCCCGCTTTTCTCCCTAAACGGGACCCAAAGCGACTTACAACATTATATACAAGACAATACAAAACAATATGTATATGTAAAACAATAACAAATTTACAAAAATAAATAAATAAACATATTTAAAAACATTTGTCTAATAAAGTGGTTCCCAACCTTCCTCATGCCGCGACCCCTTAATACAGGTCCTCATGTTGTGGTGACCCCCAACCATAACATTCTTTTCATTGCTACTTCATAACTGTCATTTTGCTACTGTTATGAATTGTGATGTAAATATCTGATATGAAGAATATGTTTTCATTCACTTAACCAAATCTGTCACAAATACCCGATATGCCTAAATCTGGATACTGGTGAGGTTGGGGGGGGGGGGGATTGGTTTTGTAATTTGGGAGTTGTAGTTGCTGGGATTTATAGTTACCCTACAACCAAAGAGCATTCTGAACTCCAGTAACAAGGGAATTGAACCAAACTTGGCACACAAAACTCCCATGACCAACAGAAAATACTGGAAGGGTCTGGTGGATGTTAACTTTGAGTTTGGGAGTTGTAGTTCACCTACATTCAGAGAGCACTGTGGAGTCAAACAGTAATACATCTGGACCAAACTTGGCATGAATATTCAATATGCCCAAATGTGAACACTGATGAAGTTTGGGGAAAATAGATCTTGCCATTTGGGAGTTGTAGTTGCTGGGATTTATAGTTCACCTGATATCAAATAACATTCTGAACCCCACCAACAAGAGAATTGGACCAGACTTCCCGCACAGAACCCCCATGACCAACAGAAAATATTGTGTTTTCTGATGGTCTTTGGTGACCTCTCTGACACGCCCTCACGACCCCCAGGGGGTCCTGACCCCCAGGTTGAGAAACACTGATCTAATACAATTATTGCAGGCAGGCAACTCAACAAGACAAATGGTAAACATTAGCACGACTCAATAAAAGTCTTCTTCTCCTTCTTTGATCCCATCTACAGTTTCTGAATCCAAATTATCTGCTTTGAACTGGATTATATGAGTCCACACTGTCAACTTATACAACCTGTGCACTTATTTCTAAACCAGACCCTGGATGCTGCATAGTGCATACCCATATATCCCATCAACCCATTGCTTGCCAAATCATACCTTTGCAAGAGCCAGCCTTTTGCCCCTTCCTACAGGTATGCACCTGTTGCTCTTTTCCGTGCCTCTTCCTAAGAAACACAGGGCTTTCTCTCTTTGTATTCCTCTTCTGAGTTGCTGGCAGGCTTGTCTTTCCCCATCACAGGTATATACACACAGAAGCACACCTGGGCATCTCTTACCTGGATTTTTCACAACTGTTCCTCCAGCTGATCCCTGGAGTTATCACAGTCCAAGGATTTCCCCCTAAGGTGATGCGGCCGGATGACTCACCCGAGAGGGTGTTGAACTACAAGGCGGATGCAGGGTTGGGCATCTTAGCATCTTGGGACAGAGATCAGAGCGCTGCTTCCCACGTCAGGTGACACACCGGCTGAGAAGACACACAAAGCCACTCTGAGCCACATCCCACACTCCGGAATCCAGCTCCAGGGAAATTGGAGTGGGTATGGGTAACTTTTTAAAAAACATTAAAATAAATTAACCTCCCATTGTTAGTGAAATTAAGAGGAACAGATTCTTCCAGAGGGAATAATTGTAATTTGTAATTACATTGCATGTAAGTCAAATAGTACTATACCTTGGGAAAGTTTGGCTCTCAGCCTTTATAATTAGGATAAAAAACTGGAGCAACAGTTGACTGAAATGTGTCACCTTCCAATCTCCAATCTAAGAGCCTCATTTCAAATCACCTCGACACCACTATATTTATCATAGTAAACAGATCAGATGGAGATAGACAGAGCTGGAATATTAATCAGGTTAATGTGAACACCTTTGTTGTTTATTTGCTCAATCACTTCCAAATCTTCGTGACCTCATGGACCAGCCCACGCCAGAGCTCCCTGTTCGCCATCACCACCCCCAGCTCCTTCAAAGTCAAGGCACTCACTTCAAGGATACAATCCATTCATCTTGCCCTTGGTCGGCCCCTCTTCCTTTTTCCTTCCATTTTCCCCATTGTCTTCTCTAAGCTTTCCTGTCTTCTCATTATATGGCCAAAGTACTTCATCTTGGCCTCTAACATCCTTCTCTCCAGTGAGCAGTCAGACATTATTTCCTGGAGTATGGACTGGTTTGATCTTCTCGAGGTCCAAGGCACTCTCAGAATTTTCCTCCAACACCGCAGTTCAAAAGCGTCGATCTTCCTTCGCTCAGCCTTCCTTATGGTCCAGTTCTCACATACTACAGGGAATACCATTGCTTTAACTATGCGGATCTTTGTCACCTAAAAATGGGTTTATGTGGAGGGTCTTCTTTTAAAAAAACAACTCTGCCTTAGGTTGCTGTAAGTATTTCGGGCTGTATGACCATGTTCCAGAAGCATTCTCTCCTGACGTTTCGCCTGCATCTATGGCAGGCATCCTCAGAGGTCCTCTTCTGGAACATGGCCATACAGTCCGAAAAACTTACAGCAACCCAGTGATTCCAGCCATGAAAGCTTTCAACAATAAACTCTGCCTTAAATCCAATTCCTACCAGAAGTAGAACTATTCGGTCCATGAATATTGTGTAAATGGTGAGTTGTCTCATTTCCAGTGACTCAAGTCTGTTTCCTTTAGCTTGTACCAGGAAATGGATTTAGGTTTCACATTTAGTGGGGTAGGAAATATATGGCTCTCCAGATGTTTGGCTGCATCTCCCAGCATAGGAGCCCTTGGTGGCACAATGGGTTAAAACCTTGGGCTAGCAGGACTGGTTGATGGACAGGTTGGCGTTTCAAATCCGGGGAGCAGGGTAAGCTCCCATCTGTTGAACTCTAGCTTCCCATGTGGGGATATGAGAAAAGCCTCCCACAGGATGGTAAAATATCAATCATCCGGGCATCCCTTCAGCAACATCCTTGCAGACAGCCAGTTCTTTCACACCGGAAGCGACTTGCAGTTTCTCAAGTCGCTCCTGACATGAAAAACAAACAAACAAACCACTGGCTAACTAACAGGAATTGGCACCCAGCTACATTTAACTCTGGTCACCCCTGTTGGAAAGTTATCTATTTGGGATGGTTTCCACGAAATCTCTAGCCAACATGGACCAAGGTGTTGTAGTCCACACAAAAAAAACTACACTAAATTTGGCTTTGATTTCATACTCAAATAGATCCTTAGTTATTAAAAAGACTGTACTTAAGACATCAAAATGTGCATGTGGAAAGGATGCAAGGCAATTGACAGAATGCCAAATGGCTGTAGAAATATAGCCGAGATTTGGCAGTGACAGTCGCTATTAATCCTCAGGCCCCTTCTACACTGTCCTTATATCCCAGGATCTGATCTCAGGTTATCTGCTTTGAACTGCATTATATCCACACAGCTGTATACAATTCCACATTTTTGCTTTGAACTGGAATATATGGCAGTGTGGGCTCAAATATCACAGTTCAAATCCGAAATTGTGGATTATATGGTTGTATGGAAGGGCCCCGAGTCTTTATTGCCATATAATCTGGGATAAACAGATAATCTGGGATATCATATTCTGGGATGTAAGGAGCCTCAGTCATCTCGTAGTAGTTTGCATTCAATTAACACAATGGAAGAGGCAGAGTCCGGCCCTTCCCAGTAGGCTCCAGCAAAAGCAAACTGCTGCAACTTTTCCTAGCTTGTGCGTTGTTCTAATTAATACTTTTTGCTATCTTGACTACATTCTTTCAGTATGCTATATAATAGCGGTTTATACCCAGAGAAAAGGCAAACATTCAATGCCCTACAAAAATACAAACTTTTCAAAAATAATACAAAATAATGATCATGAACTTATGACAATAGAAAAATTAACATCAGAATGAAAAACCAAGTGCACATAATCAAATAAGTAATTATACTAATAACATAAATTAACAATTAAGACATGAATCCTGAGAAGACAATTAAAATACATAAAAATAGCTATCATGGTAGTTCTTGCCACTATGGCAAAGTATCGCTTTTGTAAAGCTCTAGATCTCAAAAGTGTGTTTGTAAATGACACATTTAGCATTATGTCTACTGTTATAAGTATGAGATTCCACTCCTTGGAGGAAGGATGTCCTAAAAAACTGCAGGTACATAACCAAAACAACAGATTCTGCAAGAGACAGCAAAGGTGAAGGAATGAGGATGGATCTACACTGATTTATGTCCCAAGATCTGATACCAGATTATCTGATTTGAACTGGATTATAATGAGTCTCCATTTCCAGATAATCTGGGATAAACAGATAATCTGAGGTCCGATCCTGGGATATATGGCAGCGTAGATCCAATTGGAGAGGGGTATGGAAACTAAGGCCCCTTCTACGCTGCTTTATAAAATCCAGCTTGTCTGCTTTGAACTGGATTATATAGCAGTGTAGACTCACATAATCCAGTTCAAAGTGGATAATCTGTTTTGATATGAGCACAGCACACCTAACGTTTCTCAGTGCTAGTTTTTGGAAGGGATCACTATTAACTTTTGATCTCAGATCTGTTTGTAGTGATACCTGGTATAATACTACAATTCTACTTTCAGTTGAGTCAATCTCGGTGACAGGCAGACAAAACCGAACTCCATTATGGCTTCAGTTATTACCTGCATCCCCCATAATATTCACTTTCATCCACTTTGAACATGGATGGTTGGAGTTGGAATTGTCACAAGGTTAGTATGCTGTGAAATTAAGTCTTCTTTAAAATTGCTCACTTGTATAAAAGACTCACCTTTAGTTCAGACCGTAATGCGCACACCCTTTTATCACCATTTTCCCAAAGTATCTTGGCTCAAACCTCTTCTCTTTATAAATATACAGACCAGTTGAAAGTCAGAGATGGCTGAAAAGGCTTGCACATGTGTGGAAGGGCAACCCCCAAATCCTTGAGCCTTCATAAAACACAATAGCTCACCGCTCTTTGCGGAACAAACAGGCCAGTCTCTCGGCAAAACCGTACAAATGGGCACCAATCCAGCATCGAAAAATGGCAACATTCAGAAACGAGAGGGAGAACGTTTCAGTTTCCAAGGACACTCTCTTACGGAGGTGAAAGTTACCATTACTCCACGAACAATGCTGAAAGAGATTCCAAGGTGAAATTGCTGAACAATAATGTATGCTGTGGTTTGATTTAATTCGTTTGGGACCAAACTGAGGCCCTTTTTACGCTGCCATATAAAATTAAGATAATCTGCTTTGTACTGGATTATATGGCAGTGTAGACTCACATGAGGCAGTTGAAAGCAGGTCATGTGTACTAGACCTGTCACCTGTAAACCACCGCCTCCTCCTGAGAAAAATGTATAATATCACAAAGGATTACCATCTCACCCGTCTCATAGGAAACCTGCTACAAAACAGGAGCTTTTTTGTTGAGGTCCAGGGCCAGAGAAGCAGATGGCGGAAACAGAAGAACGGCCTGCCTCAGGGGAGCGTGCTTGCTCCATCCATGTTCAACATCTACACAAATGACCAGCCACTGCCAGAAGGGACAGAGAGCTTCATCTATGCTGATGATCGTGTCATTACCACTCAAGCAGGGAGCTTTGAGATGATTGAACATAAGCTCTCCGAAGCTCTAGGTGCCCTCACTGGCTATTACAGGGAAAATCAGCTGATCCCTAATCCATCTAAAACACAGACATGTGCTTTTCACCTTAAGACCAGACTAACATCCCAAGCTCTGAGGATTACCTGGGAAGGTATCCCACTGGAGCATTGCAGCACACCCAAATACCTGGGAGTCACTCTGAACCATGCTCTTACCTACAAAAAGCACTGCCTGAATATCAAGCAAAAAGTGGACACTATAAACAATACCATACGAAAGCTGACTGGCACAACCTGGGGATCACAACCAGACACAGTAAAGACATCTGCCCTTGCGCATTGCTATTCTGCTGCTGAGTACACATGCCCAGTGTGGAACACATCTCACCACACTAAAACAGTAGACGTGGCTCTTAATAAGACATGCCACATTATCACAGGGTGTCTGTACCCTACACCACTGGAGAAATTACACTGTTTAGCCGGTATTGCACCACCTGACATCTGCCAGGAAGCAGCAACCAATAGTGAAAGGACCAAGGCAGTGACATCTCCAGCTCATCCCCTGTTTGAATATCAGCCAGCACATCAACGACTTAAATCAAGAAATAGTTTTTTAAGAGCTACAGAGACACTCGCTGGAACACCTCGGCAAGTGAGAGTCCAAAAGTGGCAGGCTCAAACCCAGAACCTCAATCAATGGCTGATACCAAATGCGAGACCCCCCCACCCCCGGGCACACAGAAAACTGGGCGACTTGGAAGACTCTATTTATACCCCAAGGGGGATTCAAGGCAGCTTACGTAAAGGTAAAAGTTTTCCCCCGACATTAGGTCCAGTCGTGTTCGACTTTGGAGGTTGATGCTCATCTCCATTTCTAAGCCAAAGAGCAAGCATTGTCCGTAAACACCTCTAAGGTCATGTGGCTGGCATGACTGCATGGAGCATCGTTACCTTCCCACCAAAGTGATACTTATTGATCTACTCAGGCCAGGTCGGAGTGAGCTTCCGACCAATTTGTGTAGTTTGCCGTTGACCTTTGCAGCTCAAAAGACAGTTGCATCTGTCAAGTAGCAAATTTAGGTACCGCTTATGTGGGGAGGCTAATTTAACTAATTTACGATGTCATAAAAATCTCCAGCAAGCCTTCAAAGAATGAGGAAGTACATCAGTGTCACAAATGGATGGTGAAGCAACAGCTCCCCTGGTGGCCAGAATACCCTCATGAAAGCTGGAATGTTAAATAGCCTCTGCGTATCTGTCTATATATGTTGTATGTCTAAATGGCACTGAATGTTTGCCATGTATATGTACATTGTAACCCGCCCTGAGTCCCCTGTGGGTTTGGGGGGGGGTTGTCATGTCAGGAGCGACTTGAGAAACTGCAAGTTGCTTCTGGTGTGAGAGAATTGGCCATCTGCAAGGATGTTGCCCAGGGGACGCCCGGATGTTTTGATGTGTTACCATCCTTGTGGGAGGCATGAGGAGCTGGAGCTGATATAGGGAGCTCATCCGCGCTCTCCCCGGATTCAAACCTGCGACCTGTCAGTCTTTAGTCCTGTCAGCACAGGGGTTTAACGCACTGCAGCATCGGGTGCTCCATCCCTACGGGTGAGAAGAGTGGAATATAAATACTTTAAATAAATAAATACTCACATTTGCATGTTTTCAAACTGCTAGGTTGGCAGAAGCTGGGGCTAATGCCGCTCCTCGGATTTCAACCTGCGTCCTTTCGGTCAGCAAGTTCAGCAGCTCAACGCTTTAACCCACTGCGCCATCGGGGGCTCCTTCAAGGCGGCTTACATATGGCAATTATTCAATGCCTTAAAACAGGCATGGGCAAACTTTCTAACTTGCGGGCCACATGGTGGGCCAGAGTAAGACGGGTGGGCCGGGAGGGGGAGATTCTCCCCAAGCCCCCTCCCTGCCCTTTCCTCCCCTTCCTCTTCTCTTTCAGAGGCAGAAAGTGAAGGAAGGATGTTTGGATCCCAAAAGGTCAGGATGAGATGGTTGACGGGAGAGAAAAAGTGTATCTATGAGACCCCATAGCGTCCTAGAGCTAGAAGCGACCCCCAAGGGTCCCAAGGGCCATCCAGTCCAACCCCATGGAGGGAGGGAGGAGAGAGAGAAGGAAGGAAAGATGGAAGGAAGGAGGGAAGAAGAAAGGGAGAGAGGGAAGGAGAGAGGAAAGAGGGAAGGAAGGAAGAATAGAAGGAGAAAGAGACAGGGAAGGAGGAAGGAAAAAGACAAGGAAGGAAAGACAGGATTGTGAGAGAGAAGAGCCCGGGAAAAGAGGCCAAAGGTCCGCATCTGGCCCCCGGGCCTGGGTTTGCCCATATCTGCCTTAAACACATACAACATTAAGCTTAAAATCAATTTAATTAAAATTAATAGATGTTAAACATTTAAATTACATGCAATCTTTAGAAAAGGTAAACACATACATCATTCAGTTTAAAATCAATTGAATTAGAATTAATACATATTAAACATTTAAATTACATTCAATATTAAAACCACACCATCCAAAAGTCGAAGTCCAAGGCCGTTCCGTAGTCATTGCACATATTCCAATCATATTATATTATTTTACTGCTTTTCCCAGAGCCAGGTTTTTAATCTCCTTCTGAAAGCTGGGAGGGGGGGGGGTGTGATGTAATGTCACTGGGGAGGGAGTTCCACAGCTGAGGGGCCACTACTGAGAAGGCCCTGTCTCTCGTCCTCCACCAATCACGCCTGCGAAGAAGATGGGACTGAGAGCAGGGCCACCCCAGAAAATCTTAATCTCCAAAATGGTTCAAAGGAGAAGATCTGTTTGGACAGGTAAACTGGGCTTGAGGCCTCTTCTACATTGTCATATAATCCAGTTTCTGAATGCAGATTAACTGCAGTGAAGACGCTGGCTGGATCTATGATACTATATAATCCAGATTATCAAAGCAGGCAAACCATATAATCTGGTTCAATGCAGGCCCCAGCTACATTGCTGTATAATCCCATTTCTGAATCCATATTATCTGATTTGAACTGGATTATATGAGTCTACACTGCAATATAATCCAGTTCAAAGCAGATAATCTGGATTCAGAAACTGGATTATATGGCAGTGTAGATCCAGCCTAAGGCTGACTATAGATCTTTAATAGATATAAACCAGATTATGCTGTCCGGGCTTGGCCTCATGTAAGCTGCCCTGAGTCCCCGTTGGGGAGATGGTGGCGGGGTATAAATAAAGATTATTATTATTATTATTAAATAATCATAAAAGCAGATACTAATCGACACAAACAGCAAGAATTGAGCTCCATTCCAATATACGCAACAATGTTAAAAGCAGATAGCTCAAGCTCTGGTCTCCTGAGACACTAGGGGTGTGTGTTTACACTATAGTATGAATATGGTGTGACACCAGTTTAACAGCACGACTGGCGGGGACGAGAGACAGGGCCTTCTCAGTGGTGGCCCCTCGGCTGTGGAACGCCCTTCCCGCAAACGTTAGATCGGCCCCCTCCCTGCTGGCGTTCAGGAGAAGAGTAAAGACCTGGCTCTTTGAACAGGCCTTTAATTAAGCAGTGCAACCAACTGATTGATCTTGGAACTTGGAATAATGGACGAGGAGATCGGATTATGAATTTACCGTTGAGACGTGATGGATTAGTTATATAGATGTATAGATGCTATATTGATGTTTTGTTGTATTGTTATATTGACGTAGTTGATTTAGTTACTGTTTTAAATGCTAATGTTGTGCACCTTGTATATTGTCCTGGCTGTAAACCGCACTGAGTCGCCTATGGACTGAGATAGTGCGGTATACAAGTAAAGTAAATCAATCAATCAATCTTGGGTACTGGAGTTTTACAACAACTTTAGTCTTCTCTCCTAATGGCTGTTGGTACTCACCAGACTATAACTCTCACAATTCCATACTATTGAGGCACTGCAGTCTAGAGGGGTACCAAACTACATTAATTATAGAGTGTAGATGCAACCTAGGTTTTAAATTTATTGCATGACTTTGGGGTAGTTTCTCACAAGAAGGCAATGGCAAACCTTCTCTAAACAGGTTCACCATAAGTCACATAACAGCAACATAAAAATGTACCATATATGTACATATTTATAACAATATAACAGTGACAATAACCCGTATAAATCTGTTCCAGCAAAACAGCTTTTGTCAATCTGGTTATGAGACAAATCTAGAGGGAAAAGTGTTTGGCACTCCAAAAATATATATAAAAAGAAGAGCTTTCCGTTCTTCAAGAATCATTGGAGCTTCTCAGGAGAAACCTTTCAAAACTATAATCACATCACCATCATGAAGCTCCAAATAAATTACAAAGCATCTCAGGTAATTGCTCTTGCCACTCAAGAGGCCTGAAAGGAGTTTGCTCGTCTTCCAAAACTGCAAACCAAGCCTTGAATGTTTAGTACTAAAACAAATTGGAGGAGGCTTTGGAGTTTGAACAACTTTTCTTCTTGTTGCTTGGTGAATTGATACATGGATAATAAGAGTATTTTTGTAAGATTATTTGAAACCATCTGGACTTTTTGGCAGTAAAAAGTGTGTTTTTGGAAAGGCTATCTTAAGAATACAAAAAAACATACACAGAATATTTATCTTATTTGTTTACAAACTAGAATACATTTTTTTCTGTGGATTTCTACATGTCTCAAATCAGTGCTTTGAGATTTCCTTCTTCCTTTAATGTGCTGCAAGACTCAAAATAATCATATTGTTGTCAAGCCCCAACTCGACCCCCCTCAGGTCAAAATATTAAATTTGTGAACTCAGTACTGCAGCAGAGAGTTCTGCAGGAAGTGGGAGCCTGGAGTTCCGCATCCGGAGGTATGGAGAAACCCAGCAGCAGCTACCAGTACCCAGGATGCTTTTTGAAACAATCCTTCCCGATTTGACCAGGTATATTGCTACCTAACCTCTAAATAAATGTGCACCTTGGTGCGTTATCCTCCCCTTCTGCTTCTTTGTATCTCTTTCTGCCTCTTGAGTCTTTTTCTCCCGCTTTCACCCTCTGCAGATGGCCCTGGTGGCCACAAGGGCCGCATGGCCCTCACGGCCCCCATGGCCCTCCCTGGCCCTCAGAGCAGGGGTTTCCTTCCCATTTTTTCCCCTGCATTCACCTCACATTTACCCCAATAACTCAGTGTCAACTCCAAACCCCCATAGGTGCCCTGGTTTCCATTCGTTAGGTTCCCCTCGATATCCATGTGCTCCCTTGTGTATGTGCTCCTCTTGTACACCAGAGCAGTAACACTTTTTAAACACCACATCAGCTCAGAAAAATCAGCAAGCAGTTTATAAAAAAATAAGTAAATGAAGCAGTAAAATTAGCAAAACAATAAAGTTCCATAACAAAAGTTAATCCATGTGTTTCAAGGCAAAACATGATCCATAGGTATAAAAAAATCCATGAAACAGGCATGAGAATCATTAAAACAAGGCAGCATGAAAAATCCAAAACACAAATCAGGAGTTTGGCAAAAACTTGGTACATAAAACTAAGAACACTTGAAAACAAGACAGTCATGAAATTCCAACGTTGACCCAATGGAGGCAACTCTTTCCAATGAATCGATTTTCCAGATCCCAAAACCAAAAGGAAAGCATTTCTCTTGACCTTACCACCAGATAAAGGTTTCTTATCTCTCTTTTTCTGTACATGAACTGATCTACTTTGTGTCTGAGCACTCTGTCTCTGTTTACAAAATGTTCTATCTACATTCTCATTAACTTGACTCTCATTAGCTTCTTCACCTGACAAATCATCTTCAGACAGTTGCTCTGATAAAGACTGTGAAGGGCATCTCCCAGGAATGTGACCTTGTGAAACTTCCTGAGACAACTCAGGTCTCTTGTCTGAACTTAACTCAGGCCCAGGCAAACCCTCATCCTCACTGACAACAGACCAGGCCCACCATCAATAACATCACCCCCATTCCCATCATGAACATCAGACACAATCACAGGCTGAACAAGCTGACATGCAACAGCTTCCCTGCTCCATGGATGCCCAGGTCTCCGTATGCTGGGTCTACCTTTGCTCTCCACAGACCCTCCTATTTGTCTATTTAATGTGTTATGTTTTATATAAAATATAAAATCTCTTTGGAGAAGTATGCCCCCCCCCCTTTTTCAAGCCTCTTATGCTTTCAGAGTCTCTGGCGGTATGTCCATGCAAACAAAAGCCAAGCAGTTATTTCAAAGGAGAACAGGAGACCTTTGACTGACCTTTCGCCAGCCCAGGGAACTCCATCCAACTGTATTCCTGGACATCATCAACATATGAAGGACTCAATCCCCCACCCCCCACGGGTCAGTCCATCTCTACTGGCTTCATAAACCCCGACTGTGCAGAGGATCACAGAATCCATTCGCAGGGTCACCTGTTCTGTCTCAGTCACCTGGATACCTGGATATTACAATAATATTCATCATATGGCATGACTATCCATTCACCGGGCAGTCATGCCTTGTTGTTCCACAATTACATTTCCCTTTTCCCAGGAACAAACTATTTAATCCCATCAGCATAGGCAGTATTCCATTTTTGGACTCAATGGACAGCAGTGCCAGAGGCACTGGACCCCTTCGCTGGAGACTCATATCGCAATTATCTTCACAATAAAATACACGGGACCTGATGGCACCTTTCGTTTGTGCCTCAGCTGGGACCCAATAATCCATTCAGAACTCTTTACACTTTCTTTGTCTCCTGGACCAGCCTGCTCCCCCCCCCCTCCCCCAAATCAGCCATTGGAGAGCGGGAATCTGCATTGGAAGCAGGGAACACTTTCCTATTGGCTGGTAGGTGCCACAGTCCCGCCTCTACAGGGAATCCTGCTTAGCAGATTGTGATGTCAATGGAGCTCAGCCAATCGTGGTAAAGCCGCCTCCAGCTAGAGCGAGAGTGGGAATTTCAAAGGGTTTTACTGCATAAATATGTCTGTTTTTCAATGTTATGGCATCTCAGCTTCCTTTGGCTGATTACTGCGAGCTGGCATCCACTTCAGCTGCATTAATTCTATAGCATAGAGCAGGGGTCCTCAAACTAAGGCCCGGGGGCCAGATGCGGCCCTCCAAGGTCATTTACCCGGCCCTCGCTCAGGGTCAACCTAAGTCTGAAACTACTTGAAAGCACATAACAACAACAATCCTATCTCATTAGCTAAAAGCAGGCCCACACTTCCCATTGAAATAAGTTTATATTTGTTAAAATTGTTCTTCATTTTAATTATTGTATTGTTTTTAAGTGGTTTTGCACTACAAATAAGATATGTGCAGTGTGTATAGGAATTCATTAATGGTTTTTTTTCTCCAAATTATAATCCGGCCCTCCAATAGTTTGAGGGACTGTGACCTGGCCCTCTGTTTAAAAAGTTTGAGGACCCCTGGCATAGAGGTACATGTTCAGTTATATCAATATAGGTACAGATTTGAATATCACTTACCCCCTAAAATTGGGACCAGAATTATTCTGTATTTTGATTTTTTTTTCTGATTTTGCAATACTTGTTTATACAGATTGAGATATCCTGAAGATGGGACACAACATTTATCTGTGTTTCATATACACTTTATACACATATGGTGTGTATTGGAAATAGGCACAAAGTACATCCTGGAAGCTTTACCGGATTCCTCAACAGACAAAGATGTTTTTTTTTTTTAAATCACACAGGACAGATTCGCTGTTTGGATTTTTTAAACATATATATATATTTTCAAGCTTTGGATGGTTGAATCAATCGATGCAGAATCCGTGGAATGCACTAAGCAAATTTACTGTTTACGCAGCAGCAAGGACCCAATTGCTGGCGGAAGTTCTGCTTTGAAATCTAAGGTCCTGCCATCTTGGTTAAGGGCAATGCAGATTGCTGCTGCCTCTCCTTTAGATGTGTTTATAGCTAGAGATAGGGCACTTTCACAGTGGAGGCCATATTGGATTGGGAAGGAGGCTGCAATAGCTGTTCCTGGCAGGTAATGAATGAGCTCTGGGTGGAAGGGCTGAGCCAATCTGCCCTAGATACTGAATATTATCTCTCTGTATATCTAGGAAGCCATTTTCATTATCTCCTCCCCAAATAATCATAATGGCCCAAATAATTTATATATTTATAAAATTTATATTATATTATCTATATCATATATGTGTGTGTGTTGTCCCAACAATTGTGGGAGTTGGAGTCCAAAACACCTGGAGGGCCCAAGTTTGCCCATGCCTGCTTTAAACCCTCCACTTCTTTCCCCATCAGGAGGATACTGTATACTTATTGTCCCTCCAAAAACAAAACAAAGACTCAAGTTCCAGGTTAACTTTGTAGAAGTTTAGAGTCAGCGTATGTAAATTGTTGTTTCCAATATTAAGATCATGGTTTGTAATCTGATTTATTAATCACAAGTCCTACCAGGAATCACCCCTTTAGCAGCCTCCATGAAATGGTGCCACCTAAGAACAAATTTCACACAGTGATTCTCCTCCCGCAACAGTGAGAAAAACGTGTGGATTTGCTGCCCACTACTGTCTGCTAGGAAGAAAGGAGGAAAAGAGTTGCTTTGCTACTAACATAAGAATCACCTGCTGCAGATATAGGTTGAGTTTCTCTTATCTGAAATGCATGGGTCCAAAAGTATTTAAGTTTTTTCCAGATTTTGAAATACTTGTGTCTGCATATGTTGTCCCCTGACATGAAGTCCAGTCGTGTCCAACTCTGGGTGTGGTGCTCATCTCCATTTCTAAGCCGAAGAGCCAGCGTTGTCCGTAGATACCTCCAAGGTCATGTGGCTGGCATGACTGCATGGAATGCCATTATCTTCCCGTTAGAGCAGTACATATTGGTCTACTCACATTCGCATGTTTTTTAACTGCTAGGTTGGCAGAAGCTGGGGCTGTCAGCGGAAGCTCATGCCGCTTCCCGGAATCGAACCTGCAACCTTTCGATCAACAAGCTCAGCAGCTCAGCGCTTTAACCCAATGTGCCACCGGGGCCTCCCATATCTACATATACATACATAATACTTCGGAGATGGGACTAGAGCCTTAACATGAAATTCATTTATATACACACACACAAAATCCATATTCATATCCTTGGGGAGATAGAGCAAAATATAAATAAAGTGCATTATTATTATTATTATTATTATTATTATTATACAGAGCTTAAAGGTAATTCTGCTATGGTTGTAGCACATCAAACAAACTTTGTATGCACTGTACCATCATAGAATCATAGAGCTGGAAGAGGCCCTACAGGCTTCCTAGCCCAACCTCATTCTGCCATGCAGGAACACACAATCAAAGCACTCCTGTCAGATGGCCATGCAGCTTCTGCTTGAAAACCTCCAGAAGGGGGCTCCACTGTACTTTGAAGCAGCATATTTCACTGCCAAACACCTCTTGCCATCAAGTTCTTCCTAATGCTGGTGGAATATATTTCCTGCAATTTTAATCCATTGCTCTGTGTCGAAATCAGAAGTGCCACTATCTCAACAATCCATGTCGACATTTCATATTAGAGTATTTTGGATTTCCCCATAAGGGATACTCAACTTGTATCTGCCTCTCTGACACCTCCATGAGGACTAGCAACACAGATTTGTTTTACATTCAGGCTTCCACTTCAACCGTAGATAGGCTGGATATGGTTTCAAAGATGAATTCCGTGTTCTAGCAATGCAGCTGAAACACTTGGGTTTCTCTCTCCACAGTGGAAAGCACCCCTGCTCTTAGTGACCTGGTCTTGGTAGCTGATCAGATGAAAAACACCAGACCTCCTTGTGAGTTGGGTGATTCCTAAATGGCTATTGTACATGATCACAATGCATATTGTATACCCGGGGAAGCAGCCGCACTGAAGGTCCTTGTGACAGATTTGAAAGACACGGTGCACCACCAGAGTGAGCTTCTCCAAAAACTACAGGGCGGAGAAGCCAGGCAGAAAGAATGTCAGGAACTACAGGTGAGGGGTAAACACATAGTATGGAGAGGGACTTGGAATGGCAATATAACCCAATGCAAATGTCAAGTTTTCTTCTCACACAAGAGCAGGCAGATGAGAAGAACTCGACCCTTCTCTCTGAACTCAGAGAACATGTCTCACAGCTTGAGGCAGAGAACTGTAGCCTGCGCTTTGAGAGGGAGCAGCTGGAGTCCACGAGCCAATGCTATCGGAAGGAGCTGGATGCCCATGGTGCCACCGTCCTGTTACTGAGCAAGCAGCTGAGAGGGCAGCGGGAGGCTGAGGCCCACCATGGTGCCTTCTCTCTCGAAACTGTCAAAAGCAGTGCCAAGTGGCTGAGGTTCTACACAGGTTTTGATGAGTACCCCCGCCTTATGGCCTTTATGGCCTTCCTTCTCGATAATGAAAGGGAGCAGGGCAGCCAGGACAGGAGCCTCCACAGTGCCCTCAGCCCTGAGAACCAGCTGTTTTTGGTCCTTGTGCGCTTGCGTCTGGGGCTACTTCTCCAGGATCTAGCCTTCCGGTTCCACATCTCAGAATCCACAGCCTCCCGCTATTGGCTCAGTTGGATAGAGATCATGGAGAGGAGGATGAGACAGGTGAGTAGTCAGAGATTCTTCCTTTTATTTTTCACATAGTTCCTTTAAGTGCAGTTGAACTGTTTTGTCTTATGATGCATATTTGTGAAGCATCCAGACACATAAAGTATATAATAGGTATTTAAGGTCACTGTAAGTCAGAAACTATGTGAAGACACACAGCTACAGTGTCATAGTCATGCTGTCAGTGGCACTGGCCTTCCGATATTAATGGATTCACATCTTTTCAAGGATAAGCACAATTGCTTTCCACAACATCTCGATAGTTACTGCAGCATCAAGGTTTGGGAAATAGCTCTGGATGGGGGATTGTAAATCCTATCAGCCTCGTCTAATGAGGATCTGCATTGCAGTCCAAAAACTGGACTGCAACATAGCCCTATGTAAGACTTGATATGTGGGGCCAATATATTCCAGGCATCCTCAAACACTGGCCCTCCAGCTGTTTGGGCCTACAATTCCCAGAAGCCCTAGCAAGCTTGTTCAATGGTCAGGAAGTCTGAGAGTTGGAGGCCCAAACAACTGGAGGACCGACATTTGAGGATGCTTGGAATATATTGGCCCTACATATCAAGTCTTACATGGGGCTAGGTTGAGGATTCCCAATTATGTGCTGTCATGGCCTCCTGTTCTTGTATTGTGAGCCTTTCCCTCTTTGGTCCTGCTCTTTTTTATTTGTTTGCTTCTTTTCTGAGACATGTGGCAAGTACCTTGCTTTGAAATGAGATTCACCCTCTTCATTCTGTCATCAGCCAAGGCAAATTAATATTTCTCTCACACCTACAGATTCCAGTTGCCTACAGCCAGCATTACATAGACACCTTCAAGCCACAGCGGCTACTCAACCATCAAGACATGTCCCTGGTGGTCCTGGATTGTGCACAGCTCTTTTTTGAAGCCCAGGGAAGAAAGCAAGGCAAAAGTTACGGTCCCTGGGGTCCTAGGACTCGCTACTCCGTTTGTGGCTATGCTCTGGCTGCTCCCAGTGGCTTTCTAACCTTTGGTGCTGGAGCAGGTGAGGGGCTGCCCACTTTGCCTCCATTCCTGCAGCCAAGACCTGTGGAGCTCACAGTCCAGCAGGAGACGGCCAAGAGACAAGTCCTGAGCTTACGCAACTGACAAGGCATTCAGCTTCCGCTTTCTACGTGTTATCCATCCGCAGAACATGGAGGACCAAGTCTGTGGGGCATGGACCATTTCCTGCTATCTGGCTTGCCTCCTCCATGAACCCATGGGGCTCAGCTAAGACAAACAGTTCTAACCCACCGATTGGAACAATGGTTTTCTCTTAAATTCTAAACTACCTTTATTAATGCTGCCACCCCAGCTTTGCTCCAATGCAGTTTTATCACTGGGACATTGGGTTCTCCAAACTGAAATTAATATAGCTTCAAACTCTTATGCTTTTTTTTTTGCTTTTTTTTTGTTTTTTGCCTGGATATTAGATGAACAACCTGCATGAAATTCAGGTAATCTTTTGGTAGACCACTACCAAACATTTAACAAATGAATCACAAGAAGTTCACTAATTCTGGCAAGTGGGTAATCCATATACCATCAGCAAAGCTGTTTTTGAGAGATCTTAGGTCTGATTCTCTTCCCCACCCCCTCTTTTAAGGCGGGTGGTTATAACAAGACACTACTGAAGGCTCCCTTTTCTACCTTACAGACTTGAGCATTCACAGCTTTGCAGTACAATTGACTAACCCATTGGAGCCTGTCGTAAGATATTTTTATACAGTTGGTCCATGGATTCTGTACCCATAGATTCAACCATCCACAGCTTGATTTTTATTTTTAAAAATTCTAAAAAGCAAAATGGCTTTGTCATGTTATATAAGAGATGTCATTTTATTATGCCACTATATATAATGGGATTTAAGCATCCGGATTTTAGTATCCACATGGATGGTAGTGCACTGAAACCAAACCCCAGCAGACATCAAGGGCCACTGTGCTGGGCAGTGCAAAGGCAGTGTCCCATTCTTTTACACATGACTCCAAAAGCATGTTTATGTGTAGTTTCAGCTAATCTATGGCTTCCAGATTAGTACTTAACTAAAAGACTAAGTTACCAGTTCCTGATAAAACCTCCTATCAAACTTTAGAATCATTTGAAATTTAAACCTTTCAAATGGTACAATTCCCTCAGGAAACAAAAAAAATCCCCCAACATTTTACATTTCCAGCTATCACTTATTTTCCAAATTAACATACTTGATCTTTGCTTTTATTTCCACAAACCCTTTAGGTTTAATGCCCCAAATGTACCTGTTAAAATTTAGCCTCCAATTTTAATAAGTGTATCCTCACATTATCATAACGGCGCTCCATGCAGTCATGCCAGCCACATGACCTTGGAGGTGTCTACGGACAACGCTGGCTCTTCGGCTTAGAAATGGAGATGAGCACCACACCCCAGAGTCAGACATGACTGGACTTAATGTCAGGGGACTACCTTTACCTTTTATCCTCACATTAATCTGAGATGCTTCTCTGCCTGGTGCTACCTTGTGCTCAGAAATGAACTGCGATTTCCAAAATCCTTTCCCTGGTGTGGAAAGTCAGAACCCATATCTGGGAAGGAGGTTACTTAAGCAAAACATACATTGTTGGTAAACAGCAGGCCTTCCCACCACTGGATTGCTGAGCAAAGAACACAGTGTCATGGTGTTTATTTATATTCAGAATGGTAACTTTAATCCCATACATCTGAGCTCTCAAATATTTTGTAACCAATCTAGTTTTTGTAGCCTCGACTGGCACGGCGACCTCGAGCCCGTTCAAACTTACGGCCCTTGGATCGGACGTATGGCCTAGAAAGTGAAAAATGGAAGAGCTGTCAGTGGGATAAACAGAAGTGCATTATTACACAGCAGACAGATCATTGTGGGAAAGAGATATATACCCAACAGCCCTGGAATGCAGAAGATACACTGAATCTGAGGATGGTGTTCCTCCCAATGTCTCTCCTCAACCTACCTTTTATTTAGGTCCAAAGTAATTGCTCCCCTAACTCTGGCCCCTTCCACACAGCTGCTTTGAACTGGGATATATGTCAGTGTGAACTCAGGGCCTTCCACATATCCATCTAATCCAGAATACCAAGGCAAATAATCCAAAACATCTGCTTTTAACTGGGTTATCTGAGTCCAAACTGCCATATAATGTATATTTTATACAGATGTGTGTAAAGGGGCCTCAGATATTCCAGTTCAAAGCAGATATTGTGGGTTATTCTGCCTTAATATTCTGGGTTATATGGCTGTGAGGAAGGGCCCTCTGGTGCTTTACCATTTCTCAGTAGTGAGAACTCCCATGGCATACTCTTTTCAAATTTCCACTTCATACCACCTGAGTAGTTTTCAAAATAAATTTTGGAAAATACTCCAGAAATGCATTTAAGCCAAAATCCAGCTCCCCATTCCTAGAGCTCAGAAGATGCAAATTGTGTCCATGACCATAATTTTATACTATTCTGATTCTTCCTGTGACAGAATTTGCAAAAGTTTCTGTTCCATATACTATGTAATTTTTATGTTCAAGCCTTTCACAATGAATGTTAACCAGCTCAATGCCTTTCTCATATAAACAAATGAAAAAAAAATTTCAACTTTCCAAAGAAGATGGAAGAATTTATTTTGGAAAGAGCTTAGAAATAAATGGTTAAGAGATGCTGTAGTATAAACACCAAGAGGAAATGCACACAAGCAGTGAGCTGCCTCATATCAGGTTTAGACACCTGCTGATCTAGTTTAACACTGATCAATAGCTGGTCTATGGGATTAAATAAACATAATAATAAATATTTCAGGCAGGAATCTTTTCAAATTGTGCCAAGTAAAGTATTTCCTCCAAGCCTGATCCTATAAATACTTAGAAGTCTTAAAACAGTTCAAGCTTACTCCCAGGGAACTGGAAGAAGCAGTACTTGGCCCTTTTTCAAGCAACAAAAAAGGTTCCTGGCTTCTATTTCAAGAACAAGTAATTGCATGCTAAAGTTTGTTGAAGAACGGCACTGTAAATGTGTAGTGCCTTCAAGACATTTAGGCCTCAATTAAGAAAATCTGCATGACATTCAAGTCCTTTGGAATAAAACTTCAGCACCTGCACCAAACACTCCGTATCTCCTATACGAAGGCTCTAATTGGTTCCAGCTTTCCACTTCACTGTTCAAGGAATGGAAATGCTCATCAATGACAAGCATTACTTTCTATAGGGAAGTATTTGAGCGTAAAATCATTAACTCTTTCTCTCAGTAGTTCTTAGGATCCCCAGAAGATCCCCAGAGGATTCAGGATGGCATAACAGCAGATGCAAGTTTCTATGTTCTGAACAGAGAATTGTCTAGAATGCCCCTTTCAAATTCAATCTTCTCCACAGCTTTAACAGAGGGCATTAGGGGCCTTAAAAGTGCTGTTTGCACATCTTCATAGTTCATAGGTTGGCTTAATGGACTACATGACCACAATAGTTACAGGAGGTAGTACAATACTACGAGAGTTGCTTGGGAGAACATACAAGAGAAAATCAGGATACGGAAGGGAAATACCACAGGCAAGCCCAATATATAGATGAAAAAGCAGATTATACCAGAGCTTAGATAGAAGACTTGATAAAAGTGAAAACACAATTTACATTTTTTTTAAAGGTGACATTATTTTTGAATACTGCACATCTTTAAGCTGAAGTAATGGGTTCAAATTACAGGAAAGAAGATTCCACCTGAACATTGGGAGAAACTTCCTGACAGTGAGAGCTGTTCAATAGGGGAACTTTCTGCCTCATGAGGATTTTAAACAAAGGTTGGATAAACATCTGTCTTGGGTGCTCTGATTGTGCTTTTCCTGCATGGCAGAATGGGGTTGGACTGAATGGCCCTTGTGGTCTCTTTCAACTCTATGATTCTAAGTAACCACAACTCTCAACTCTATGAATTCAACTCTATGAATTATTTTTTATTTATAACTCCCAACAGCCATAGCCAGCATAGCCAACGGAGGATTCTGGGAGCTGCAATCAAAAAAGCAACTTGCTCCACAGTTATCAACCTCTGGATTCACCAAATACTAGTAAAAGTGAAAGAACAAGTAGGAAAGGAGGAAGAGTATTGGTGGCACTCACTTAGTATGGCTGTGCGGGGTGCCAGGAGCCTTGCCAAAATGCCGGTAGACTTCCCGGGCTTTCCTGGGACCTGTACAAGGGAAAGCCAAAAGAGACACGTCGGACACATTGAAATATTGGGAGCCAATGAAGATCAAAGAAAGCACCAATGGTTTGAAAGTAACGTATTTTTTTTCGACTCACCAGAAAGCAATACTGTTCCCTGGCCTTTAGGGGCAGCCATAGCTAACTGGTCAAAAGTCATGATTTGTCCTCCAGATTTTAGGATTCGGGTGCGGGCACCCTTTGTCACTCTAAGGGCGCAAATCTTGGAGGCAAAAGAAAACAGGTTTCAGGTCATCAATTCCCACAAATCTGTCAGTCAGTATTTTAAAAATCCAGTTTTATTTGTATTTAACCTATAATTATTATGTGTAGCATGTAGCAATTAATTAACGGTTTAATCCAAAATTATAACTAATAAAGGTACCTCATGATCCATCAGGTAGTACATATTTGAAACAATTTCATAGTATTATAGACGCAAAACAATGAAAGAGGAAATGTGCCTTTGAATATGTTGTTAGATAACATCATTTAAAACAACTGAGCTTTTTTCCTTTTCAGAAAGTGTCAAGTGCAATTTTTGTCAGCTTCCTAAATGCTATAGTTTAACAAAACCAAACAGGTGGCATTATAATTTTTAATCTGTGATTAAGTGCCCACATAAGTGCCACCCACTGTGCAGTTGATTACTACTTAATATTTATTAATCAAATGTATTATACATAATCCAACTGGCATACAAAAACTACAAATGCCTCGCACCCACATGCAACCTGTCATGAATTCTTGAACTTATCAGACTGCCACTAATTACAAATCCCCAATAGCCCCCTCCTTGCTCTCTGCCTGTTGACCTCCAGCCCTTTCCCATCTGGATAACTTTGATAATAGCAGCTGGACTACCTTCAGTTTGGGGATCTCCTGGATGCGGACGTCATCTGTCACTGTACCCACCACAACAGCGGTTTTGTTTTCCCGCCCTGGGAGCTTCATCTTCCGGATCTGGAAGGGGAGGAAGAGAAATTTGTATGATTGTGATTGAACTAATCATAAAATAATAATTTACCTTTTCATTATTAAAAGCAAGCATCTTTTTGCATACAAAGTAGGTGTCTACTGACTGGAACAGAAGCAGTGTGGTTATGTTGTCCCTATCAATTTCCACAATGTCACATGAAGGTTCTGTGTCTCACTAGGTTCATAGAGTCTATAATACCAGAACCACCTACTGCTTTTAGTAAAAGGTGTATTACTGTTGCTTCTTCTCTTGGGGAAGAATATGAGTCATAGAGGCACAAAGTCCTATTCCTTTCCTTCCACATCTTGTCTTGCCGCACTGCCAGCGAAGTCAGATCAGGGTGGTTCTGTTCAGTCCATCATTTGGGACAGGAGAAGTCATATAATGATGCAGCTTAAGAACACTTGCCACCAGAGTCTCAGGATGATGATTAATAGGTGGGCATTTGTGGCGTTGGGGAGGAATCAAGAAAGGGAGTGTGGGGAGAAACTCCACTTACCAAGCGGGACACCGACAGTGGAGGCCGGTTGGTGCGGCTCATGAACAGTCGCTTGAGTATCACCTTGTTGAACTTGGCATTGGTCCGTCGAGCAAGAAATCTGTAGAGCTGAGGAGATAGCAAATGGGTTCAGAGGGTATTCCCAACTCTTGTTAAGTTCTTTCATTCCTCATTACAACCAATGGATGGCTGCTACTCCAAGATTGAGACCACAAACCAGCTTCCATTATAATAACCACCTCCAAATACAATTCATTCGTATTTCCCCCTCAAAGTAGACCTGGTCTCTGATTCATTAGAATCAAAAAAACATCTGAGACAGAAGAGGCACTGAAGGTCTACTTAAAGGAGAAATATTCAAATTTTAAGATCCATGTGGTCTTCCAGATGTTTGGGAGGTGCAACTTCCACAAACTCACCCATCTACAGTAAAGCAGTGACCACCATTTCCTAATGCAGTTTCTCTCATTGTCAAACAGAGGTTTCTCCCAATGTTCAGCTAAAATGATCTCTCCACTACCTCTGGAGCAGGTATGGGCAAATTTTGGCCCTCCAGGTGTTTTGGACTTCAACTCAGGCCTTAAGCAGCTGAAGGGAAAAGGAGAGGTCCTGAAACTGTTAGGAATTGTGGAAACTGAAGTACAAAACACCTGGAGGGCCAAAGTTTGCCCATACCTGCTCTAGAACTACCTTCTGGAGGAACAAACAACATGATTTTGGGTTCACCTTCCAGATCATAGTCTTTTGTCAACATTTCAAGAAACCATGTTCCCACTTCTCCACGCTAAACCCAACCAGCTCCTTATACTACTCTCAAAGTTATTCCTTGTGCCATTCTGTTTCCCTTCTCCACACATGCTTGTTTGTAAATGTAATTCCAAAAACATGGAGTACAGAACCAGACGCTGGTTGAGATTCTATACACTTTTAGAACACTGTAAATATATGTTGGCATAATTATGTTGTATCCCAAAATTATGCAAAAAGATAATAGCCTTGAGTTCACCAGGAGCAAAAGTCAATTGGCTCCTTCCATACAAACCCTAAAATGAGAGGGCAGTGTGTGTACGCCTTCAGAATGATTGCCTTCCCTGGTGACTTCATTTAAGTAACTTCTAAGAAGCACAGTTCCCTGCCTAAGGATTTTTATGCCGATTCTGACCTTAGTATTCCAGATGTTGCCTCGCTAGTATATGATAATTAGAAACTATTAGTTCTTATGGATTTGGCATTTCCACATTATGGACATGATATGGCATTACATTTCCAAAGACACACAGAGGACCACAGATACTAGTGCAAATTCAGCTTGCCATTCTGCATTTTACCCACACACCATTGGCAAGTCAAACCTCCCTCTAGGTAGATAAATGACTTTGTCTTTATTTTAAGTTACCACGGATTCCAGAATCCCATCACACAATTAAATCCAGCAGATGGCAGGGGATGGGTGCCTTCCCACAAATTCTGGCTCTTAACTATCCCTGGAAACCCCAGACCATTGATCACCCCGCTTCTTACCTTGACCAGGAGACGAAGGTAAATATCTTGGCTCTTGGGCTCCTTACGCCGAACCTTCCGGTCCTTGTTGTGACGAATGTCGACTCCCTGGCAACAAAGCAGTGAGAAGGATTAAAACTCTCTCTCTCTCTTTTAAGTATCAGGAGCAACTTGAGAAACTGCAAGCCGTTTCTGGTGTGAGAGAATTGATTGTCTGCAAAGACATTGTCCAGGAGACACCCAGATGTTTTACCATCCTGTGGGAAGCTTCTCTTATGTCCACGCATGAGAAGCTGAAGCTGACAGACAGGGGTTCACCCCGCTCCACAGATTCAAACCGCTGACCTTTCGGTCAGCAGTCCTGCCAGTACAAGAGTTTAACCCAATGCACCACCGGGGACTCGCTCATGGGAACATATCAGGCAAATATGAACTGTATGCTAAATAATGGACTTTCTACAGTCACTGTATATATTCGAGTATAAGCCTAGTTTTTCAGCCCTTTTTTAAGGCTGAAAAAGTCCCCCTCAGCTTATACTCGAGTCAAGGTTATTTATTATTTTCTCTGTTATTATTCTGATTACATTTATTATTTTACTCTATATATTACTATATTTATCATTTTACTCTTATTACATTTATTATTGTTGCTATTATTACATTTATTATTTTACTCTATTTATTATTGTTATTATATTTATTATTTGATTCTTTTATTATTGGAAGTATACGTAAGCACATTTACATTGAAAAGGTTTAGAATAATGGTTTAATCCGAGTTGGACAGTCTTATCTTATATTACAATTTTATGTAAATATTAAAAAACATTTAACCTACTGATGCCTCAATTAATGTAATTTTATTGTTATCTATGTTTATTTTGAAATTGACCAGTAGCTGCTCCATTTCCCAGTTTTTTGTGGTAAAATTAGGTGCCTTGGCTTATATTCGGGTATATATGGTATATATATCCCTTTATAAAAAGGGAAATGAGCAGCTTTTTGGGAGGCTTTTTGGGAGCCAGAAAGATCAATTTGTATAAAATACAAGAATACTGACTGAACATTACTGTTATTTTGCAACCATGTTGTATCACCTCCACTGGTTTCCAATCTGCTTCCAGATTCATGTCAAAGTAATGGTTTTGACCTATGAAGCCTCTGGTGGTTTGAGACTACAATATTTAAGGCCACTTCTTTCTATGTGTGTGTACTTTTCTCCTGCATTCCGAGTTTGTATACACTAATTATATTTTGTATTTTATATAAGATGTGCTACATTTAAAAAAAAATCTCCGAATACTGAAACCAGCAACTTTTCCAAGCTCAGGTCTTTCCCAAGACACACAGACAATGCTATAGGCTGCAAACTTCCATTAATAATGATGATGATGTGGCTGACTAATGAAAATGCACTAATTTTTTTCATCTCAATTTTACTCACAATCGAATTTCTTACAGACTGGGCCAAATAATGACGTCTCCCATAGAGGGATTGGGAAAACAATAAAAACATAGATGGTGCATGTTGTATAACTGTGATGTCACTATAAACTAGTTGAAAAGTATGCCAAACACAGGAAAACATAATATATGTACAGTAGTGGACTACAAGAAATATTCTGACTTTGAAAACAGGTTAGTTATCATCTCCTTGTGTAACGTGCTTTCTATCCTACTTCATGTTACTGGGGAGGAGCTTTCTGCCATTTAATTAACAGTATCCAAATTCACACATTTTATTTCAAATTGCCAGTCTTTGCCCACAAGTGCACTGCATCGCAATTATACTTTCCAAACAGCACATGCCAATCACTCTACTGCTCAAAGCAAAACCATTTTGGCCTGAACCAGTTATAGAATTTGTAACTGAAGCTCCATCTACACTGCCATATAAACCAGTTTTGAATCCAGATTATATGGCAGTGTAGACTCGTATACACAATTCAAAGCAATTAATCTAGATTCAGAAACTGCTATATGGGTGTGTAGCTCCAGCTTGAGCAGGAACTTTGTAGAAGACTCAGTATGCTCTACACCAGGGGTACTCAAACTAAGGCCCGAGGGCCGGATGCGGCCCTCCAAGGTCATTTATCCGACCCTCACTCAGGGTCAACCTAAGTCTGAATCGACTTGAAAACACACAACAACAACAACAACAACAACAACCCTATCACATCAGCCAAAAGCAGGCCCACACTTCCCATTGAAATACTAATAAGTTTATATTTGTTAAAATTGTTCTTCATTTTAACTATTGTTTTGTTTTTAAGTGTTTTTTGCACTTAAAACAAATAAGATATGTGCAGTGTGCATAGGAATTCATTCATGTTTTTTTCAAATTATAATCTGGGCCTCCAAGAGTTTGAGGGACTGTGACCTTGTCCTCTGTTTAAAAAGTTTGAGGACCCCTGCTCTACACACTGTAGACTTAATACAGTTTGACACCACTGCCGTGGCTCAATGCTATGGAATCATGAGAACTGTGTACTTCTACAAGGCCTGTAGCCTTCACTATTGAATAATAAGATCTCACCAAATTGACTCATGGGATTTCACAGCACCAGGCTATGGTTAAAATAGTATCAAACTGCACAGATTCTAGATTGTAAGTGCATTCTTTGCCCTCCCAGTCAGCTGTCTGGCCAACTTTCTAAACACAGTACATAAAGTCCAGAGTTTCAGAGAGTAAAACAGTAGCTTTGCTTTTTTTTTTCCTCATTGAGAACATTTGCCCTCTTGTTATCTTTGTACATGGTTTGAACGAAATTCTGATGTTGTTTGAGCCACGTGTCACTAAGTTTTCATCTATGAGATGCTGGAGTGTATATAGTTAACGCTCATAAAAATTAGCACTGAAGTTGAAAAGTTGAATTAATTCTGTTTTATTAAGATATACTAACCAAATCCTGATATTGTTTGAGCTACATGTCACTAAGTTTACATCTATGCGATACTGGAATGTATGTAGTTAATGCTCATAGAAATTAGCACCATGGAGTTCAATTAATTCTGTTTTATTAAGATATACTTAATGTTCTGCAAAGTGTAGCATTTTAGCACCTCTATGACAATAAAACAGTTCTGGGCGCATCTATACTGTACAATTAATGCAGTTTCACACCAAGAATCACTCAAGCTGTAGTTTAACAAGGCCCTTAGCCTTCTCTGATTAAGTGTTACTTGGAACCTTCGGGTGCATCTATATTGTAGACTTAATGCAGTTTGAAATTAGACTTAATGCAGTTTGAAATTAGCAGCCAATAGTGAAAGGACCAAGGCAGAGACATCTCCAGCCCATCCCGTTTGGGTATCAGCCAGCACGTCAACGACTTAAATCTAGAAATAGTTTTCTAAGATCTACAGAGACACTCACTGGAACACCTCAGCAAGCGAGAGTCCAAAAGTGGCAGGCCCAAACCCAGTACCTCAACCAATGGCTGATACCCAATGAGAGACTCCCCCCTGGGCACACAGAGGACTGGGCGACCTGGAAGGCACTGAACAGACTGCGCTCTGGCACCACGAGATGCAGAGCCAACCTTCAGAAATGGGGCTACAAAGTGGAATCCTCGACATGCGAGTGTGGAGAGGAGCAAACCACTGACCACCTGCTGCAATGCACCCTGTGCCCTGCCACATGCACAAGGGAGGACCTTCTTGCAGCAACACCAGAGGCACTCCAAGTGGCCAGATACTGGTCAAAGGACATTTAATCAACTCTCATACTCACAAATTTTGTAATCTGCTTGTTTGCTTTGCTCTGTTAGAAATGTAATATAATTTGACTGGTTGTTCTGACACGACAAATAATATATATATATATATATATATATATATATATTGTTTGAAATCACTTTAACTTCCATGGCTTAATGTTATGGAATGATGTAGGCCAAGGAATGTTGGTACTTCACCAAACTACAACTCCCAGGATTCCATAGAATTCAGCCATGGCAGTTGAACAGCATTAATTCTACAGTGTGTATCAGTCATGGGCAAACTTCGGCCCTCCTTGTGTTTAGGACGCTTAAGCGACTGAGGGGGAAAAGGAAAAGGCCTGAGGCCAGGAATTGTGGGAGTTGAAGTCCAAAACACACGGAAGGCCAAAGTTTGCCCATGCCTGGTGTAGATATACCCTATTTGGACTTCCTTCCTCTGTCCCACTTCAGGCTCCTACTAGGCCTAAACTACTGTCCCTCTCCTAGGCCTAAATCATGCCAACTCTTCCACGACGGCCTACTCATGCCTCCCGAACCTCGCTATAAACCGCCAATACTACGCCCCCCGGAAGCTCTGGGCCCTTCCCCACGCAGCCGCCACACTAAACGGTGTGCCCGAGGCCTCTCCACGGAGGATGGGATAGGATTCAAGGCTCCCTTCCTCTCAGTCTCCGGACTCACCATGGCGGCGTCGGCGGCGCCCGGAAAAGAAAGGAAGTGGCCGCGGCCGCGCGAAGAACGATGGGAAGGAGGCGGCGGAAGAGGCGTGGCCTTGTCGCTGCTGAGGATTCTGAGGTCGAAGGAGGACCGGAATTGTATGATGTTTACAGAGTGATTTCACTCTTTGTCCCTGGTTATTTTCACTATAGAATGAATGGAGCTTGACACTTCTTTCACTGCCATGGTTCTATACTGTGGAGTTGTAGTTTACTGAGGCACCAGTGCTCTTTGACAGAGAAGGCTACAAAGGTCTTGTAAAACTACATTAATACATGGCTGTTAAAGTGATTCCAAACTGCATTGAGTCCACAGTGTAGATGCAACCCAAGGTTCGAAGTAATATTAGATCATCATCTTCTATATAAATAAAAATGTAATGTTTATTATTTATTTATTTATTTAAAAGATTTCCACCCTGCCCTTCTCAACCCCCGAGGGGGGACTCAAAGCGGCTAACACTGGTAACAATTCAATGACGCAAATATCACAGTAAACAACAATATAAAACCATAAATACACAATAGAGTAAAAACAATAATCTTAGTTATACAATCATATAGCCGTTTCCATTATTAAAACAATCATACGGTCCAATTCAATGCCCAAAGTGCCGTTATGCTTGCTTAGCGAAAGGCCTGGTTCCAAAGTCACGATTTCAATTTTTTCCTAAAGGAAAGAAAGGAGGACGCCAATCTAATCTTGCTGGGGAGCGAGTTCCACAAGCAGGGGGTCACCACAGAGAAGGCCCTGTCCCTCATCCCCACCAGACGCATTTGTGAGGCTGGTGGAACCGAGAGCAGGGCCTTCCCGGAGGATTTTAAACTAGGCAACGGAACATATAGGGAGATACATTTCGACAAGTAAGCTGGGCCAGAGCCATATAGGGCTTTATAGACCAGGGCCAGCACTTTGAATTGTGCTCAGAAATGGGCCAGCAGCCAGTGGAGTTGACATAGCAGGGGGTGGTATACTGCCTGTTCGTTTGTGGGATTAACATAACTCAAAAAACACTGGACGAATTGACACCAAATTTGGACACAATACACCTATGAGCCCAACGAGTGACCATCACTCTTGAAAACACAGTGGAAGAGACTTAAAAAGCCAAAAAATAAAAAATACAATGCATGTGCAAAAACACAAACACACACACACACATATATATATACATATATAAACACACAAAGTACATATACACAGACTGGGCCACAGCAATGTGTGGCAGGGGACAGCTAGTATTCTATATAGAATTAATGCAACCAGACACCACTTTTATCAGCCATAGGTCAATGCTATGCAACATTGGAAACTGTAGTTTAGTCAGCCACAAGCATTCTTTGGGAAAGAGGAATAAAAACCTTGTGAAACTACAAATCCCACATCCTCTGAGGACCTCGCAACCTCTGAGGATGCCTGCAGGAGAGAATGCTTCCGGAGCATGGCCATACAGCCCAAAAAACTTACAGCAACCCTGCGATTCCAGCCATGAAAGCTTTCAACAACACATTACAAATCCCATTATTCCATAGCATTGAATTATGGCAATTAACGTGACATCTGATGGACTTGTAGACAGCTATGGAGAAGCCTACAGAGGCCTGATGATGTTTTGGAGGGACATTATGTGATTTTTTAAAAAGTGAAAACAAAGGTGCATTGTCACTGTAGAATTAATGCAGTTTTCCACCACCTTTTCTGCCATTGCTCTATGTTTTGTAATCCTGGGATTTGTAGTTTTACAAGGTGTCTAGGCTTCTCTGCCAAAAAGTGCTGGCACTTCACCAAACTACAACTGGGTCCTATAGAATTGAGCCATGGCAGTTAAAGCAGTGTAAAATTGCATTAATTCTAGAGTGTAAGTGCATCCCAAGACAGATTGTCATAACATTTCCCATTATGTGCAGAGAAATGTAAATTATCTGGGAATTATCTTGATGGCTTTCTCCACTGTGTACCCAAAAATACATACTCTATATACTCTTTGACAGCTGACAGCACACACCCGGCAAACTTGCCCCCTCCGGGTGTTTTGGACTCCAACTCCCACAATTCCTATCAGCCTCAGGCCCCTTCCTTTACCCCCTCAGCCACTAAGCAGCTGAGGGGGAAAAGGAAGGGGCCTGAGGCTGTTAGGAATGGTGGGAGTTGGACTCCAAAACACCCGGAGGGGCCAAGTTTGCCCAGGCCAGTGATAGCAGTTATAATTAATATTTGAAGTCTAATGCATTTTGAATAATAAATATAATTGTATTATTACTAATAATAATAATAACAACTCTATTTTATAATATTATAATGTAATGCAATATAATACTACTACTAATAATCATCTGATATTATAATTATATAGTTATATTACAAGTAATATTACTAATAATTTTACAATATAATTGTATAGTACACTATAGTTATATTTAATACTGATATTATACTATGCTAAAAATATAATATATTGTATGTATATATACCTTGTAAGCCGCTGTGAGTCGCCTTCGGGGTGAGAATGGCGGCATATAAATGTTGTAAATAAAATAAATACATACATATTTTGAAGAATAGATGTCACAATAATGATGTAATCACTTACATTTTTAAAAAATTATATTTTTGTGTTAGGTGGTCAAACCATTGCTACTTAAACCGTGTATAATCAGATATAAATACCCTCAAGGCACTGGATGCAGTCTAATCTTGGCAGCTAAGCAGGGCCAGACTTGGCTAGTCTGTGAATGGGAGACCGCCAATGGAAACCAGGTGCTGTAGGCTACATTTCAGAGGAAGGAACTGGCAAAGGTATCTCCGAGGGCCTTTTTGCACTGCTATATAATCCAGATTATAAAATAATCCACATTATCTGCTTTGAACCAGATTATATGTATATACACTGTGATTTGATCCAGTTCAAAGCAGATAATCTGTATTTTGTGTGGCAGTCTAGATAAGACCTGAGGCTAGATTTCCACTGCCATAATAATCCAGTTTCTGAATCCAGATCATCTGCTTTGAACTGGATCGGATTATGTGTGTCCACACTGACATAATCTGGATTTTGTATGGCAATCCAGATAAGGCCCGAGGCTAGATTTCCACTGCCATAATAATCCAGTTTCTGAATCCAGATTATCTGCTTTGAACCGGATTATGCGTGTCTACACTGACATAATCTGGATTTTGTATGGCAATCCAGATAAGGCCAGAGGCTAGATTTCCACTGCCATAATAATCCAGTTTCTGAATCCAGATTATGTGCTTTGAACCGGATTATGCGCGTCTACACTGACATAATCTGGATTTTGTATGGCAATCCAGATAAGGCCTGAGGCTAGATTTCCACTGCCATAATAATCCAGTTTCTGAATCCAGATTATCTGCTTTGAATCGGATTATGTGTGTCTACATTGCTATATAATCCAGTTCAGAAACTGGATTATATGGCAGTGTAGATGGGGCCTGAGTATTCATTGCCTAAGGAAATCCTTTACAATTCATGTGATGTGATTTTGGAGAAGTCACATTCTCTCAGCCTCAGAGGAAGGCCCAGGCTCCTCTGAACTAAATTTGCCAAGAAATCCCGTGTAAGGTTTTAATTAGCTTGTCCATAAATTACTTGGAAGCAAACAACAGCTGGATAGTAACGAGAAATCTAGTTGTGCTTCATCCTCGTGCAGGGCCCTTTCGGTTGCCATGGCAACAGCCGCGGTCCCATAACAAAGATGGCTGCCACCTTCAGGGAATCCAGCCTCAATTTCCACTCCTTCCCCATACTCAATATGGCTCCCATTGCGCATGGCCTATCGAGGTTTCCCGTGTCCCTCACTTAAGATGGCCGGCCACGCAATTCGTTGAAGGGAATAGAAAATTGCCCGAGTCCAAAATGGCGGCTGCGCCTTCATTTCCCCATACGTTCTGACAGGATTTAGAGTCCTTTCACTGAGTAAATATGGCTGACTCTCCTCAGGGAGGGAGCGTGAAGCCTTTCTCTAGTTTGACCTTGCCCTCACTTCACATCCTTTAACCTTCCCAAAAGCAAAGGCACTGGGAAAGCTAACTTATTCGAAGTAAGAAATTTGTTGCATTGGAACAGTCTCAGTTAAGACTATAATAATATTGTTATTGGGGAAGCTTTCGCTTTTTTGTGTGCCCTTAAGTAAAATGGCCGCACAGCTTGCTTCTCGACATCTTTGCCCTCACCAAACATGGTCGTCCCTCCCGCCAATGCCCAGCCTTTGTTTCTATGGTGGGAAGGGAAGGACGTTGCTGATTGGCAGAGCTTAGAAGTTGTCTGCTGCCTGATTGGCTAAGAGGGACCTGACCCCGCCCCCTTTGATTCCTTCACTTTCCTCCCCAGGTAGAAAATAGAACACTTCCTGGATTAGCGAGAGAGAGAGAGAGAGAGAGAGAGAGAGAGAGGGAGGGAGATTGTGGAGCTAAGATAGAAGAGAAGGAAAAAATCAACTGGAGGGGAGGAGGAGGAACGAAGGCATGGGGTAGAAAAGAAGGAGGAATGCAAGAGATTGCTGGGTTTCCAAGTGTGGAGCTGCCATAGAGAGTCATTCTTTTATACCTCTCTTCTTTTCCATCCTAGAGATTGTAAGCAATTCTATGAGGTTTTCTGCTATTTGGATGAGGGTGCCTGATTTTGGGGGGAGTTTGTGTGTGTTGAGTTGGGTCATTTATTTGGGGGGCATTGCTAATGATCCCCTTGGATCTGCATTAAATTTTAGGACAACTTAAAAAGTCCTCTCCATCTTTACCTATTTGGGTGTGAGTTAATAAATCTGAATTAAATAATTAATAAATCTGAATTAAATATTAGAATAATTACAAAAAGCCTTCTCCATCCCTCTACATTTCTTTTATGAAAATGATTTAAGATACCTTTCCTATCCCCCTTTAAAAGGAATAGCAATGTTATTTATGCTGATGAAAAATTGGGACGAAACCTCAAACCCTAAATGTGTTGGAAGCCTGGCAAGAAGCTGCCAGAATATGTTAAAATGTGATTTATTTCCATAACTGGTGCATAGGACCTATGTACTCGATGCACCAGATCTCAAATTATTATTGGATCCCAAGTAATAGTTCCAGACTTTCTCCAGCATCACCTCCTTCCTCCGCATTTTTGTCCCCTTGTTGAACTTTTGTTTGTTTTTGTTTCCCTGACTCCTACATTTCAGGGCAATAATCCCTTTGAAAAGATGTCTAGAAAAGATGGGAGGGATTACGAACCGAGTTTCTTCTGTGAGTCATCCGCTCTGATAGAAAACGTATAATCTGTACAACTTCCTCGGTAAATGTTTAAACTCCTTGCCCGAAGGTGAGATTATTCTGATGAGAATACCACATTATCGGGCTCGGCATCTCAGGAAGCGGCTGTTTGTGAGTCGCTTTCAAGATATTTGACCTGTGTTGGATTTTTATCTTCTCTTTTTCCCCTCCTCCTTTCCTTTCTCTTGTTTTCTTGACTTGTTCCAAAGCTGTATACTCTCGTTCAGACAGGTCAGTGTTCATTCCTTTGGCCTGATCTTGATAGATCCTGGACTGTTCTTATTTTGTGAAAAAAGGAAAGTTGCGGGTGGGGGAAAAAACTGGTGTATTTTTCCATTTGAACCTAACAATACAGAGATTAGTGTTCAATGAAGGAAGAGAAGACTCTGGGAAAACGCTGAGGACTTTGTGCTTTGGATGAAGTTCTCTCGGTTAAAGTGCCTTGCCGGCCTTTCAGAAGATTAAGGAAACTATGTTGAAGTGAAAAGATCTTAAATCCTGTTCTTCAAATCCGGCGTTCTGGGGGAAGAGGGTGAAAGGGGAAACAGTCAGGTTTTAGAAACCGGCTTTTTGCCAGGCTTTGTAAGCAAGTAGAAAGCAAAACCGCAAAGCTGGGGCTCCGAGGCGAGATGAACTTACTTCTGGGGGCATGTGGGGAAGGCTCCGAGACTCTCCTCCATGGGGAATTTGGGGCCTATCCTCCCAAAGGGATGCGTTATGCCCTGAGCCTCACACGGACGGAGTTGCACATTCAGCGCCTGGTGCCCAAGCCTGACACAGACCACCGGACCGTGGTGCGGTTGGTAGACGTGGTGGGATGCCACACCATGCGCAGCCACACCGTGGCAAACAGCTCGGCCTTCTTCTGTGTCTACTCTTATCCCCTGAAGAAAAAGAAGGTGGCGGTGGGCTCAGGCCGGGCCCGGCAGCGCATGGCGAAGACCTTTCAGGTGGACAGCTCCGACCGCTATGAGGACAACCTTCACATCGCAGAGAAATGGGCAGCTGCAATCAAGTGCCTGGTGCTGGGGATTTCCATCTCGAGTGAAACAGGTAAGAGGGGTGCTTCCTGGATAACTCTTTCTTAGGTCCCACCTACCCTGACTATTTGATGCAGTTCAAAGCTAGCTTCCAACCGTGGCGGCCAGACAACAAACACCCACAAAAGCATGCAAAGGGAGTCTCTTAATGGGCATGAGTGTTCTGTAGTTTGTATCAGCCAGGCCTCAAAACTGGTTCCAGAATTTCCTATGTAATCATCTGCAGTGTGTTTTGTTTTTGGTGTGTGTCAGGAGCGACTTGAGAAACTGCAAGTTGCTTCTGATGTGAGAAAATTGGCCATCTGCAAGGATGTTGTCCAGGGGATGCCCAGATGTTTTACCATCCTGTGGGAGGCTTCACTCATGTCCCCGCATGGGAAGCTGGGGCTGACAGAAGGGAGCTCACCCTGCTCCCTGGATTCAAACCACTGACCTTTTGATCAGCAGTACTGCCGGCACAAGAGTTTACCCATTGTGTCACCAGTGAAACCACTTTTTTCAATACCAATTTGAAACGGCATTAAATGGTCAGCGTAGATTTGCTCTGAAAACCCGTAAGTCCTAACTATTTGGGGGCAGCAAAGTATTCCTAAACTCTGTTGCTCCAGATCGGATTGCTTCTTTTTTTAAGCAAGGCTTCAAGACATTGATAAAACCTTTATGCTTGTGGACAGTTAGAACTTCAGGGAGAAGGTTCAAAATTAGCCCTTTTCCTGATGGTATAAATATGTAGGGTGCATCTATACTGTAGACTTGATGCAGTTTGACATCACTTTACCTGCCGTAGTTCAATGCTATGGAATCCTGGGATTTGTAGTTGTGTAGGACCCCAGCACTCTTTGGCAGAGGAGGCTAAAGACTTTGTAAAAATTCATCTCTCAGGATGTCATTGCATGGAACCATGGCAGTTAAAGTAGTGTCTAACTGCATTAATTTGATAGTGTAAATGTGCCCATAGGGAGGCTATTTAAGCAAGATACTGTATATATTTTTATAGTAGAATCATAGAGTTGAAGGAGACCTCGTGAACCATCCAGTCCAACCCCCTGCCAAGAAGCAGGAAAATAGCATTCAAAACACCCCCTACAGATGGCCATCCAGCCTCTGTTTAAAAGCCTCCAAAGAAGGAGCCTCCACCACACTCAGGGGCAGAGAGTTCCACTGCTGAACAGCTCTCACAGTGAGGAAGTTCTTCCTAATCTCCTTTCCTGTAGTTTGAAGCCATTGTTCAATTGTGTCCTAATCTCCAGGGCAGCAGAAAACAAACTTGCTCCCTTCTCCTGTTGACTTCCCCTCGGATATTTATACATGGTCATCATGACTCCTCTCTGCCTTCTCTTCTGCAGGCTAAACATGCTCAGCTCTTTAATATGCTCCTCATAGGACATTTTCTCCTGACACTTGATCATTTTAGTCACTCTCCTCTGGACACATTCCAGCTTGCCAATATTTCTCTTCAATTGGGGTGCCCAGAACTGGACACAGTGTGATTCCAAGTGTGGTCTGACTAAGGCAGAATAGAGGGGTAGAATGACTTCCCTGGATCTAGACACCAGACTCCTATATATGCAGGCCAAAACCCCATTGGCTTTTTTAGCCGCTGCATGACATTGTTGGCTCATGTTTAACTTGTTGTTCACAAGGACGCCGAGATCTTTTTCACATGTACTGCTCTCGAGCCAGGTGTCCCCCATTCTGTATCTTTGCATTTCGTTTTTCCTGCCTAAGTATAATAACTTGCATTTGTCCCTGTTGAATTTCATTTTGTTAGTTTTGGCCCATCTCTCTAATCTGTTAAGATGGTTTTAAAGTTCTATGCTTTGTGATTTTGCGAAGTAGCCTCCTATTGTGCCCCGTTGCATACTGCCTTCCAATCTTTTTTTTAAAATGCAGAATCTCATTTATCTCTTTGGCCCTTAACCCAGTCTCTTGCCCCAACTGATCTCTGCTATCTCTCTAACTTATGTTGCCTTCTGGCATTATTATGCCTAAACCAGTATGTCCTGCTAGCTACACCCTGGGTAGACTTGATTGGAATGCTGGTTTTGTGGGAATGTCTTTCTTTGAACTCATTAAATAAGATACTTAGGAAATGATCCCGCTTATTGTGCATTTTCCAGGACAAAAATAGGATTATTTTTCAGTACAAAGGTAGAAGAATGATGATGCTGAACTCATAAATAGTTAAGGTGGCAGTTTCCCAAGACTCTTTGTGTCCTGGCTCAGCTGCCGCACTTGGCTTTAAAGTAGTGATGTGTCAAGTGTCCCAAAGACTATTTGATACAGGTCTGCTCTGGAAATAAGCTCCTTACCATATCTTTGAAGGAACTGGATTGTTGTAGGTTTTTCAGGCTATATGGCCATATTCTAGAGGCATTCTCTTGTGATGTTTCGCCTGCATCTATGGCAAGCATCCTCAGAGGTAGTGAGGTCCTTTAGCCTGAAAAAACCTACAACAATCCAGTTATTCCAGCCATGAAAGCCTTCAACAATGCTTTAAAGGAACTATTTGTGTCTCTAGATCAGTATTTCTCAAACTGTGCTCCCCCAGGTGATTTGAACTTCAGCTCCCAGAAATCAGATGTTTGGAATTGTGGGAGATGAAGTCCAAAACATCTGAAGGAGCAAAGTTTGAGAAATTCTGTGTGAGATAATTGTTGAGGAATTTATTTATTATTTATTTATTTATTTATTTATTTATTTATTTACTTTGCTTCTATACCGCTGTTCTCAGCCCGAAGGCGACTCACAGCGGTTCACAAGACACAGAACACAGCAGAATTCAACACCAATATAAAACAGTTAACAACCTAATCTAATATACAATTCATACACAATTACTTCACTGGCGTCTCGTCACTAAAAACATGATCCAAATTCGTCATCCATTCTTCCATTCCTATGTCATTACCAGTCTTTGCACTAATTATTCGAACGCCTGCACAAATAACCAGGTCTTTACTTTTTTGCGGAAGACCATTAAAGATGGTGCTAATCTAATATCTGTGGGAAGGGTGTTCCACAGCCAGGGAGCCACCACCGAGAAGGCCCTGTCTCTCGTCCCCGCCAGCCGCGCTTGTGAAGCTGGCGGGATCGAGAGCAGGGCCTCCCCGGAAGATCTCAAAGTTCTGGTGGGTTCATAGGCCGAGATGCGGTCAGAAAGGTAGCTTGGGTCTGAACCAGGGTGGGAATTGTATCCCCCACTTGTAGCTAAACTGCAGTTTCCAACATTCTTCAACACTAACTGTGCTTTCTAGGGCTACTGGAAATTGGAGCCCAATATAATCTAGAAAGATGTTTAATTCCTATCCATGTTCTCCCCATTTGGATGGAGCTGATCCCATGTCAGAATCATAGAGTTGGAAGAGACCTCATGGGCCATCCAGTCCAACCCCCTGCCAAGAAGTAGGAAAATTGCATTCAAAGCACTCCCGACAGATGGCCATTCAGCCACTGTTTAAAAGTTTCCAAAGAAAGAGCCTCTACCACACTCCGGGGCAGAGAGTTCCACTGTTGAATGGCTCTCACAGTCAGGAAGTTCTTCCTCATGTTCAGATGGAATCTCCTTCCTTGTAGTTTGAAGCCATTGTTCCGCGTCCTAGTCTCCAGGGCAGAAGTAAACAAACTTGCTCCCTCTTCCCAATGACTTCCTCTCACATATTTATACATGGCTATCAGGAGTGACTTCAGAAACTGCAAGTCGCTTCTGGTGTGAGAGAGTTGGCCATCTGCAAGGACAATGCCGAGGGGATGCCTTGATGTTTGATGTTTTACTATCCTTGTGGGAGGCTTCTCTCATGTCCCCGCATCGGGAGCTGGAGCTGACAGAGGGAGCTCATCCATGCTATCTTTGAATTCGAACCTCTGACTTGTCGGTTTTCAGTCTTGCTGGCACAAGGATTTAACCCATTGTGCCACTTGGGGCTTCTATCCCATAGAGATTATTTATTTTGATGTCCAAAGGTCTACATCAGAACAGTTGTGTGAAAAGTCCCCATGAAGATAAAGGTTAAAGAACAGGAATCAGATAATAAAAATAAGCAGGCATCTCTTACAATGGGAGGATGTGAGCAATAGAACCCTGCATGGATCTGTAACGAGATCCAGGCTTTTTAACTTCTTCATGTCATAATGCCTGTCGCATTGGGGGATTTTAGAAAGGAACTGGATACGTTTGTGGAAGATGAGGCTATCAAATTCTATTAGACCGGGTGGTTGTATATCACCTCCAGTTTCAGGGTTAGTATCAGCACAGGATATCAAATGCTGGGGAACATGGGACCAAATGTGCTATGCTCCTATTAGTGGACTATCTCTGAGGAATTCATTGGCTACTGTGTGAACAGATTGAGTGTGATAGGCCTAGGCTCTTATTCAACATAGTTTTTTCCCCCCCTTCCATTCAATATACATTAAGACTTTCAGCTAAATTCAGAGGGCAAAGGGGGAGTTGTCTTGCCAATGATGTTATTATTCCTAATATAATGTTTTAAATTGTAAGCAATGCTATGAACTACTGAAAGGCCATCCATTCTTTGGGTCCACTTGGGGACATCATTGTGGATGATGAAGAGTGGGACACAAGTACGACGAATGGGGACGATGTAGGCCCCTTCCTCCAAGATGTATAAAATCCACATTGAGCTGGATTATATGGCAGTGTGGACTCAGATAATTCAGTTCAACACAGATATTGTGGATTTTCTGCCTTGATATTCTTTGTTATTTGGCTGTATGGAAGGGCCTGTGAAGAGAAGAACTTAGGGCCCTTCCACACAGCCCTATATCCCAGAATATCAAGGCAGAAAATCCCACAATATCTGCTTTGATCTGAGTTATCTGAGTCCAATTCAGATAATGTGGGATGTCCTGCCTTGATATTCTGGAATATAGGGCTGTGTGGAAGGGCCCTTAGTCTTCCTTCCTAGGTTTTGTCAAACTTAACAAGCCTTTAGATGCATAAAGATGTTAAAGCAGTACCTTGTTTTCTCATCCTGTGTAGATTTGAAAGCATTAACTGAATTTATTCATTTTATACACTGTGTGCTTGTATATTTGTCCTGAGTGTTCAGTACATGTACCTGTTTAACTTGGAATGTATCTCCACTGTAGAATTAACACCACTTTAACTGCCATGGCTTAGTAATACTCATGAGAGCTGTAGTTTGACAAGGTATCTAGTCTTCTCTGTGGAAGAGTGCTGGTGTCTTACCAAGCTATGGGCCCTTCCACACAGCGCTATATCCCAGAATAAAAAGGCAGAAAATCCCACATTATCTGGGTGTGGACTCAGGCCCGTTGCACACAGCTGAATAAAATCCCACATTATCTGCTTTGAGCTGGAATAAATGGCAGTGTGGACCCAGATATTGTGGGATTTTTTGCCTTGATATTCTGGAATATAGGGCTGTGTGGAAGGGCTGTCAGATAACCCAGTTCAAAGCAAATATTGTGGGATTTTCTGCCTCGATATTCTGGAATATAGGGCTGTGTAGAAGGGCTCTCAGATAACCCAGTTTAAAGCAGATATTGTGGGATTTTTTGACTTGATATTGGGATATTAGAGCTGTGTGGACGGGCCCTTTGACTCTAAAAATCCCATAGCATTTATTTATTTATTTATCGTGTCATCCTCAACCAGAACATTGTATTACATTTCTAACAGAACAAAACAAACAAACAGATATAAAAAAAACACATTTTGCAAACTTGGTAGCTGATTAAATGTCCTTTGACCAGTATCTGCCCACTTGTAGTGCCTCTGGTGTTGCTGCAAGAAGGTCCTCCATCGTGCATGTGGCAGGGCTCAGGTTGCATTGCAGCAGGTGGTCAGTGGTTTGCTCTTCTCCATACTCGCATGTCGTGGATTCAACTTTGTAGCCCCATTTCTTGAGGTTGGCTCTGCATCTCGTGGTGCCAGAGCGCAGTCTGTTCAGCGCCTTCCAAGTCGCCCAGTCTTCTGTGTACCCAGGGGGGAGTCTCTCATCTGGTATCACCCACGGATTGAGGTGCTGGGTTTGAGCCTGCCATGTCTCAATGCTATGGGATGATGCTATGGGATGGCAGGCTCATCCCATAGCATTGAGACATGGCAATTAAGGGCCCTTCCACACATCCCTATATCCCATAATATAAAGGCAGAAAATCCCACAATATCTGCTTTAAACTGGGTTATCTGAGTCCACACTCAGTTAATGTGAGATTTTCTGCCTTTATATTCTGGGATATAGGGCTGTGTGGAAGGGCCCTACATCATCATCACCATTATTATTATTATTATTATTATTATTATTTACACCCCACTTTCTCTCTCCCAAAGGGGACTCAAAGCAACTTAATATAAAAGAATTAGTATACAATTTAAAATATACAAATATGCAAAGATTAAAACAGAATTAAATATAAACAGTATTAAAAATTCACAGTTAGAAACCATTCAGGATATTCCATGAATGTTCAAGTTAAAACCACAGCACCTCCTGAATCAATCTTAAAAGCCTTCATCTTTAAAAGCCTGCCTGAATAAAAACGTTTTCGCCTGCCGCTGGAAGGAAAACAGGGAGGGGGCCATTCTGGCTTCCCTAGGCAGGGAGTTCCAGAGTTCCAATGTATGAAACTCTATAATGCTTTGGTGCCGATATTCTATAAGGAACTTTAAAGACGAAAGACGGTGACAACTTAGCTGACCCGTACTTGTTCAAAGCGGTTTGTTCCTTAGCAATTTCTAGTGCCCTATAAACATGCCTTCAGAGACCTTTGGACTTAAGAAAAGCAGGTTTTTCTTCACTTCCTTGTATTGCACATTGTTCTGTAATGTCTAAATGCCTAGCTGATTGATTGCCCCTTGTGAAAAGTTTTACTAAGACCTGTGTGTGCATTCCTTAGAAAAGTTTCCCTTTAATTAAAGTGTATGGGTGGAGAGGGAAACTGACTTCTAATCCTCATACCACTTGCCTGCTAATTTCTCTCCACTCATTCTGAATTAACATGTTGCTGTGGAAAATTAGTTTTCGCATACCCACAAACTCTGAATACATGGGTGTGGAAGCCATGATCTAACAGCTGTTGTTGGATTTCAACTCCCATTCATCTCTGACCCATTCCTAGATGGGACTTATGGGAGATGGAGTGCAGTGGCTTCGTAAAAGCCAAATATTTTGTTGTGCCTTTGTATATAATACGATTTGAGCATTTATGGATTTTGCTACCTATGGGAAGTCCTGGAAGCAAGCCACAGGTGATACTCGAGGGCCCACTGTTTATATAACCTTACCTTGTTTATTCCTTCTAGTTATGTGGGATAATAATGTAAATATTACAATTAAAATGATACAGGAATGAGTCAGATCTGGTTCTCTGTACAGATGTGTGGGGTGAGTCTCAGTAGATTGGCACAGATTTCTGACACACAGTTATTTCAGAGTAGGACCAACCCAGTTACGTCAGTGGTACTTTGATCTTAAATTACACCAGGGACATGAAGCCCATTTCCAGTAACGTTTCAAGGAAAATACTTCTGTATGGGATTGTATATGTTAATTTATTGAATTTATACTGTGCCCTTTTCCTGATTTACAGTGGAAGGCTTGCAAAAGCCATTAATTTTTGCTACTCAGGACAAACTGCTGCTCTTGGAATAATTTTATTTTCATGAAATGTATTTTTGTTAAGTGAATGAGTTTTAGAGTAGAACAGTGTTTCTCAACCTGGAGGTCGCAAGGGGCTTTCAGAGGGGTCACCAAAGACCATCACAAAATATATATTTCTGACAGTCTTAGGAACTGTTTTGGCAGAGAAAGTTGTAGATCTCTCCACCTGTCCTTCTCTTCCTTTCTGGAAACAGAGGACGAATCCTCCCACCAAAAGCCCTCCTCCACTGTGATTGGCCAGCCTCTCAACCTAAAGGAGGGTTGCTTCTGAGACTCAAAGCAAGGAGAGGAGAGCAGGCGTGTTTGGTGCATGGCAGCGTGGTATGCATGTGCGGGAGGAGTGAGAACGTGCAAGGCTGGAGAGAGACTTGTGCCAGCGAGTCCCTTCAAAGCATGGGGTTTTGTGTGGGAAGTTTGGCCCAATTCTATATTTGGTCGGGTTCAGAATGCTCTTTGATTGTAGGTGAACTATAAATCCCAGCAACTGCAACTCCAAAATGTCAAGGTCTATTTCCCCCAAGCTCCATCTGTGTTCATATTTGGGCTTATGGAATATTTGTGCCAAGTTTGGTCCAGATCCATCATGTTTGAGTTCACAGTGCTCTCTAGATGTAGGTGAACTACAACTCCCAAACTCGAGGTCAATGCCCACCAAACCTTTCCAGTATTTTCTCTTGGTCATGGGAGTTCTGTGTGCCAAATTTGGTTCAATTCCATCGTTGGTGGAGTTCAGAATGCTCTTTGATTTTAGGTTTATAAATCCCAGCAACTACAACTCCCAAATGATGAAAACAATCCCCCCAATGCCACCAGTATTCAAATGTGAGGATATCAGGTATTTGTGCCAAATTTGGTCCAGTGAATGAAAATATATCCTGCATATCAGATATTTACAATATGAATCATAACAGTAACAAAATTACAGTTATGAAATAGCAACGAAAATAATGTTATGGTTGGAGTCACCACAACATGAGAAACTGTGTTAAGGGGTCATGGCATTAGGAAGGTTGAGAGTAGAAGCTGATGCCACTGAAAACAGCTGTAATAATAATAATCATCATCATCATCATCATCTTTATGTATACCGCGCCACCATCTCCCCAATGGGGACTCAGAGCAGCTTACATGGGGCCAAGCCCGGACAACATGTTACAGCAAAATAAAACCAAAACATAAACAACAAATAACATAATTAAAATTACATAGGAAAAGAAAAAAAGAAGTATAAACACAGTAACAAAATAACATTCCAATAAACACAATCACAATAACAGTGAGCGGGCCACATGTACAGGATAAAATGATTAAAATACTCTAATGAGATAAACATAGGAGCAGGTTATTTGCAGGGAGCTCATAAAAACCCACAGGGTTGCGAAACTAAACTAAACTTCTGAGTTAGGGTTTGATGTACGTCTTGTGTTTTCTGACTCCAGTGAAAATTCCAGTCCTCCTATGGAGCCAAACTACTGGTAATGAACACAAACTATTTCCACATTTCTGCATCCTGGGGCCTTTCCACACAGCCCTATATCCCAGAATATCAAGGCAGAAAATCCCACATTGTCTGAATGTGAACTCAGATAACCAGGGATCCTTCCACATAGCTGGATAAAAACCCACATTATCTGCTTAGAACTGGGATATATTGCAGTGTGGGGTCAATCCTGTAGAATGAATTGTTGATCTAGCTCTGTGTGAACTGTGCCAACACAAATTGAATCTGAGGAACCTAGTACATGAGGAATAGTTCACTTATATTTCTTTTTTGCATCCGGCTTTTGTTTGGTGATCTTCCTAATAAAAACATCATAGCTTACGGATAACTATCTCTGGTTTAGCTCTACTTTGACAGGCATTTTTAAAGAGCAGGTCTGTCAAAACATGTCATTCCCCAGCCCTTTTATATGGGATTGCACAATATAGGTGCATGAGTTGAGGAATCTTTATATTACAGACTAGCAGTCCCCTGCCACGAGTTGCTGTGGCCCAGTCTGTGTATGTGTTTTGTGTGTATATATGTGTGTATATTTGTGGTTTTGTACATGCATTATAATGTATTTTTATTTGGGAGTTTTTTAAAGTCTCTTCTGCTGTGTTTTTCAGTATTTTTATGAATGATGGTCACTTGTTGGCCTGATAGTTGCATTGTGTCCAAATTTGGTCTCAATTTGCCCAGTGGTTTTTGAGTTATGTTAATCCCACAAACGAACATTACATTTTTATTTATATAGATGTGGAATCTGAACCTCTTTTCTACACTGCCGTATAATCCAGATCATCAAATCTGATAATCCACATTATTCGCTTTGAACTGGATTATATGAGTCTACACTGCCATATAATCCAGTTCAAAGCAGATAATATGGATTTTATATGGCTCCTTAGTCACACAGGTGCTTTGAAGATGTGGCTCCCCCCAGTTTCTTGCTTTGTTTGTTTGGACTGATGCAAATTTTAGGCTGAAAAATCATTTGAAGGGCAAAGGTAGAATGTGTTTGAAAGTGCTGTGGCATCCAAATTTCTCTACAACTAGATAACTCCTACTTTTCTTTGACATGTGTGCAAGGAAACAGTGATTCACTTCCCTGCTGAGGCATATATTATACACAGATCATTCTGCCTTCATCCACTCCATTGAAAAGACCTCTAAAGAGTCTGTAAGTTTCCTTAGAAACACTGGTATAGTGCAACCATTTTTCATAAGGTTGAAGCCAGGGGACTTTTTGATAAAGGGAGGTGATGATGTTATCAGCCACTACCACCTTCTTTGAGTGCCCTATTCTCTCAGAGTTCAGCTGAAATCCCTACAATGGCTTCTAAGGAGAATAGATTTCCACCTCAAACACTGCATTATATTGAGCTACCCATGCTGTGATACTAACCATTTGGGGTTGATTGGTTTTAAGTGAGAAGGACCCATTAGTTTCGCAAAAGGTCTTGTTTCTGGTAGACATGTAAACTGCTCAAAATACGTTTTTTAATGTACAGGCAATCTTCGTTACGAACAAGAGAGGTTCTGTAGGATTGTTCTTAAGTTGAATTTGAATGTATGTCGGAACAGATACATTTTAAGTGTTACTTCTGCCAAAAATTTAGCTTTGGATAGCATAGGCAAGGGTTAACACCCCATGTGGTGTTTGTTTTGCTGTCTGTGCCCCTGTTCAGAAGATTTCACCTCACTTTCTGTCCCTGTGATCATTGGATTTTGAAAAAAAATGACATTAAGTCTAGTAGTGTCCGACTCTGGGGGTTCGTCCTCATCTCCATTTCTAAGCCGAAGAGCCGGCGTTGTCCATAGACACCTCCAAGTTCATGTGGCCAGCATGACTGCATGGAACACCTTTACCTTCCCACAGAAGCGGTACCTATTGATCTACTCTCATTTGTATGTTTTCAAACTGCTATGTTTTCACCCCACTCCCTGGAGTTGAACCGCCAACCTTTTGGTCAGTAAGTTCAGCAGCTCAGCGGTTTAACCCACTGCACCATCAGGAGCCCTACCTGTATAAATAAATGAATCAACTGCCTGCAGTTGTGGACTCTTCAAGTGGATGTTGCTATAGAGACTGGACTGAAGAAGACTTGCACTTCAGATAATTCTCTCTACATCATTACATAAAGGGTTAGATGGATCAGGTATAGAGATTGTAAAAGTTACTTTTTGAAACTTCATCATCTGAATTCCCAGGTCAGCATGAGTATTAGTTATAGTGGGCTCTTCCTACCTTTTGCTTTGGGTGGGTTAAGCATAGAACTTGGGAAGGTTTCCTTTTAGACTAGAACTCCTAGAATCCCTTGGCCAGCATGAATGAGGCAGCTGAGGAGTAGAAAAGATAAATGGTAAAGGCAAAGGTTTCCCTTGACAATAAGTCTAGTCGTGTCCGACTCGGGGAGGGGGGGTGGGCTCTCATCTCCATTTCTAAGCCAAAGAGCCAGCGTTGTCCATAGTCTGCATGGAGCGCTGTTACCTTCCCGCTGGAGCAGTACCTGTTGATCTACTCACATTTGCATGTATTCAAACTGCTAGGTTGGCAAAACCTGGGACTAACAGCAGGAGCTCATGCCGCTCACTGGATTTGAACCTGCGACCTTTCGATCAAAAAGTTCAGCGGCTCAGCGGTTTAACCAATTGCGCCACATGTTTCTCAAACTGGTTCGAGGCCAGCAATTTCTTCTACCATCTTCTCCCTTAGCTTTTTTAGGAACTGATTTCTCAAAGGCCAAGAAGGGAGGCTGGGATAGACAAGGCATCTTTTTAGGCTTTGGGCATATGTCAAACTCAAGGGCCGCCATGTCATTTTATGTGTCCATTCAGATGATGGACTACAACTCCTGTATTCCTCATCATGACCAGAGCTGTTGGGAGGTGTAATACAGTCACATCTGGAAAACTGCAGTTTTTTTCTGTTTAGTCAGGACAGTGGGGTTTGAATTTAGATACAAGGCTTGTGGATATGATATCTGACTTTACAATGTCCTTTAACCTTTGCCACAAGTAATGTTGGGTTGCAATTGCCTTTGAAGGCAACCCTAAGGCTGACGTGGCCCGCATTTTAAATGAGTTTGGCACCCCTGGGGCAGTCAATCCTGGTGAGATACTGTCAAACCCAGTAGCAGAGTACGTGAGGGCCACAGGCTATATACATTCCTCAGGCCCACACTATGAAGGTTCAATACAAATATGCAAGCCAGAGATACAAGTGGGTTTACTTTATTTGTTTAAAGCTGCTAAAAGGAGATCGGAGTACATAGATCAGATTGGGGTGCAGTGTAGGGGAGACAAAGACAGTTGATGCATATATCTATGGCTACCTGTATATTTGTATTTTATTTTAAGAGGACTAGATGTATATTGTATGTTGTGTCTGCACTGTCTGTTTTTGATAAGGCCAACTGGCTAATCAATAAAATTGTTGTTGTTATTGGATATCAAAATAACTTGGGTCCTACACAGAGTTTGAAAATGTTATTTTTCACCCTGCTCGCCAGACAGAACGGCCAGTGGCATTTTTGGAAATTGTAGAACTAATTTGCTTTTTACAAACTACTTGCCCTATATATTGCAACATGGGTCACAGTTTTCTGCCTTGCTTGAGTCTTGGCTGATGGCCCTGGAGACATCAATGCATGGTTTGCCTTAGAACCCGTAATTAGGGTGCAATTAACCTGCCCTGGATTTACCTCTGCCCTGCATGATCACAAACCCAGGAGTGATGTGCTCACTGTGCCTTCTTTCAGCTGTGTCCCAGATTGCAATGCAGGCAGTGCTGATTCAAGAGGAGCCATGGAGAAGATGGAGCCAGACCTGCATAATCCTAGATAGCTGCCTCCCCAGATTCACCCTGGATGGGATTTCTTCAGTGTGAGCCAAAGGAGAGAACATTATAGCATTGATATGCATCTTGTTGGCATTCCTGTACCATTTGGTCTGCAAAATTGGATGCTTTGTATGTGCATTTTGAGAGCGTTCTGATTCTTAAAAACTGCACAAGGAAATACACGTCTCTTTCTAACTTACACCATTTTGTTTTGCTTTGAGCGCTGCTTGGCTCCCTTCTGGTGTTGGAATCAGGTTGTGAGGAAAGGTACCATAAGCCAGCATTTGCTGATAGCTGATCTGTTGGGGAGGATGGGAGGTGTAATCCAGCATAGGTTCTAGAAACCTGATGGAAAACGACAAACACAGAGGTTGATTTTGTATCCCCTTTCTCATCTCATGTGGTTCAACGAACCCAGTGATTACATAGTGCTCCACACTATGTAATCATAACACTTTATTCCACTTGAACTTCCATAGCTTTGTCATATGTAATCCTGAGATTTGTAGTTAAGAGAAAGATACTTACAATTCTCATCCAGAGAGCTCTAGTGCTGGAACTGCAAACCCCAGGATTCCATGAAATATAACCATGCCAGTTAAAGTGGAATCAAGCCGTTATAATTGCATGATTGGAAAGGGATCCATGGATGATTGGTGGACAGTCTCCATCAGCTTTAGCCCAGAAGGCTTTTTTTGTGGATCAGGGCTTTATTGTATAACCTTGAAAGCTGTTGCATTGAGGCTTCCTCCTGAGTAGATGCACACAAAGCTCAGCTGCACTTTGGTAGGGGAATGGCCAAGGTAAGAATTATATAACTCTTCAACATCCTTCCCAAATTAGAATTTGGCCTCTGGGCTAAAAAGTTCACCCGCCTTTGGAGTAAAGAGCAGATTTCTCCAATTTTGCTTTATATATAAATGTGGGGAGCATTTTTGTATATCCTTCTTTACAAATTAACTTATTTTTCTCTATGGATGCATATTTGTGCATATGTGTTACTGTCTACCAATCTTGTTTCCAGGTTCAATTCAAATTGCTAGTGGTTATTGTTATAACTCCCTTCCCTATATGAGCTTCCCCAATCTGGGGTGACCCTTTGTGCCTCCCCACTTATGACTAAGAGTTATTTGGAGCAAATTTTTGTATAGGGCTGAAGGCACTGTGTAGGAATACCAAGCTGTGGAACGTCCCTCCTTGCCTGGGGGGTCTTCTGCTTTGCACCCTGTTGTGTTATTGCTTGACCACCCGCTGAACAATTATTTGTTTAGGCGGGTGTTTTATCTTGGCTAGATGCTTAATGGCCATATTATTTGAAGTGTTTCCTCCTGCTTCTGCATTATTTTTATTGGCAGCTCTTTTAACAGACTGTTGTGTTTGCTTTATACAGTATTCATGGGCCTGCAAAATAAAAATTGCCTTGAGCACTTCATAGTGGAAAGCCAGGACACTCACAGAGTTTCAAAAGTTCCTTTTTTAGGCTCCTAAATTTCCTCCACTCACATGTTCATGGATGATAGGGATTCTGAGAGTGCTTCTAAGCCTTGAAATGGATATATTTTTCTCTGAATATTCAACCCTATGGGCGAAAAATAATCTACATCTGTCCATCCACTGCAAAACCACTGTGTACAGCTTCCTGTGGTTTCTGTTTAGCATCTTTAGTGCCTGTTGCTTTGAGGATACTATTGTGGTGCTTTTTGTCATGGCCTTGGGCCCATACAATAAACTATTTTGATGATAATGATGGTGTATTGCTTTCCCGTCAGGCTACATTACCAAATGCAGAGATCTTGAGTTATAAAGGTCCATGTAAAACATGATATGCCCTATTGCTTTGGTACTCTCTGATTCTTCCACAAATATGTGTGAAATGTGATGCATTTTAGACTTCCTCTCTTAAACTCTAGTTTTTATTGAAGTGACAAGCCTCTGCTTGGACTATACCTCTTGTAAAGACTCCAACATACAGTAACAGTTTTGCAATCCTTCACTTCTTACAGTCTGAACCAGTTTTGCGATCTCCGTGATATCTTGGATGGTGATCATGCCATGACTTTGGAAACAGAATCTTAGGGAAAATACAACATTTTGGCAAGAGATAGTTGTAATGAAATCATTTACAGTTTTCCAAGTTACATGAGTCTAAAGTAAACATTGGGTGGCACAGTAAGTGCCACAGTAATTAGTGCACACAATTATGCCCTTCCATTAATTACAGTTTAGTATGAGAGATGTCTAGGATTGTGATCATATTATGATTTTGGAAACTAAGGTAAAGGTAAAGGTTTTCCCCTGACATTAATTCCAGTCGTGTCCGACTCTTAGGGTTGGTGCTCATCTACATTTCTAAGTCGACGAGCAGGCGTTGTCCGTAGGTGCCTCCAAAGTCATGTGGCCGGCATGACTGCATGGAGCACCATTACCTTCCTGCCAGAGCGATACCTATTGATCTACTCATATTTGCATGTTCTTTAACTGCTAGGTTGGCAGAAGCTCGGGCTAACAGTGGGAGCTCACCCCGCTCCCCGGGTTCGAACCTGTGACCTTTTGGTCAGCAAGTTCAGCGGTTTAACCCACTGCGCCACCGGGGGCTCCAGGAAAAATAATTTTAGCAAGAGGAGGTCAGATGTAATTAAATAATGAACAGTGTATATTTTCCAATTTACATGAGTCTAAACCAGCAGTTCCCAAACTTTTGAGTCATGGAACCCTTCTTTCTTCTCCTCCTATTGCTTGAGTGTTTTTTATAATGTAGTAAAGAGAAAACATTTTAAATGAAACCACAAACTTTTATTTTTGTACAACAAAATATCAGTTACACGGCTAAAGTGACGAATGAAATTGTTTCGTTTTTGTACTTAAAATCGTTTTTTAATTGTTCGACAGTTGAATACATAAATCCGGGGCAGCATCCAACTTCTTCCTAAATGTGTTTTTGGTGTAGGCAGTAACTAAAAAGTCTGATTTCCATCAATAGATCGATATGAAGGGGAGCATTGTTCCGATAGCCTTTCAGGCTACTGACAGGTATATGTCTATCAGTCCTCCCAGTAGTCATTCAGCGGCACAGGTTCAAATTTTGTTTTTAAAGTAGAGGAACAAAAAGATCTTCATACTCAGACACAAACTTTTAAAAAAGATTTTAAAGATTTTTCGTAGAACCCCTTCAATGCTTTTGTGGAACTGTAGAGTTCCACAGAACACCTTTTGGGAACCACTGGTCTAAACATTGGACGTTATAGTCAGTGGCCCAGTAATTGGTGCATGCTTTTACACCCATCCATTAATTACAACTTAGTATAAGGCATATCCAGGATTGTGATCATACCACAATTTGGAAACAGAACCTGAGAAAAAGGAGAAAACTTTGGCAAGAGGAGGTTAGATGTAATTAAATAATGCACCGTGTTGTTTTTTTCAAGTTACACAAGCCTAAATATCGGATGGCACATCAATACCTCAGTAATTGGTGTTTCTATTAATTACAATTAAGGAAGTTCGGTCCTAAACATGAATGGCAAGTTTCTAGCTCTCATGAAAACCAGCTGGTACATATTGCATTAAACCATGCACAGTTCTGCTCAATGTGCAGTTTCTGTCTGAATTACAATAGAAATCCCAAGGCTGGGAGAACTACGCCACCCATTCTTGCATGAACTTTGTGTTTGTTTATAAATGAGTGATTATATCCCAGGTTCTTCTCTGGGTGTGAGTTTAATGGTACTTCGTGACAACTGTGATGGGGTAGAGTGAGGAAAAGTACTAAAGTAATGAAACAAAAGTAAGTAAATATGTGAAATGCTAAGGATGCTGCCACTCCTAAGCATCATTCCCTGGTAACCTTTGTTCTCATTCTCAAGCAAAGATTAGTCAAATGAAGACTTCATTCTCAAAGATTTATCAAGTAAAGGCCTTGTGTTGCTTATGTTATGTGCAGTGAGGCTCGAAATACAGTAGAGTCTCGCTTATCCAACGTAAATGGGCTGGCAGAACGTTGGATAAGCAAAAATGTTTGATAATAGGGAGGGATTAAGGAAAAGCCAATTAAGCGTCAAATGACGTTATAATTTTCCGAATTAAGCACCAAAACATTATGTTTTACAACAAATCGACAAGAAAAGCAGTTAAATGCATGGTAACATTATGTAGTAATTACTGTATTTACAAATTTAGCACCAAAACATCACAGTGTACTGAAACAGCTGTAGATCCAGATGGGAAGCAGACTGTGTTTTTGATAATACAGAACGTTGGGGGAGTGAAGGTTGGATAAGTGAGACTCTTATCTTGGGCACGGAGGGGATAGATAATTGATCAATAAAGAATTGGTTAAACAAAATATGACCTGTAGCCCTATCAACAAAGCTAACATGTAAGATAAGAGTAGCAAAAGAAAAAATAAAATTAATTTGATATTACATGGAAACTGTAAATCAATTATATGGGTCAAAATAATGGCAAATGATCAATTAACAAAGAGATACTGAAATAAATTTGACATAACTGTATTTTTAAAGTGTATTGTGAATTGGGGACAGATGAGAGTTGGGATGAAGGGGGCAACTTATTGCAATTTTTATAAATAAAAATGTAGTGTTCATTTGTGGGATTAACATAACTCAAAAACCACTGGACGAATTGACACCAAATTTGGACACAATACACCTATCAGGCCAACGAGTGACCATCACTCATAAAAACACTGAAAAACACAGCAAAAGAGACTTTAAAAGCCCCAAAATAAAAATACATTACAACACATGCGCAAAACCACATATACACAAATATATATACACACATACACACACAAAACACATATACACAGACTGGGCCACAGCAACGCATGGCAGGGAACGGCTAGTAGATAATAATATGCTTTTATTTATACTTTATTTATATTCTATTCTATCTCCCCAAGGGTGGATTACAGAACACATATAGGGCAAACATTCAGTGCCAATTATACAATTGACTGAGATAACAACAAACTAACATAAATTGTCCATAAAATTAACTTGGACAAAATAAATAGCAATTCCCCTGTAGCCAATCCAGTCATGTTCTCAGTGGAAAAACCAACTATTTGATAAAAGTAGTTTTTTATGGCTAGCATTGTTGAAAGTGCTGCCCTAAAGATCTTTCAAGACTCTTTGAGTCTTGAGCAAAGCCATTTAAACCCCCTGGGCATGTGTGAATTCAGATGAGCTAAGAATGAGCTGTTGTTTGTAATGCAAGGCATCAGTTATCGGGAGCCCCTGGCTGTGGCCTCTTTGCTTGATATTGACTCTTCCTTCCGTCTTTGCGGAGGATGTGCTGAGCATCTTTTTTATCATTCCTATGAAATGCCAGCAGCAGGAAGCTTGTGGCATGGAAATTCTCAGTCATCGCCCTGTGGTGCAAGCTGTCCCTGTTTTGGGGATGACTTTGCAAGAGGGTGAGGGGAATGTTTATCTCCAGGGTTCAGGAAGCTGCAGCCTTATAGATACTGATGGATTCCAACTCCCATTTATTCTCATCCTCGTGGTTAGTCATTGGCGTGGGGGGTGGGGAATAATATTACTCCCAACAGTATGTGAAAGGCTACAGACCCCCTGCTTCTGCAATAGTTAGTGTGATCGGAGCTTGGAAATGTTATCCCCTGATACCTGAATCCAGCATCTGGAAAACTGTTGTGTGTGTGTATAAAAGCTTGGGTACCAAGTGGTACCTGGATTATTTGAAAAAAGTCATTGTTTGTTTTGGGTGAAATACAACTCCTATAAATCAAGGTAAATTCCCCAAAACCTGGCCATGTGGTCCAGGTCCATTATCGAAGGGGGTCACAGTGCTCTGCCTTTATGCAGGCTGAACTACAACTTCCATCCTGTAGAGTCAATCCCTCAAACTCCTCCAGTCTGTCCAGTTTCTGATTAATTCCTCTGTGCTTGCTGTGTGCCATAGGACAGGGCAGGAAAGGGTTAAGGGAGAGGCAATGGGCATGCAAATTCCACACAAGGAACCCTGGGATGCCTGCCCGTGGTGGAGGAAACACATCAAATGTAGCATGAAATGGTACGCGAGTGGAAGCATTCCTTGAATGGTGGGCTGTAGTGTTTGGGGAGGACATTGGCAGGGTTTGGGCTACATGTTCATGACGCTCACTATAACCTGCAATGCCAGTTGAGGGTGTGACTTTGGAACTATAGTCTATGTGTGGAGGCAGGATGCTGTCTATGTAAGTGGACACATCTGCCACATACACATTTTTCACTTGTAGTGTATTTGTGTGTGTGTGTGTGTGTGTGTGTGTGTAGAGAGACAGACAGACAGACAGACAGAATGAATCATGGTATCATAGAGTTGGAAGAGACCACAAAGGCCATCCAGTCCAACCCCCTGCCATGCAAGAAAACACAATCAGTTCACCCCTGAAAGATGGCCATCCCCCCATTGCTTAAAAACACCCAGAGGAGGATACTCCTCTACTCTCCAAGGCATAGTATTTCACTGCTGAACAATTCTAACCAACAAGATGTTCTTCTTCATGTTTACTTATAATATTTTTTTTCCTGCCACCTGAATCCATTGCTCCATGTCCTGGTCTCCAGGGCAACAAAAAACAAGCCTGCTCACTCCAAGTGGGACATCATTTTAAATATTTAAACATTATTATTAGCTTCCCTCTCAGGTTTTGATTCCCCCCCCCCCAAATAAATAAATAAATAAATAAATAAATAAATAAAAGATAAAGGATTTCCCTGAAATTAAGTCTAGTCGTCTTCACTCTGGGATGTGTTGCTCATCTCCATTTCTAAGATGAAGAACCGGCATTGTCCGTAGATGCCTCCAAGATCATGTGGTCAGCATGACTGCAGGGAGCGCCATTACCTTCCCGCCAAGGTGGTACCTATTGATCTACTCACATTTGCATGTTTTTTAACTGCTAGGTTGGCAGAAGCTGGGCCTAACATCGAGAGCTCACTCTGCAACATAAATTCAAACCGCCAACCTTTGAGTCAGCAAGGCTCAGCGGTTTGACCTGCTGCACTAACAGGGCCCTCCAAATATAAACATCGCTTAAAACAAGGTGCTCTTTTCTGTTGGTGGTACTGAAATTGAGTCTTATACAATATATATAATTTCCCTATATGCTGGGTAGGAAGTTGAAGCACCTATATAAGGATGGAAAGGGGTGATATTTCCCCTCTCATTCCTATTCATGCTGTCCACCCACATTTTAAAATAATGTATCATTTATTTCTGTGGTCTCATATTGTCGTCCCCCCTTCTTATTTAAAGGAAGGGTTCCCAAACCCAGTTTTCACAACCCACAACAGAAGGAGTGTCTGCCACAAGTTACTGCAACCAGTTGTGACTTCATTCACTCTCACAGTGGCTTGTCTGTTTTTATTTCCAGCATCAGGTGCCTCTTTAAGCTGCATAAGGAATCTCTTCAGAAATGGACCCTTTGTGTGTGTCATGGTGAGGAGGATTTGCCAAATCTTTCTGTGCAAATCTGTAACACGGGACACATAATGGGGACCTCAGAAGAAAATTGAGTTAAAAGTAGCTCCAGCATATTTCATGGACTACAAATCTCAGGGTTCTGGAAATTGTCGCACAAAAAGAAGTAATGTTTTCAAGCTTTGCTTCACAAATAATTCAGTTTTGCACCAAGCTGGAGATCCAGCTGCTGACTGCTCCAGAGATATCAGAGGGCCCTTCCACACAGCCCTGTATCCCAGAATATCAAGATAGAAAATCCCAAATTATCTGAGTGTGGACTCAAATAACCTAGTTCAAAGCAGATATTGTGGGATTTTCTGCCTTGATATTCAGGAATATAGGGCTGTGTGGAAGGGCCCAGAATCTTATTTGCTCACTTCTTTACTCCTTTGCTTCTTTTCTTCACCTGACAGAGATCAGCAGAAGCCTCCTGCCCCGTCCACGTCGCTTGCTCCTTCTGCTAAACCCCTTTGGTGGCAAAGGCAATGCCCTCCAGTGGTGCCAGAATCACATCCTGCCCATGATTACAGAGGCTGATGTCAGCTTCAACTTGATCCAAACAGGTAAGACTGTGACAGAAGGAAGGTGGCCTTAGAAAGGCATCACTGAAGTATGCCTTGTGGCATTGAATTACCCATGGCTTTGTGTACTGCAGTGGAGATGACTAATCCAACCATGGCTTCACTTCACAATTCCTGGTTTGTTTCTCTTCTGGTCCTTTTGTTAGGTCCTGTTTTAATGCAGGCAGGACAGAAACATGGGAAAAGCCATGGTTCTGGATTTAGATGTAGTAGCTGTTGGGCAAGTGGGCATATTAACAAAAAAAATATCCCCATGAATGTATAGCAGAGTAAATTATCAGCCGCAGCACATCCCAGCACCAGTAGCCCAAAGTGATAAAGAGAACAAAAACACACAGACCAATGTTATCTCTTCCGTAAGAGGCTTTTCTTTGTAGTAAAATAATATGATTGCACTATTTACAAGAACAAGGCTTCCATAACACAAATAAAGTTCTTTACACTTCCATCTTTGTTTCCATGCTGGGCTTCTTTCTCATGCAAATAAACAGCTTCACTCTCACAGAACCTCTTCTCACACTGAACTTACTTAGGAGCTTCACACAGTAGCTTTACACACAGCAGCCTTCACACTGAAGCTTCACACACTTCAACCTGGGCTTCACACCTTCAACCTTCTCTCACCGAAGCTTCTCTCATCAGGCCTACTCACACCGAGGCTTACTTACACTGAGGCCTACCTTACACTGAGGCGTTTGTCCCACTGATGCCTTCTCACACTCAGGGCTCTCTCAGATTGACGCCTCTCATACACTGAGGCAAACTAACACTGAGATCTTCTCATACTGAGGCCTATCTCACACTGAGGGCTCTCTCACACTCAGGCAAACGTAAACCTGAGGCCTACCTCACACTGAGGCCTCTCCAGTGAGGGGAACTAACACTGAGGCCTTCTCATACTGAGGCCTACCTCATACTGAAGCAAACTAACAGAGGCTTATCTCACACTGAGGCCTCTCACACAGAGGGGGAACTAACTGAGGCTTTCTCATACTGAGACCTACTAACAGACTGAGGTCCTTCTCCCACAGAAACCTCTCACAGACTGAGGGCTACTAAGCAACAGGCACACCTGCTTATATTGAACTGCAGCTTTTGCTGAGTCATTGTATCCATTTAACCCTTTCAGTACTTGGCTCACATTTTTGTAATTAAAAATACCTAGTTAATTTTTAATATTTCTGACAGCAGCAAACTGTTTTAAACCTACTAGAATTGTTAAGCCAATAAAATGCATGGCTTCAGACTGTGGCTTGTGCTAACAGAGGCAAGTTTGCATCTCAAAACAAGCCAGACATCCTAGTTTTTCAGGAATTAAGAAATTGGTTTTAGTGGGTTCTTTTCGTGTTTATATTCTGGGACTTCCTGAATAGACTTCCTTAATTGCTGTTGGCTCTTTGACCACATTGGTCTTTGGAGCAACTCAGCTATTCTTATTTTTTCGGTGAAACCCAAACAGAAAATGTAGCCATAATATTTGAAAACAGGAACTGCTAAACAATGTGGAGGTTATAACAAAATCTAGCATCCTGCAGTCCCATGTGTATTGAACTTTCCAGACAATCTGAGACAAAAGTAGCCTTCTCTCAGCTTCAGTTCTTCTACCTCATGATCTGAGGATAATGATGGCAGTTGTTGTAAGGATATCATGAAATGATGTTCAAGAAGTATTGCATTGTTGTTCACCTGCATGTTATTTTCTTTATATTTTCTCTACCCCAGAGAGGCAGAACCATGCCCGGGAACTAGTACAGAGCATCAGTTTGGCTGAATGGGATGGCATTGTAGCCATTTCAGGAGATGGACTGCTTTATGAGGTACTGGTTAAGAAAGTCAGTCATGGACAATGGTCCCATAAGCTTTGAAATACCATTGGTTAACTTCTTCTGGCCTGGTCTCTCAGAACTGGGGCATGTAAGACTCATGCCCCTCTCAGAATCATGTCTCCAGCTGAACCTTTGTATATCACATAGAATTAAAAAATGTGTGTGGGGTTCAAATGAGGGCCTGCCCTAAGCCAGCTCATCCAAGCGGCTTTGTAGTAGATTTTTTAAGTCTGGTAAATTGAGTCCCCCTCTCATCGGCATCAATTAAGTTCCTGTATGCAATTCTAGCTTTTTTCCCTTCCCAAACAAATTTCGTAATGTTCCTTTTCCATAAATTAAAGATTTTGGTCTCTTTAATGATGAGTATATTCTGGAGCTCCTGGTGGCACAGCGAGTTAAATCGCTGAGCTGCTGAACTTGCTGACCAAAAAGTTGGTGGTTCAAATCCGGGAAGCAGGGTGAGCTCCAGCTGTTAGCCCTAGCTTCTGCCAACCCTGCAGTTTGAAAACATGCAAATGTGAGTAGATCAAAAGCGGAAAAGTAACGGTGCTCCATGATCATTGAACCCATGTTGGAATGGCTTGGAGTGAGTCTTGCTATACACCGACTAAAACTTGATCCATAATGGAAGTTTTCAAAAGTATGTTGTCATATTTTTAGTCCTTTTGGAGAGAAATTCAGGGTTCAGCTCTTTAAAAATGTTAATTTTCCACTCCGTTCCTTCAACCACCCTTTGTTTCCCCAGCACTTGAAAACCTTTGTATTTATTTATTTATTTATTTATTTATTTATTAACAACATTTTTATCCCGCCCATTTCAGCCCAAAGGCGACTCAGGGCATCGTACAGATCGGCAGCAATTAGATGCCATATAGAAATACATATATCAATAAAGACAACTAAAACACATCATAAATACATATAAAATCCATAAAAAACTATAAAAATCAATAAAAACCAAAGTCTACATCCAAATTCCTCATCTGCTTACATAGTCTTAGCCGTTCCATGTTCGTATTATGATTTTGTGTTAACTGGTCACTCTGCATCTCCAAATGCTTGCTCAAAGAGCCAGGTTTTCACACGTTTTTGAAAGGTCAGGAGGGAGGGGGCCGATCTAATATCCCTGGGAAGGGAGTTCCACAGCCGAAGGGCCACCACTGGAAAGGCCCTGTCTTTGTCCCTGCCAAGCGCCCCAGTGAGGCAGGCAGGATCGAGAGCAGGGCCTCCTTAGACGATCTCAAATTCCTAGAAGGTTCATAGGGAGAGATACATGTGGGTAGATAAGCTGGGCCAGAACTGTTTAGGGCTTTATAGGCCAAAGCCAGTACTTTGAATTGTGCCCGGTAGTAAACTGGCAGCCAGTGGAGCTGGCACAACAGTGGAGCAGTATGCTCCCTGAGCGCAGCTCACGTTAGTAACCTGGCTGCCGCACGCCGAACCATTCGAAGCTTCCGGACTGTCTTCAAAGGCACCCTCACATAGAGCGCATGGCAGTAGTCTATACGGGATGTAACCAGAGCGTGGATCACCGTGGTATTTGGTCCACAAACAGAATCGGCCAACCAGCACACCCTTACTAGTTGGCAAATTCTGGGAGTCACAACCCCAAAACGTGCCTTTTTCAAGTTCAGATAAATATCTACAAGTATTGAACTTTTACCTGTTTCTTCTTTCCTTCCAGGTCATTAATGGTTTGATGGAGCGTCCAGACTGGGAAGAAGCCATAAAAATGCCCCTTGGGATTCTCCCCTGTGGGTCTGGAAACGCAGTCGCTGCAGCAGTTAACTTTAATGCTGGGTAATACTGTATTAAAAAGCTTAGCATCTCTTTTCCTCTGGGAAGCGAGTGTGGTATCCCATGTGGCAATCCCAAGGCATAATGAGGGTCAATAATCTATTCTATGTGGAGATCTGGTACACAACTGTACTATTGAGCTTGCTCAGAGTTCCTCCTTAACAATGGTGGCTAGTACACACATATCTAGAATTCAGGCAAAAATGTGAGTCTTCAAAGTAGATTGCCTGTTTGCCTGTAAAACAGCCACAATCTCCTGAACAATTTTGTTTTGGTCCACTGCGTATGGTAAGATAACAATCATCCATCATCATTAAGATAATTTATTAAATAGGTATCCTGCCATTTCTTCACACCTCACCTTTGTAAAAATCCTGTGGAACAGGTTAGAGTTAAGTGAGTTTTATGGTCAAGCGATCTGACCAATACACCACATTATCATGCATCATCCATCTTATTTTGCAGTAACCATGGGTTTGTGTGTCAAAGCTTAGAAAACTTACATTTTTAATTATATTTTCCAGAATCCCCCCCCCATGACCATGCCGTCTGGAGATTCCGTCAGATATACTGTATATACTCGAGTATAAAATGAGTTTTTCAGCCCATTTTAAGCTGAAAAAGCCCCCCTTGGATTATACTCGAGTCAAGGTTTTTTATCATTTTACTCTGATATTATTATTTTTATTACATTTATTATTTTACTCTATTGATTATCATTATTATTATTTGAAACACAACAAGATGAGTCCACAGCAGACACTCTGCTGGCTGTTGAATTGGATCACACGTCATTATTATTATTATTATTAGAAACACAACAAAATTAGCACACAGCGAACAAGATCACTATGCTGGCTGTTGTAATGGATCACACATCGGACACTTCCGAAGTGTCTAGGACTGTGTGATGTATTGCCTAATAATGCATGCAGATCGCAGTAGGGTGGCCTTTTGCAGCTGACAGATGGTAATTTTGTTCGTGCCTATTGTGTTTAAGTGCAGGCCAAGGTCTTTAGGCACTGCACCCAGTATGGCGATCACCACTGGGACCACCTTTACTGGCTTGTGCCAGAGTCTTTGCAGTACAATCTTTAAATCCTCATATCATGTCAGCTTTCTATTATTATTATTTTATTATTATTATTATTACATTTAGTATTTATTATTATTTTGTTGTTATTGCATTTATTATTTTACTCTATTTTTATTATTTTATTACATTAATTATTTTACTCTATTATTGGAAGGATGCATATTCTAACCTTGAAGAAGGTTAGAATAATGGTTCAATCAGAGTTGGACAATCTTATCTTAAATTACAGTTTTATGTAAATATTCAAAAACATTTAACCTATTGATGTCTCAATTAATATAATTTTATTGGTATCTATTCTTATTTTGAAATTTACCAGTCACTGCTACATTTCCCACCCTCAGCTTACACTCGAATCAATACATTTTCCCAGTTTTTTGTGTTAAAATTAGGTGCCTCAGATTATATTTGCGTCGGCCTATACTTGAGTATATATGGTAATTACGGTAGAGTTAGGAAAGCCGCTGCCTGAGCCATTTCATGCCTGGTGGAAAGCAGGGAAAAACAGGAGAAGCATCTGGCTATGCCCCATACTCACACATTATGTTAGTTGGCGATGTAATCATTTCATGTCTAGTTACAAGGAAATAGTCAGATAACTGTCTGATGTCTCAACTCTATATGGAATAGATCTGGGGCTGCAGATGTCGCGTCCTAGAAAGCACCGGGACTGTGGCTCAGCTGGCTTGGAGTCAGCTGCATTAAGATCACTACTGACCAAAAGGTCATGAGTTCAAAGCCAACCCTGTCACAGTGAGCTTCTAACCAATTTGTGTAGCTTGCTGTCAACCTTTGCAGCCTGAAAGACTGTTGCATCTGTCAGGTAGGAAATGTAGATGCTGCTTATGCGGGGAGGCTAATTTACAACGCCATAAAAATCTCCAGCAAGCATGCAAAGAATGAGGAAGAACTTCATCAGTGTCACAAATGGACAGTGAAGCGACAGCTTCCCTGGTGGCCAGAATACCCTCATGAAAAAGCTGGAATGTTAAATAGCTTCTGTGTGTCTGTCTATATATGATGTGTGTCTATGCATTGAATGTTTGCCCTGTATATGTACATTGAAATCCACTCTGAGTCCCCTGTGGGGTGAGAAGGGCAGAATATAAATACTGTAAATAAATAATAAGTAATAGAATGTGTGTTCTGTCTGCTTGGCTGGCTCCACAGCCCTCTATGCCCTTTAGGAGGGACAGAGTAATGAGCTTCCAAAACCCTGATGCCTTTCTTTTATCTCTCGGGCAGGTTTGAGCAGACCTTGGGCCAGGAACTGTTGACGAATTGCACCCTCCTGCTTTGCCACGGGGCAGTGTCCCCCTTGGACCTGGTCTCCATCACCACCTCCTCAGGCTCCCGCTCCTTCTCCTTCCTCAGCGTGGCCTGGGGCTTCATCTCCGACGTGGACATTGAGAGTGAGAAGTACCGCCACATGGGATCGGCCCGCTTCACCTTGGGGACCATGGTCCGACTGGCCTCCCTGAACACCTACCGGGGGCGCCTCTCGTATCTTCCCGCCCCGGACTCCACGGGCCACCGTCCTATTTTGCGCAGCATCACAATGGCAGCCAACGGGAGCCTCCCCTTCCAGAGGATGCCTCTCCACCGCACGGTCTCTGACATGGGGCTCTGCGAGGAGCGCCGCACCTTCTGCTACCGGGGGCTGGAGTCTGCTGATGAGCCTGCCCCTTCGCCTAATTCTCCACCTCCTTCTTCCGGCTTCCCTACCTCCGCCTTCAGCTTCGAGACCTTGTCGGAGCAGCTGGTAGCCGACGGCCTGGGAGCCCAGGAGGTGGCAGCCCCCACCTCCTTGCCCTCTTCTACCCGGCAGATGCGTGGCCCCCCAGACAACTTCTTGGCCCCCCTTGACCAGCCGGTGCCCAAATCTTGGGTGACGGTGGAGGATGATTTTGTGCTGGTGTTGGCCATCTACCAGACTCACTTGGGGGCTGACCTCTATGCGGCTCCCTTTGCCTGCTTCAATGACGGGCTCATTCACCTGGCCTATGTAAAGGCGGGCATTTCCCGGGCAGCCCTGATCCGCCTCTTCTTGGCCATGGAGAAGGGCACTCACTTCGAGCAAGGCTGCCCCCATGTCACCAACATCCCAGTTCGGGCCTTCCGCATCGAACCCCTCACCCACAAGGGCATCATCACGGTGGATGGCGAGAGGGTGGAGTACGGCCCCATCCAGGGACAAATACACCATGGGGTGGCCAACCTCATCACAGGGATCAGCCCAGTGAAGGTGACAAAGTTCTGAGCTAGTTCCAGACCCACCTCCCCTTGCAGGAACATGTAGCAAATCTGGTCTGACATGCATTCACTCTTCTTGTTTCAATGAAGGGCATAAAATGACAAGGAATGGCAGGATGGGGAGAGGAAGAATGGTTTCTCAAATGCAGTGGCCTCCTCCAGTCTTACTGGAAAACTCTTTTCAGCCCTTCAGATCCCTTCTGTGAGCCAAAATCAGTGGCCACTTTCCCATGATCCTCTGCTGCTATCCTAGTAATGCAAAGGTTTGAAGGGTGACTTTTTCCCCACCCCATTGGCCTAATTTTTCAGGTCTGGTCTACATTTCCCATCAAAAATGAGCAATTTGACCCTAGGGGGTCCCCTTTTTGTTAGTTTGGTGGATAGAAAGGTGATATTCCTCCATACACCACCATTTTCTGACAAGGAATAGCACCTCTGGCCATCCCACTGACCTAGTTTCTTGGAAATGTTGCTTGGAAGTTCTTTTTAATCCACTTTTCCAACTTCTTCTCCATGGCTCTTCCTCTAGGGACTGCCAGCAGCTTTGCCCCAGCCCCTGTAGCAGGCATGGGCAAACTAAGGCCCAGGGCCAGATGCAGCCCCCTGGGCGCTTACCACCATGTCCTATCGACATAAGGACATGGTGGCCCATGCCTCCTTATTCCAAAAAGAAGACAAGAGAGGAAAGCACGCAGAAGCTGAGAGCCCTCCAGTGCAGTCTGAACCACTGCCTCTCTCACCCTCCTCCTGGCATAATGCCAAGAGGACAGCCCAAGGATTGGGGGAGGAGGATCGAGGCAGTCGTCGTGTGTCTTGCCTTTTTCCCAGCATAAGGATGGGATGAGCAGCCCCGTCCTTATGCCAGGAGAACAACCTGAGGATGACCCTTGCCCTGCCCTTTCCTGGCCCTCTCCCACCCAGCATGTGCCCGGGCCCCCCTCCCTCCTGGCCCGGCCCTCCTGGTTGGGCCTGCAATGCGGCCTCAAGGCAAAAAAGTTTGCCCATGCCTGCCCTATAGACTCCATAGGACAAGACTAAAATGGTCTTTAAGCTGACATCCCCAGCCTGGTGCCCTACAGACATATTGGACTGTTCCCCAGATCATTCCCGGGCAGCATGGGCACTTCTCCAACCTGCCACCTATCCAGATACAATCTCTGCCAGCCTAATACATATCTAGATAGGTGGCAGATTGAGGGACATTCCCTTAACACAGTGGTTCTCAACCTGTGGGTCCCCAGGTATTTTGGCCTTCAACTCCCAGAAATCCCAGCAAGTCTACCAGCTGTTAGGATTTCTGGGAGTTGAAGGCCAAAACATCTGGCGAACCACAGGTTGAGAACCACTACCCTAACGTCATTCTTGTTTCAAAATTTGGTGGTGAATGGTCATATGGACCTGATTGCGCATGAGCAACACTGACCTTTCCTGGGGCCAATTGTAATAGCCCTTGTCACTTTAATGATCATCTTTTCCCCCATCCCACTGATCTCAAGTGACCCTCTCTTCTGCCTTCAAGCTGAGCCAGACACCCCTTTCGTGTGGAATAGAAATCCTTTGGTCCACCTTGGAAGACCAAGCCAACAACGCCCTCACATTTTGCCACATTTGGCAAAGACAGAAGGATGGGAACCAGAAGGCTTCCTTTGCTGATCCTTGCTCGTGCAATTATTTACTCTGAAGAGGTGTGCACTTCTGTGTACACCTGTAAAACAGTTGGTGTGCGCCTCCCTAAGATGTTGCTGGGCTACCACTTCTGTCCTCCCTGATGAGAATTGGAGGACAGCATCATCTCAAAGTTTATCAGTTCCTCACACTGACATAAATAATAGAAGGTCTCTGAAGTTCAGAACTGGACATATGAAGTAGCTTCTGAAACACTACCACTCTCTCTCTTTCCTTGTAAGCCCCTAAAATAATTGATGTTGCTCATTTTCCACCTTCCTGTTTGACCTATATTTGGTTCTGCCCTCTCTTCTATAGGGTGGTAACCACTGACTTTTTAGGGAAGGAAGGGAACGTTTTGTCTTGATCCTTCTCTGGCTTCGTTTTAGCCAGCTGGAGATGTATTAAAAGGAGGTGGGATCAATCCTCTCTCTCTCGGTCACATCAGTGACCTCTAATCTGGCTTTCTAGAAACACACTGGATGAATGTAACTGGATTTTTTTTCTTTTGGGAGGGGTTTGATTTTGGGGGATATCTTTATTTTTTTTTCCTCCCCACCATGTGGGGGCTAACAAAGCAATTAAAATGATCTAATACTGTAAAAGAACATGTGTCTCTATATGAAATGATGTTTACTCTATACATATTGTCTGTCTCTCTTTAACAGATGTTAAGCCAGCAGACCAGTGTGGTAAATGCCCCACTCCTTAGAACTTTCCACACTTCTTTTTTATGAAATGGATCTTGGAAAAGTTACTTTGGGCAATGGAAACTCCCAGAATCCCCTCAGCCAGCATAGCCATTATCCAAAAAGCAATATTCTAAAAGTCGAGATTATAAAGTGATGTATCTAAGATGGCAGCCACATTGGTGAATTGGCCAGCCTGGATACGTCACACAGTATCTTGTAAGGGTATGATTTTGTTTCTTCTGAAATATTGAAATGATGCAGGTAGATCAGATCAACATAGTCGAGTGCCTACCAGCCAACAGTGGCCAGCTGACTTCCTCTAGAATAGCCCAAATGTCAATCCACCATGTGTTTTGGAGACCAACTCCTAGAAATCCTAGTTGACCTGGCCAAGAAGTCTGGGTGTTGAAGTCTAAAACATCTGGATACCATAGTTTGGAAACCATTGCTCTAGAACAGTGGTTCTCAACCTGTGTGTCCCCAGGTGTTTTGGCCTACAACTCCCAGAAATCCCAGCCAGTTTACTAGTTGTTAGGATTTCTGGGAGTTGAAGGCCAAAAACATCTGGGGACCCCAGGTTGAGAACCACTGCTCTAGAACAAAGGTGTCCTTACGAGCTTCAGGCTTTAAAAACTATTTTGAGACATGGACCTTTTGGTGCCAATGACCCTCTGAGATGTAGGTTGAGTTGCTCCAATGGCTTTGCTGGCTGGGTCATGATGGGAATTACAGTCAAACGTATCTCAATAACAAGAGGTTGGGGACACCTGGCCTTATGGAGTTGGGCAGAGCATAAGCAAGGCTTGTATGTGCTGATGGCATGACTGAGGAATATCTCAGAAACTGTGAATTCTAATTCCCTTCATCCCTGGTTGACTTGTCAGAGTTGGCAGATCATGGGAGTTGGAGTCAAACAATATGTAGAGGACTACAGTCAGCTCTCCATATTTCTCTGGGATAGGGGTTCCAGATTCCTGTGAAAATGAGAAAAATACAAAGGTCCCCCAGTGTGATTCAATGGTCAACATCTGCAGGAAATTGACCACAGAGTTCTTTTGGAGCACATAGAGGTTGCTAGAGAGATGATCTAGGTCCTCCAGCATGACATTATGGTCAGTCTCCAGCAGAAGTTGAGCATACAGTCGCATTAGAGGACCTAGGGATTCCAAGAGTGACCCTATTAAATAAACCAATTAATAAAGCAAATCCACAAAAGTAAAACCTACAAATGTGGAGCTCTAATTATGTGTTTTCCCCTCCTAAGGACTATAGAAAGAAATATAGCGAGGATCTGGGGTGCACTGGATGTCCATGGGAGGGTTTGTGCTGCTGCCATTTGAGAAGGTAGATGTGGAGTAACAAGGTCCTTTGTTTGGGATCATGCTCTTTACTACTTATGTTTGTTTTATCTACAAAGACCGAAGGATCTTGCTTCCTCTTCTATCTTTTCCTTTACCCAGGGATCGGCTCAAGCAAGAGAGGCGAGCAAATATGACTATAAGGATTGCTGGTCTCCCTGGCTTCTAGGGATGGGGTGAAGACAAGGATGGCAGGTGTTTGGGCTGATAGCAGTGGAAGGCATACATCCAGACTAAGAGCTTGGAAAACAACTGACTTTTAATAGGATTGCCAGAGTGAAAACTGGAGGGAGTTCTCGTACCCTGAATAGGATTTCACCCAGGTAGCAAGGAACACTTGTTGAAATTCCTACATCTATAAAGCCACTAGGGGACCCCTGGTAGTGCAGTAGGTTAAACCACAGAACTGCTGAATTTGCTGTGGTTCGAAGCTGGGGAGCGGGGTGAGCTCCCACAGTTAGCCCCAGCTTCTGCCAACCTAACAGTTTGAAAACATGCAAATGTGAGTAGATCAATAGGTACCACTTCTGTGGGAAGATAATGGCACTCCATGCAGTCATGCTGGCCGCATGACCTTGGAGGTGTCTACGAACAATGCCGGCTCTTTGGCTTAGAAATGGAGATGAGCACCACCCCCAGAGTCGGACACGACTGAGCTTAATGTCAGGGGAATACCTTTACCTATGTATGTCCACTCAGATATAGGTTCCACTCAATTCAACACCTAATTGCATCCAAATGGGATTAAGACTGAAATCATAATGTCTATGGAGATAGGAAGACTGAAATTCCATAGTCTTTATATCCAACAACAAAGGAGAATGGGTGCCATTGTTAACAATATTGCCCACCCTTGATATATAGTTGGCCCTTGGTATACTCTGGGATTTGGTCAGGGGAAACCTCTACTATAAAGCCACTAAAAGTGTAGGAGCATTTTATAGTTTTCACTTTGGCAACCCTACACTTGGACTATAGCTCCCAGAATCTCCCATGCAGTGTAAGAGGTCGGAAATTGTAGTCCAAAAGAAAATCCAGACTCCAATCCATGGGGGAGAAAGGATGTCTCTTTAGTATATTATACTGTCCAAAACCAGAGTTTGGAAGTAACACAGCTGAAGTTTTTATTTATAATACAATATTTTAGAGGTCAAGAGTCCACAACAGCAGTCCTTTTGAGAAAAAGATTATTTCCTTGGGATATCTGAGGGAGTTCTAATTCTAGATTATTTCCCAACTTTCATAAATGGTTTTTCCCGTCAAAAAGCAGCTAGTAAAAGATAGTCCTCGTTGCTTATTTTTTCAGGGATAGGGTCCACCATTATGTCCTGAAATAACTTGCCAAGTTCTGGTATTGACCTAGGTTGGAAGAACCACAAATAGCGTAATTCTGCTAACCTCTTCGGATACCGTTTTGCCACTTCTTTGGGTTTGTAGAGGTTGGAAACCATGCCCCAGCCCAATGCCTGAGCATCTCTCGATCCCGTCACTTTAATATATATATAGATATAGATATATGTGGCTTACCTCAAATAGGCAGTGTGTTAGAAAATATCGCTGCTCTTACGTTTGCTTCTTGCACTTTGAGAAACCAACAACAGATATTTCAAACAGCGCTATGCAGCCTAAACCTCTGTGGTCTGTAGCTTTAATGCTAGTTCTTCTGTCAAGTAAACTAGGTTTAGAATACTGTCAGGGATATCCAGTCAACTCTTGCTCAAAATGACAGCCCTGATCCAGAAAAGAACAGGACGTTCCCCTTTTCTAACAAGGGCCCAAAGAGCCGTCAAGACGAGAGCATCAATAGCATGAGTTTTGTTTACAATCCCTTTGCAACCTTGTCTGTCCTCTTTTCTCCAAATGCCTAAGCTGTATTTCTAAATTAGAAATGTGTGGATCGAAGGAAAATTTAATGGGGAGGAAACGGAATTCTTCCTTCACTAACTATACCTCGGTTTATTGTCGAAGGCTTTCATGGCTGGAATCACGGGGTTGTTGTGTGTTTTCTAGGCTGTATGGCCATGTTCCAGAAGCAGGGGAAGCAGGGTTTGCTTTTCTGTATCAGGGCGTTTACTTGCAATTCTTTGATGAACAATATTAAATAGTTGGCCCCACTCTCCTAAAAGAACCTTAAATACCATTTTAAAATTAAACACACACACACAATGCCATCACAAATACTGGATATCGCCTCTCCTAACAGTTAACACGTGCAGCTTGGGTTTTTGTATATGCAGGGAGGGAAATATATGCATAATGCACACGCAAGCAGTTACTGGGCTGTGTACTGCTCTTAATTTATTCTGGAGCCTGTAGAGCTGCTGCTTTAATTTGTTCCTAATACATATGCAAGAAATCTGCTTGTATACTGATCACTTGCCCTGACCTACTAATGAATGTTGCTGAGATGTGGAAGGTGGAGAAAATATGCCTTTCCCATCTTTCCTTCCTTCCCTCCCTTCATCTCTTTCTTCTCTTTCCCTTTCCCACCCTCTCAGTCTCCTTGTCTCCACTCCTAATGATCATCCTTGCTGTGTACAAATGCTGAGGTCAGAACGAAGGAGACAGACTCACAAGGCTGGATGTCTTCACCCAAAACCTGGTGCACGTTTTGGCTTGATTAAAATTCCTGATTACGTTTTTTAAACAAAACGCCATGTCTCTTTTAAGCCCTTAAGGCAGTGTTAATCAACCTGGGGGTCGGGACCCCGGGGGCGTCAGAGGGGTCGCCAAAGACCATCACAAAACACAATATTTTCTGTTCATCATGAGAGTTCTGGGTGGGAAGTTTGGCCCAATTTTATCATTGGTGGGATTCAGAATGCTCTTTGAATGTAGGTGAACTATACATCCTAGCAACTACAACTCCCAAATGTCAAGGTCTGTTTTCCCCAAACTCCACCAGTGTTCACATGTGGGCATATTGAGTATTTGCACCAAGTTTGGTCCAGACCCATCGTTTGAGTCCACAGTGCTCTCTGGATGTGGGTGAACTACAACTCCAAAACTCAAGGTCAATGCCCACCAAACCCTTCCAGTATTTTTGTGTTGGGAGTTCTGTGTGCCAAATTTAGTTCAATTCCATCATTGGTGGGGTTCAGAATGCTCTTTGTAGGTTAACTATAAATCCCAGCAACTACAACTCCCAAATGACAAAATCAACACCCCCCCCCCCAACCCCACCAGTATTCAAATGTGGGAATATCAGGTATTTGTGCCAAATTTGGTCCAGTGAATGAAAATACATCCTGCATATCAGATATTTACATTGCAATTCATAACAATAGCAAAATTACAGTTATGAAGTAGCAACGAAAATAATGTTATGGTTTAGGGGTCACCACAACATAAGGAACTGTGTTAAGGAGTCGCGGCATTAGGAAACTTGAGAAACAGTGCTGTAGATGGAGGTTTGCATCAGGCCTTTGAAATCTGAAAAATGCCGTTTCGCCTTCCTTTCAGGAAGCCCTCTCATTATACACTTTCAGGAATAGAGTCATATATACTGTGTGGCTTTCTGATAAAAAGAGGCATTATGGGGCTGCTGTTTATTGCTTTGTTTATGGCTTTAGCATTTATTGGGAACATGTAGATTAAAATGCACTTCAGCAGTTGTTGTTTTTTTGTATTTCATGGAGTTGCATTTTTGTTGTTATTTTCCAAAGCCAGGAAGCAAGCAGATATAAAATCTATCCCAACAGACTACAGGCAACCTTTGCTAGGTGAAAACAGGAACATATGCATTCTTGAAGGCTTTCATGGCCAGAAGCGCTTGGTTGTAGTGAGTTTTCTGGGCTGTGTGGCCGTCTTCCAGAAGCATTCTCTCTTGACTTTTCGCCCGCATCTATGGCAGGCATTCTCAGAGGTTGTGAGGTCTGTTGGAAACTAGGAAAATGGGGTTTATTATATGTCCAGGGTGGGAGAAAGAACTCTTGTCTGTTTGAGGCAAGTGGGAATGTTGCAATTGGCCACCTTGATTAACAATTAACGGCCTTGCAGCTTAAAAGCCTGGCTGCTTCCTGCTTAAGCGGCTGCGGGACAAAATGAAAGGGCCTGAGGCTGTTAGGAATTGTGAGAGATGAACTCCAAAACACCTGGCGAGCCCAAGTTTACCCATGCCTGGTCTAACAGTTTTTACCATCAGGAAGTTCTTTCTAATGTATTGTCGAAGGCTTTCATGACCGGAATCACTGGGTTGTTGTAGGTTTTTTGGGCTATATGGCCATGGTCTAGAGGCATTCTCCCCTGACGTTTCGCCTGCATCTATGGCAAGCATCCTCAGAGGTAGTGAGGTCTGTTGGAATTAGGAAAAAGGGGTTTATATATCCTTTGACCCAGGGTGGGTCAAAGGACTCTTGTCTGCTGGAGCTAGGTGTGAATGTTTCAACTGACCATCAGTATTAAAAAAAACTCTAAAATTACAACAGCACAACAACAGAGGGGAAACAAACAAGGACATCTAATCACCTCTCAACAAAAGTTTGCTCCAGGCACTGTCAGGCCATTATATGCTAATCAACATGGTCAGTTGAAACATTCACACCTAGCTCCAGCAGGCAAGAGTCCTTTGTCCCACCCTGGTCATTCCACAGATATATAAACCCCTTTTTCCTAGTTCCAACAGACCCCACTACCTCTGAGGATGCTTGCCATAGATGCAGGCAAAACGTCAGGAGAGAATGCCTCTAGACCATGGCCATATAGCCCGAAAAAACCTACAACAACCCAGTTCTTTCTAATGATTAGGTGGAATCTCTTTTCCTGCAATTTGAACTTCTTGTCCCTAGTCTCCAGGGAAGCAGAAAACAAGCTTGCTCTCCTCAATATAACCTCAGATACTCAAACAGGAAGTAGGTGTGAATGTTTCAATTGGCCACCTTGATTAGCATTTAATGGCCCAGCAGTTTCAAGATCTGGCTTCTTACTGCCAGAGATATATAAACATTCCACAGATATATAAACCCTATTTTCCTAGTTTCCAACAGACTTCACAACCTCTGAGGATGCTTGCCACAGATGCAGGCGAAACGTCAGGAGAGAATGCTTCTAGAGAATGGCCATACAGTCCGAAAAACCTATAACAACCCAACTTTCTAATCTGTTCTGGAAAAATGACTTTTTGGGCTGCAACTTCCAGAACACTCCCTCCCCATTTCTGTTCAAAACAGCCTCCTTTTCCATCTCTGTCAAGGAGACTGCCAGCCTTGTATAGGAAGTCTATTTATTCTGGTCTCAGCTCTCCTTCTCTGCCTCCCATCTGAGTCTCTGAATGTATCCGTTCCATGTTCCTTTTGCTTTCTGTCCACTTGCCACGTTCTGTGGGGAATAGGACCTGCAGCTCAAGACCACTTGCCAGATTACGACTGGAATTTAATGCAGGCCTTCTTCGGGCTGTCTGTCTGAAACGCTGTACTGGTTGACCTTCTTTTGTCTGCCTCCTGTTGTGCTGCCTATCCACACGATAGCATTTAAACTTTTTTAAAAATCGAAAACTCCAAAAAACTATGCAATAAAAGCAATAGCATGGAATCCAAAAGTTGTCTTTGATTTTCCTGCACTGGGGGATCAGTCGGAACGGGGATGCGGTTGTGTCACGTTCAATGAAAGGTGGGGAACAGTTGAGGGCTTTTCTTGATCCGATTTGTAACTTGGGAGTGTGATAAGCAATTATTGACCTGAAATAATTGCTTATCGCAATTATTGCTAATCACATTGTGGAAAATGCACTTCAAAATATTATGTGGCATAATGTAAAATAAACCACGTGAACTTCACAATTGATAGCTCACATACTGCCTTGCCAGAGAAAGAAAATATGCTATGCAGGTGAACAGCAAAGAACAAGTAGTTTACTCTTCGTAGTTGTACAATGAGATCAGTTGCATCAACTCACATAATGTCCTTTTTATGAGAGATTTAAAATTCTATTTCTCTGTTCATGTAGATAAACTCCTTGAGCAGGTCATGAAGCAAGAGCACACTCCAAACTCTGTCTCTCTCTGTGTCTCTCTACAAACTGTCTCTCTTTACTTGCATTGCTGAAGCCTGAACAAAAATGCAACAGTATTCAAAAGTCCCAGGCTCAGCCTGCTCCCTGGGCATTGTCCAGCGAATCAGCTTCATGCATTTTATTTTGCAGTTGATACACACACAGTCACTAATTCCTTGCATGTTCCAACGTATTACAGATGCTATCAAATTTCCAGATCTGGTAAACCTTTTTTCATGTCATGAGTGACTTGAGAAACTGCAAGTTGCTTCTGGTGTGAGAGAACTGGCCGTCTGCAAGGACGTTGCCCAGGGGGATGTTTTACCACCCTTGTGGGAGGCTTCTCTCATGTCCCCACATGGGTAGCTGGAGCTGACAGAGGGAGCTCAACCTGTTCTCCCCCAATTTGAGCCTCTGACCTATCAGTCAGCAGTCCTGCTGGCACAAGGGTTTAACCCAGGGGTCCTCAAACTAAGGCCCGGGGGCCGGGTACGGCCCTCCAAGGTCATTTACCCGGCCCTTGCTCAGGGTCAACCCAAGTGTGAAACAACTTGAAAGCACACAACAACAACAACAACAACAGCAACAATTCTATCTCATCAGCCAAAAGCAGGCCCACACTTCCCATTGAAATACTAATAAGTTTATATTTGTTAACATTGTTCTTCATTTTAATTATTGTATTGTGTATAAGCTATGTGCAGTGTGCATAGGAATTCATTCATTTTTTTTCCAAATTATAATCCGGCCCTCCAACAGTTTGAGGGACTGTGACCTGGACCTCTGTTTAAAAAGTTTGTGGATCCCTGGTTTAACCCATTGCGCCACTGGGAGCTCCTATTTCTGCAATAGTCTATAGGTTCCAGGCTTTTTGAGAGTTCTAGTGCATGCGGGAAAAGTCCTAAGTACCTTGTCAGTATGTTGTCGAAGGCTTTCATGGCCAGAATCACTGGGTTGTTGTGAGTTTTCCAGGCTGTATGGCCATGTTCCAGAAGCATTCTCTCCTGACTTTTCTCCCACATCTATAACAGGCATCCTCAGAGGTTGTGAAGTTTGAGTGTTATTAATTGCCAACAGTCACGCTTTGATGTATTGTCGAAGGCTTTAATGGCCGGAATCACTAGGTTGTTGTAGTTTTTTTGTGCTGTATGACCATGTTCTAGAAGCATGCTCTCCTGACGTTTTGCCTGCATCTGTGGCAAGTATCCTCAGAATGAAGTATCTCCAAGAGACCCTGTTTTAACAGCCTTCCTAACATCTTACAAACTCTGGACTGTGGCTCCTTTGATTGAAGAGCCGGTGTTGTCCATAGACACCTCTCCAAGGCCATGTGGCCAGCATGACTGCATGGAATGCTGTTACCTTCCCACCAAAGTGGTACCTATTGATCTCACATTTTCATGTTTTTGAACTCCTAGGTTGGCAGAAGCTAGCCCGATCAGCGGGAGCTCATCCTGCTCCCTGGATTCAAACCGCCAACCTTTTAGTTAGCAAGTTCAGCAGCTCAGCGGTTTAACCTTCTGTGACACCAGGGGGTCCTGAACCTAAATGTGACTTGCTAAAGGTCACGCAGCAGGAAATTCTCATTTGGGTGTTGAAGTCCAAAACACCTGGAGGGCCCAAGTTTGCCCAGGCCTGTTCTAGCATGTGGTCAGTAAAGGTAGAGAAAGGTAAAAGTTTTTCCCTGACATTAAGTCCATCTGAACATTAGGAAGGAGTTCTTGACTGTGAGAGCTGTTCAGCAATGGAACTCTCTGCCCCGGAGTGTGGTGGAGGCTCCTTCTTTGGAGGCTTTTAAACAGAGGCTGGATCTCGTCCTTGTTTCATGGAAACCTTGCTTGGAAGATTCATGTTTAAGTGCCTTTTGTTTCATGGTTTTGATTCTTGGGATTCTATGGTTTTGTATTCATGCCTTGGGTTCATGTTTCCTGATTTTATTAGAGAAGCTTTGCCTTTGTTTCATGGAATTTGCTGGACTATTACCCTGGACTACTTTGTTCCTGCTTATCTTCCTACCTAATTGGATTAACCTATTTCTTTAAAGTGCTTTTTAACTTTACTGCTTTTTAATTATCTTCAATAAAAGGATTGTTTTCCTAAAAATAAATAAATAAAATAAACAGAGGCTGGATGGCCATCTGTCAGGGGTGCTTTGAATGTGATTTTCCTGCTTCTTGGCAAGGAGTTGGATTGGATAGCCCACAAGGTCTCTTCCGATTCTATGATTCGTGTCTGACTCTGGAGATTGATGTTCATCTCTATTTCTAAGCCAAAGAGCCGGCGCTATCCATAGACACCTCCAAGGTCATGTGGCCAGCATGACTTCATGGAGTGCTGTTATCTTCCCGCCTGAGTGGTGCCTATTGATCTACTCACATTTGCATGTTTTCGAACTGCTAGGTTGGTAGAAGCTGTGGCTGACAGCGGGAACTCACCACATTCCCCGGATTTGAACCTGTGAATTTTCGGTCAGCAAGTTCAGCAGTTCAGTGCTTTAATCCACTGCGTTAGCATGTTGTCATCTTTTTTGACATCACAGAGACCCAGAAATGGACATGGCACTGTAATTGCTGAGGTCAGAGTTATAGAGAAAACCTCAGAGGACGCCTGCCATAGATGCAGGCGAAACGTCACGAAAGAATGCTTCTGGAACATGGCCATATGCCTGCCATAGATGCAGGTGAAACTTCAGGAGAGAATGCGTCTGGAACATAGCCATATGCCTTCCATAGATGCAGGCGAAATGTCAGGAGAAAATGCTTCTGGAACATGGCCATATGCCTGCCATATATGCAGGCGAAACGTCAGGAGAGAATGCTTCTGGAACATGGCCAAACAGCCCGGAAAACGCACAACCACCAGTCTCCCAGATGTCCAGTTAGGGAGTAAGATGGGTCCCTTTTCTTGCTAGTTTACAACTTCCAGTTTTGTCCCAAATGCTTTAAAACAGTCTGATGGCTTGAGGAAAAAATAAATAAATTAAATGTGCAGTACATGACTTTGGACACAAGGTGGCAGTCATGGAACGGGAATGAGTCCCTTTAAGAGACCCAAAGGAGTGCTCTAGGAATGGAGTGTGAGCTTGTGCAGGAATTCTGGATGTACTGCAAGGAGGGAGGGCTGTGTGTATGTGTGCACGTGCGTACTGACACGTGCAACTAAGACCAAAAAAAAAGGAGAGGCTTGCCTATTTTTACTCCCAACAAGAATCTTATGTACCCTGCTCTCTCTTTCTGCGCCTGTAGTTCAGGGAAGGTGCAGGGATGACCATTTTAAATAGGCTGAAATGTGACCAGATTTATGTGAACAACAGTGAGTCAACCTTGGAAATCTAAGGGCATCCCTACCACTGCTGAGAAAGTGCAGTTTTGGACTATGAAGCCCAGAATGCCCCATCTCACATGACTATGGCCTAGGACCATGCTAGATGGGGATGCTGGGAGCCATAGTCCTGGAAAGGAACAAATATGAGCTCCCCATTACATACCTCCCAGCCAGATGCTTCATACACAAAGCTGTACCTTCTTGCAGGTATATTTGTTGTCATTCTAGGCTGCATCCCAGTCATCCTTCCTACTCCTTATTGCATTTTTTCACTCATTCCAACAATGGCTGTCTGTCTTTGGTTGTTGTGTATTTTCTGGGCTGTGTGGCCATGTTCCAGAAGCATTCTCTCCTGACATTTTGCCTGCATCTATGGCAGGCATCCTCAGAGGTTACGAGACCTCACAATCTCTAGGGATGCCTGCCATAGATGCAGGCAAAACGTCAGGAGAGAATGATTCTGGAACTCACAGCAACCGAGTGATTCTGGCCATGAAAGCTTTCGACAACACATTGTCAGGCATCTTGTTTGTATTGAAGGGGACAAGGGGTCTGATCTCATGTGGTTAATAAATAGCAATAGTATGAAGAATGGACCTTGTTGACCGAATAGTCACAGGTTTGAATCTGGGGAGTGGGGTGAGCGCCACAACCTCTGAGGATGCTTGCCATAGATGCAGGTGAAACGTCAGGAGAGAATGCCTCTAGAACATGATCATATAACCCGAAAAACCTACAACAACCCAGTCTTTGGACTGCAGAAACTGCAATGGAATGATAGATGATGTTCAGAGGAAGGCAGTGGTAAAATCCTTGTGTGTAGTCATTCAAAAAGGGACATCCGAGAAAGCCATGGGGTTGCCATAAGCTGATGGATGACTTGAAGGTACGCACATAGTGTCACCTCAACTATGCAACACCCATTTCCATCTGTTGCCAAAAATCCTCCAGCATTTGCCATACATGAGCATCTAGCGCAGTGGTTCCCAACCTGTGGTCCATGGACCACCGGTGGTCCCCAAGAACGAAAATATGATCCACATCCTCAGCATTACTACATTGTTGCTTCAAAGCCACGCGACAAGAGCAACTGGTTTCGCGAAACCCTCTGAGGCTGTTAGGAATTGTGGGAGTTGATGCCCAAAACACCTGGAGGGCCCAAGTTTGCTCATGCCTACTCTAGATCCTGAGGTTTCATTAGGTGGAACCCATGGGCAGTATGGAAACACACTGATGATAAAGGACTTCCCAGAGGTCATTGGTGAGAATCGGCCAAGGGCTTCATATAGGGATTGTACCAGGTTCAAACCAGACACCTTTTTTAAAAATTGCATAATACAGTTTTTGGATTGCTGCTGTTATTGTTTTGAGTCAAAAGGTGATTTTTTCTGTAACATGCAGCCATCGTTGGACTATAAGTCCCAGAAACCCTAGAGCAGTCGTTTCCAAGCTTTTTTTGACCAGGAACCACCCTCCAACATTAGTACCAAAAGGGTTACAAATTAGTTTTTGGTCAACTTTAGATTCTGTTTGGTTATTTGGGGTGCTGATTCAGAAAATTGCATTGGATAGACCACATCAGCTCTGGTTTCTGATACAGAAACATATGCCATCCATTATTCACCATCTGCTCATCTGTAAGACTGTAGGTTTTATATAGCAATATTAAATGATCACTCACAAGCCGGTTTTGCTTGGAAATTAATATATTGCTTGTTTCTCTGCAGCAAAGAAAGACACTACTGACTTTTTTCTCACCATCACTTCCTTTTATACACCTTTCCTGCCCACCTCCCCCCTCTTCTCCTGACATCGTCCACAGGAAACCATATTCAATAATCTAGAGCTGCTGTGATAGTACTCTTTGGTGGGTAGTCATCCTCTCCCCCTCCCGACAACCCCATTGCCTGAGGGATGTCTGAGGAAAAGGAAAGCCTGAGGCTGTTTGGAATTGTGGGAGTTGGAGTCCAAAACATCTGGAGGGGGGCCCCAAGTTTGTCCATGCCTGCTATAAACCCATTTGCTCAATAAGGACATGGTAAGTCAATCATGCACATTTCCTTGCTCCAATGTTTCCCCAGCCCAAGAATGAAATTCCAAAGTATATCGACACGCAGGCACACAAGTACGAAGATACAAGAGTCTTTTGATTAAATCCTGTCTTTCTTTATTCCTCATTGCTCATAGTATACAATTGTAAACATCCTTTTGAAAAAAATCTCCCATCGAGCCCATTGTCCATTTCTTTTTTTCTCAAAAGTTCGCAGCAATACTTATTACATGGAAAATTAAAAAGACCAAGAATCCTCTCCAAAGGAGATAAAGGTAATTATTTCTCCCATTCCCTTTCTGTACGAAAGAACCATCCTTTCCCCTTATAGAAGAACAAAGTTTTAATCTCTCTCAAGTCTCTCCTGGAGCCTTTCTCTCTCTATATATATTTGTTTTGCTTTACCAAAAAAAAAAAAGAGAAGAAAAATCATATATATTTATATATATCTCTGTTCATATTTATGGAGGGTCACCAATGAGGTTTTGTGTTTTGAGTTTCTGTACAAATGATGACGTCAGACAGTGCGGGAGACAAAACACGAGGAAGGCAAGGAAAAACAGAAACCATCGCTTGTGTTTTTAAAAAAACTAACAGGTATCATAGTAAGAAAACTGGAATAGTCAAACGTAATAGCCCCCTAACACCTGCCTTCTGACACAAAGCCCCTTTCATCCAATTGTGGGGAAAAATAATATGTGTGTGCAACCCGTTTGGTGTTCTAAATTTTGGCATTTCGTAGGCAGAAGAGATTGACTGGCATCAAAAGGAGCAGCTCCTCCTGTCCTCCATTCCAGGGTGCCAGGACTCCTGGGTTCTCTGGTAAAGGGTATTGCGGGACGTCATGGTTCAATGGGGTGAGACCGGAACCCGGAACGCCGGGTCCCAAAATCCACGTTGGGTAGCCGACTGCAAATCCTCAAGTCCTGTCACTTCTCTCAAGGAGTCAAGGGGAGGAAAAAGGGAGGAAGGGATGGGTCAGTTGTGTGCAAACATCTGCTGTAAGAAAAAAAGGATGCACCAGCTGTCAAAGAGGCAGCGAGAAAGAGAACGAACCCAGCCGTCCTGACACGCCAGACACTTCGCGGAGCCCAAATGCCACGCACGACAGAAGCGAACGGATGTGGAAGTCTGCAGTGGAATTCTGCCCTTTTGGATTGAAAAGTCTGCCAACAAGCCAAACGCTAGGATGTGTGTGTTTGTGTGCATGTGTGTGTGTGTGTGCAAGACATCTTCCAGCGTGCTACAGAGCCCTTGTGTTGTTGGTTCTTTTTTTTATTATTTTTTGCGGTGTGTTTTCCGTGTGCCTACGATGCCCAAGTTCAACGTCTCGAAGTCACTGCCCTCGTCTTGGCAAAGGGTCAGCGCATGCCAACCCTACGAAGTCTTATCCCTTCTGTCCTGCACCCGGACCACGGTAGTCCCCGCACGGGGGAATGTGCCCGCTTCGGACCGTTTCCCCTTCGTTCCAAACATCTGTTGTTTGATTATTTGTTTGCCCGGTTCGGGAAGACGGGGGTCAGGGTTGAAAAACCAGGGTGGCCCCACCACCTCCTCAGTAGTGGGACGGTAGAGAAAATCAGCAGCATCCTCGCCATGGGTTTTACAAGGTGCCGTGCTGGGATTCATACTTGGAGAGGATGCTGCGGTAGCGGGTCAGTTCCTGGCGGATATTGGCCACTTCCTGGCGGAGGACGGCATTCTCCTTCTCCAGGAAGGCCGCCCGCACCGTGATCTGGTTCTCTTTCAGGCGGCGGGCGTCTCGTGAGCGTTTCGCTGCCTCGTTGTTCTTGTACCGCCGGTTCCAGTATTTTTCATCCTGGACCAAACAAAAAAAGGGGACAAAAAGGGGCAGATTGTTAGGGGACAGTGCCAGCAGAATACATATGGCATACATTAAAAAGTGTTACATAGGTGAACTATAAATCCCAGCAACTACAACTCCCAAATGTCAAGATTCTATTTTCCCCAAATTCCACCAGTGTTCACATTTGGGCATATTGAGTATCTGTGTAGAGTTTGGTCCAGATCCATCATTGTTTCAGTCCACAGTGATCTCTGGATGTAGGTGAACTACAACTCTAAAACCAAATGACACTGCCCACCAAACCCTTCCAGTATTTTCTGTTGGTCATGGGAGAACTGTGTGCCAAGTTTGGTTCAATTCCATCATTGGTGGGGTTCAGAATGCTCTTTGATTGTAGGTGAACTATAAATCCCAGCAACTACAACTCCCAAATGACAAAATCACTTTTTTTTGAGTGAAGGACATACATTGGGTTGTTAGATGTCTTGTGTCCAAATTTGGTGTCAATTTGTCCAGTGGTTTTTGAGTTCTGTTAATCCCACAAACGAACATTACAATTTTTATTTATATAGATGAGCCATTCACCACTACTCTGAGACTCTTGTGAACAGAACAGTTTGGAAGCCACCAAGGCCTAAGAGGAGCAGTTGAGGGAGCTGGGTTTGCTTAGTTTTGATTGTGTGTTCCTGCACAGAAGAAGGTTGAACTGGATGGCCCTTGTGGTCCCTTCCATGTCTATGATTCTATGAAAACTCCACTTTGATGTACACTGATGTACAATGAAAGACCGTTGCAATGCAACAGTCCTTCAACTGAGGCACTTTTAGCTCAGCGCAGAATATTGAATCGTAGAGTTGGAAGAGACCTTGTGGGTCATCCAGTCCAACCCCCTGCCAAGAAGCAGGAAAATTGCATTCAAAGTACCCCCAACAGATGGCCATCCAGCCTCTGTTAAAAAGACTCCAAAGAATGAGCCTTCACCACACTCCAGGGCAGAGAGTTCCACAGCTGAACAGTTCTCACAGTTAGGAAGGGCAGAGAAAGCTAACTACACAACCCTCAGGATTGTGTACCTGGCCCTTCTTTTCCCAGGCTAACCTGCCTCACAGGATTGTTATAAGATATGGAGAAAGATAAAGTAAAGGTAAAGATTTCCCCTGACATTAAGTCTAATCATGTCCAATTTTGGGGGATGGTGGTCATCTCCATTTCTAAGCCAAGGAGCCGGAGTTGTTCGTAGACACCACCAAGGTCATGTGGCCAGCATGACTGCATGGAGCGCCACAGTGCACAACTCCATTTCTAAGCCGAAGAGCCGGCGTTGTCCATAGACACCTCCAAGGTCATGTGGCCCGCATGACTGCATGGAGCGCTGTTATCTTCCCACCAAAGCAGTACCTATTGATCTACTCATATTTGCATGTTTTTGAACTGCTAGGTTGGCAGAAACTGGGGCTAACGGGGAGCTCAAGCCACTCCCCGGATTTGAATCTGCGACCTTCGGTCAGCAAGTTCAGCAGCTCAGCGGTTTAACCCACTGCACCACCAGGGGACCCATATGGAAAGATAAGGGAGGAATTAATAATAACATGGAAGAAGAGTGGGGGATACACAGGTAAACATATATTTTTTAATTTAATATGTATTGTTGTTTTTAATATTTTGTTGGAATATTTTTTTTAAAATAGGATAAAAAGATAGAAAAACTGAAATGAAATAAACCCATATCCAAACTATTTGCAATACAATATACAGAATCAACCAAACAGTGGCTTAGGGAATTTATTGAACCACAATAATTTGGTCAAATCTGCCACCAATTCTCTGGCTCCAACTTCTGAATCAAAGATCCTGACAACAACCCTGCAGTGGGGAGCTGAGAGCATCAGGACTGTACAATTCCTCTTGTTCTCACCTTTTGCTCATCCGGCACTTGTATTTTCCGCGCCTTTTTCATGATGGGCTGCGGCTTCAGCTCTTCTTCAGAGAACCGATGTTTCCGTGGGTCGAAGGTCTCATGTCCCGGGATGCTGGACAGCGCCAAGTCCGCAGGGTCTGGGTCAAAGTTCATGAGGACCTCCACGGCCTCGGGGTCCACCGGGCTGGGCGTGCTTCGGGACACAGGTGTGATGGGACCTGAGGCAGGTAGAGAAAAATCCAGGTGAGCGGAAGAGCCACTAGAGGGCAGCAACGGGGCTCCAGGTGTGTTTATCTGCAGTGCAGCAGGACGGGTCTGCTCTGTCCTAAAACTCTTTTGAGTGTGACCCTGAGTCCTTTGCAAGCACATCCTCCGGTTGCAAGGCGGAGGGAGGGAGGACGCTGCAGATGTGTGTCTTGACAACTAGGACATGGGAATCGGGAACACAAACACACACACACTGCTTTGCCTACTCAGCCGTGCACACATCACAAGGATTAAAGGCACACACAGAACGGGGGTGGCAAATTTCGGAGGATTAAACAGAATTGTGGAATCTGTTTTGGGAATGGCACCGCACTGGAGGCAGTGTCCAGCTGGCTGGCCACGTGGGCCAAATGGACCCGTTCAATGCCGAACAGATGAGAGGGCATTTGGGCTTTCGAAGGCCCCTGTTTGCCCTATGCGAGAGCCGCTTAAGAGAGCGGACTTATCATGTGAACAGAGAGTGTGCAGCAGGCAGGGGTCGCTCAAGTTCTATTTTGGAGAACTGCAGCTCCCAGAAACCAAGATCATCCCATTGCAAAGCATTTGGGGACAGCGGAGAGAGGATCCTAGAGTGGGAAGAGACCACCAGGACCATCCAGTCCAATCCTCTGCTAGGACGGAACACACAATCAAAGCACCCTCAACACATGGCCATCCTGCCTCTGCTGTAAAAACACCAGTGACTGAGAATCCACTGCCCTTCAAAACAGCACATGCCACTACCAAACAGCTCTGCCCTGCATTTTTCCCAATGTGTTGTCTAAGGCTTTCATGCCCAGAATCACTGGGTTGCTATGAGTTTTCAAGGGGTGTAGGCCATTGAGTATCTGATAAGGAAGGTTGCATAGGAATGTGGGGAAAGCTTCCAGAGATGATAACACTGGGCCTCAAGGGCCTTCAAAGGAGCCCCCGGTGGCGCAGTGGGTTAAAGACCTGTGCGGCAGGACTGAAGACCGACAGGTCGCAGGTTCGAATCCAGGGAGAGGCGGATGAGCTCCCTCTATTCTATCAGCTCCAGCTCCTCATGCAGGGACATGAGAGAAGCCTCCCACAAGGATGATAAAACATCAAAATCATCCGGGCGTCCCCTGGGCAACGTCCTTGCAGACGGCCAATTCTCTCACAACAGGATGCTCCTGACACGACAAAAAAAGGGCCTTCAAAGAGAACTTTTGGGTATCTGATGAGGAAGGCTGCAGAGGAAGGTGAGGGAAGCGTCCAGAGATGTTAGCACTGGACCCCAAGGGTCTTCCAAGAGAACTTTTGGGGTATCTGATTAGGAAGGTTGCATAGGAATGTGGGGGAAGAAGCTTCCAGAGATGTTAGCACTGGACCAAAAGGGCCTTCAGAGATAACTTTTGGGTATCTGATGAGGAAGGTTGCATAGGAATATTGGGGGGGGGGGGGGGGGGGGGGAGAAGCTTCCAGAGATGTTAGTACTGGACCCCAACATAAGGTTTGTTAACAGACTGAAACACCAGAAAGCAAAAGTGTGGACAGTTCTGGCTTTCTGGGTAAGGAATGCTCAACCTGTGTTTTGTTTTTAAAAGCAATTTCCCCCAAACCAGTGGCTGCCTGCAACATTCACAGTAAACCATGGAAACCTGGTTAGGGATGGTGCCACACAGCAGAATTATAACAGTTCGGCACTGGTATATCTGCCCAGCCTTGGGGCCCTTCCACACAGTCATATAACCCAGAATTTCAAGGCAGAAAATCCCACAATATCTGCTTTGAATTGGATTATCTGAGGTACCTTCTACACAGCTAAATAATATCCCACATTATCTGCTTTGAACTGGGATATATGGCAGATTTAATGTGGGATTTTATTCAGCTGTGTAGAAGGGCCTTGGTGAGATATTTAATGCCACAACAAACTACAAACCTCAGATTGAAGTCAAATTGATCTATGGTGGTGAAAAATGGTACGAAACTGCAGTGTGGCTGAGATCTCTGAAAGCTTCCCCCAAATTCCTCTGCAACCTTCCTCATCAGATAACCCAAAAGTTCTACTTGAAGGCCCTTGGGGTCCAGTGCTGGAAGCTTCCCCCACATTCCTATACAACCTTCCTCATCAGATACCCCAAAAGTTATCTCTGAAGGCCTTTTTGGTCCAGTGCTAACATCTCTGGAAGCTTCTTCCCCACATTCCTATGCAACCTTCCACATGAGATACCCCAAACGTTCTCTTTGAAGACCCTTGGGGTCCAGTATTAACATCTCTGGAAGCTTCCTCTGCGACCTTCCTCATCAGATACCCCAAAAGTTCTCCTTGAAGGCCCTTGGGTCCAGTGCTAACATCTCTGGAAGCTTTCCCCACATTCCTCTGCCACTTTGATCATCAGATACCCCAAATTTTCTCTTTGAAGGCCCTTGGGGTCCAGTGCGGTGTAATTAAGGGTATCCCCTTACAAAATATATCCTTTTACCCCCTCCCCAACTTTGAAGACCCTTAAGATCTCATCCCACCAAATTGGAGTGAGGTCTCAGGAGTCCTGATCTGCTCCCCCATTAATGGACCCATGAAGCTGCAAAGTCCCATAGTCTTGCCACAGTGCCATAACCCAACCGACATTGGCAAGCCCCATAGGTACTCAGTGCTGCAACTAAGGGGATCCCCTCCAAAATACGGAGAGCGCCTTAACCCACCCAAGATGCTGCCAAGCCCAATAGATACTCAGTGCTGCAACTATGGGGATCCCCTCCAAAATACGTACAGTGCCATAACCAACCTAAAATACTGCCAAGCCCCATAGGTACTCAGTGCTGCAACTAAGGGGATCCCTTCCAAAATATATTTATTTCCCACTTCCATAAATGTTTCCCCCTCCCTTTAAAGTTCTGGCCTCTCTCCCTGCTTGAAAGTACCCCCATTCTTCTCCCAGTGCATCCCTCTCCATCAAGTCCCCCCCCCCCCCAATAATGTATCATTGACTCTTGAGATCTCATCTCACCAAATTGGAGTCTCAGGAGTCTTGATACCCCCCCCCCCCCCATTAATGGACGCATGAAGCTGCAAAGTCCCATAGTCTTGCCACAGCGCCATAACCCACCCAAAATACTGCCATGCCCCATAGATACTCAGTGCTGCAACTAAGGGGGTCCTCTCCAAAATATGTACCCACCCAAAATACTGCCATGCCCCATAGATACTCAGTGCTGCAACTAATGGGATCCCCTCCAAAATATGTACCCACCCAAAATACTGCCATGCCCCATAGATACTCAGTGCTGCAACTAAGGGGGTCCTCTCCAAAATATGTACCCACCCAAAATACTGCCATGCCCCATAGATACTCAGTGCTGCAACTAAGGGAGTCCCCTCCAAAATATGTACCCATCCAAAATACTGCCATGCCCCATAGATACTCAGTGCTGCAACTAAGGGGGTCCCCTCCAAAAATGTACCCACCCAAAATACTGCCATACCTCATAGAAACTCAGTACTGCAACTAAGGGAGTCCCTCCAAAATATGTACAGCACCATAACAGAGCCAAAATACTGCCATGCCCCATAGATACTCAGTGCTGCAACTAAGGGGGTCCTCTCCAAAATATGTACCCATCCAAAATGCTGCCATGCCCCATAGATACTCAGTACTGCAACTAAGGGAGTCCCTCCAAAATATGTACAGCACCATAACAGAGCCAAAATACTGCCATGCCCCATAGATACTCAGTGCTGCAACTAAGGGGGTCCTCTCCAAAATATGTACCCATCCAAAATGCTGCCATGCCCCATAGATACTCAGTACTGCAACTAAGGGAGTCCCTCCAAAATATGTACAGCACCATAACAGAGCCAAAATACTGCCAAGCCCCATAGATACTCAGTGCTGCAACTAAGGGGATCCCCTCCAAAATATATTTATTTTCCACTTCCATAAATATTTACCCTTCCCTTTAAGATTTCGGCCTCTCTCTCTAGTTGAAAACACCCCCATTCTTCTCCCAGTGCACCCTTCTCCATCAAGATTGCCCCATAACATCTCTTTGAAGACCCAGCTACAGACCCCTTGATGGAGGTCTCAAAAAGCACTGACCTTCTGCAAAAAAAAGTTACAAAATCCCATAAAAGCAATGTTCCTTGTGCAATTAAAGGGATGCAATTAAAGGGGAGGGGGCTGCTTTGTTATGATTCACTAAGCTTCCCCATAAGCGCTGCCCCCTCCCCTTTAGATCATTGTTTTCTCTCTAACAGAACCTCCCACAACAATTGGATTGATTGTAGAGTAGGCCTGGGCCTACTTGGGCCTTGTGGGTGTTTTGGACTCCAACTCCCACCATTCCTAACAGCCTCAGGCCTTTTCCTTTTCCCCCTCAGCCGCTTAAGCGGCTGAGGGGGAAAAGGAAGAAGCCTGAGGCAGTTAGGAATGGTGGGAGTTGGAGTCCAAAACACCCACAAGGCCCAAGTAGGCCCAGGCCTAAAGTAGATGCCTTTCCCCCCGCAGAACTTGAGATCCTTGCCTAAGAATGCCTTCCTTCCTTCTCCTCCCGGTGATCCCAGGCGTCCGAGTAGGCCAACCTGCTGCAAAGAAGGCAAGCTGGCAGGGAAGGGAGGAGGAGGAGGAGGAGGAGGGAAGCCATGCGCGCGGCCACGCGGGGGAAAGCCCGGGGCTCACACCGCCTCCCCACGTGCGCCTCTCCTCTCTCTCTCTGATTCCCCGCCCAGGATCCGAGGCCCGCGACATGTGCGCCACGAAGCAGGGCCAGGCACGTGAGAGGAGGAGGAGGAGAGAGCAGAGAGCAGCCAGGGAGGCTCCGTGCGCGGACACGAGACCCGGCCGGCGCCTCCCCAAGCGGGGCCCCATCGCATAGAGAGGCAGAGCTAAAAAGCGCCCGCCCGAGCGGGGTTTCCGCGCCCCCGCCGGCCAACGGCAACCACAACAACAAAGGGATTGCCAAAAGGAACACAGGGAGAGAGAGAACTCAGAGTGCCAAGCAAGGGGAGGCGGGGATTGGCTGGGCACGGGGATGCCCTCTTGTTGTTGGGTTCCTCCAAGGAGGGTGCATCTACACTGCGGAATTGATGCGCTTTTGACACCGCTTGGGGCTCATCCCACCCTTGCGATGCAATGCACTTTGAAAGTACATTATATGCTCAGAATAATTGTAACAATGTTATTACAAAAATGATATTAATATTATATGCTCATAATAATACTAATATTGTTATTATGCTAATATTAATATTGTATGCTCATAATACTATTACTAATAATATTGTTATTACAGTAATATTAATATAATAATAGTATATGCTCATAATACTAATATTGTTATTACGATAATATTAATATCATATGCTCATAATACTAATAATATTGTTATTACAGTAATATTAATATATGCTCATAATACTAATATTGTTATTGCAATAATGTTTATATTATATGTTCATAATAATAATATTGTTATTACAATAACAATAATATATGCTCACAATAGTACTAATAATAATATTGTTATTACAGTAATATTAATATCATGCTCATAATATTAATATGATAATATTCATATTATATGCTCATAATATTAATATTGTTATTACGATAATATTAATATCATATGCTCATAATAATACTAATATTATGATAATATTAATATCATCTCATAATACTAATATTGTTATTACAATAATATTCATATTATATGTTCATAATAATACTAATATTGTTATTACAGTAATATTAATAATATGCTCCTAATACTAATATTGTTGTGCTAATATTCATATTATATACTCATAATACTAATACTGCTAATAATAATATTGTTATTACAGTAATATTAATATATGCTCATAAAACAAATATTGTTATTACAATATTAATAGTACATGCTCATAATAATACTAATATTATAATATTAATATATGCTCATAACATTAATATTGTTATGACAATATTAATATATGCTCATAATACTAATATTCTAGAGAAATGCCTCTAGAACATGGCCATATAGCCCGAAAAAACCCACAAGAACTGAATACTAATATTGATGTTACAATAATATATGCTTATAATACTAATATTGTTATTGCAATAATATATTATATGTTCATAATAATACTAATATTATTATTACAATATTAATATTAACATATGAACACGAGGAAGAACTTCCTGACTGTGAGAGCCGTTCAGCAGTGGAACTCTCTGCCCCGGAATGTGGTGGAAGCTCCTTCTTTGGAAGCTTTTAAACAGGCTGGATGGCCATCTGTCAGGAGTGATTTGAATGCAATTTTCCTGCTTCTTGGCAGGGGGTTGGACTGGATGGCCCATGAGGTCTCTTCCAACTCTTTGATTCTATGATTCTATGATATGCTTATAATAATAGTAATATTGTTATTACAATAACATTAAATTTATATGCTCATAATAATAACATTAATATTAATGTTATTATAATAGTATTAATACTACTAATGATATTAATACTATTATTGTTATTACACTGCCTATAAAATGCAATTTATTATTATTATTATTATTATTATTATTATTATTATTATATTCCTCATATAATGTGGTTTCATCACAGCACACATGCACATTAGGATTCGTCTCTGAATATCCGGCTCTTCCCAAGGGCCTAGACCAGGCATGGGCAAATTTGGGCTCACCAGGTGTATTGGACTTCAACTCCCACCATTCCTAACAGCCTCAGGCCCCTTCCTTTTCCCCCTCATTCTGTATGATGGAATCATGGGCTGGATCTACACTGCCATATAATCCATTTCGAAGCAGATAATCTGGATTCAGAAACTAGATTATAAAGTAGTTTAATTCCAGACATAACTAAAAGAGAAGCTCTCTGTGCAAATCAGAGATAGAATTGTGGGAGTTGGAAGTCCAAAACACCTGGAGGGCCAAAATTTGCCAATGCCTGGTGTAGACGCACCCTCAGCCATTGAGTTCTAAGAAGGATGGGAAGTTGACAATTCAGAAGCTAAATGAGGTCAAGCAGAAGCTATGATAGATGGGAGGAAAGAGCAATGTCTGAGAGAACTATGCGGTCATCAAGTAGATTTACATACTCTCAAGCCTTGTGGTTTAAGAACTACCCCCTCCCACAATTTTCCATATGTGGATGGCATAATTCCTTCCAAAATTACATCACTAATTACTTTACTAATAATATAATATAGTATATTGTATATACATATAATATTTATAATATTATAATGTAATACAATATAATACTAGTAATAATAATAAATATAATATAATTATAATTATATATTTACATTACATGTAATATTACTAATAATATTACAATATAATGGTATAGTGCAATATAGTAATATATAATACTGATATTGTACTATGCTAATATAATATATTGTATGAAAATATATCTTGTAAGCCGCTCTGAGTCCCCTTTGGGGTGAGAAGGGCGGCATATAAATGCCATAAATAAATAAATAAATCACCTTACATCATCACCTTTTCGGTTACCTCACTTTATGACCTCACTGGCTACTACTGGTGTGACAGGTTGCCATTGTGGCTGAACTGGGAGTCAACTCAAAGGGCTGCGATCTTTGGGATGTTCCCCGAACATATAGATCCTATGGATCCCAATGGAATTCACTACACTTCCCTGGGTTTTTCGTCTCTATCCATAACCACACGCACTAGTCTTACAACACTGTGTTTCAAACAAAAGCCTCAACATCTCATGGGATCCAATCATCATCATCTAACAACAACTTTACTTGTAACACTGCGTTTCAAACAAAAATCCCAACATCTCATGGGATCCAACCATCCTCTAATAGCAACAACATCAACTTTGGGTTGTTTTGAGTTTTCCAGACTGTAAGGCCATGTTCCAGAAGCATTCTCTCCTGACGTTTCACCTGCATCTATGGCAGGTATCCTCAGAGGTTGTGAGGTCTGCTGGAAACTAGGAAAGTGGTGTTTATATATTTGTGGAATTCCAGGGTGGGAGAAAGAACTCTTGTCTGTGAGAATGTTGCAGTTGGCCACCTTGATTAGCATTTAATGCCCTTGCAGTTTCAAGGCCTGGCTTCTTACTGCCTGGGGGAATCCTATGTTGGGAGGTGATTAACTGGTCCTGATTGTTTCTTGTCTGGGATTCCCCTGTTTTTGAGTTTTGTTCTTTATTTACTGTCCTGATTTTAAAGGGTTTTTTAAAAAATACTGGAAGCCAGATTTTGTTCATTGTCATTGTTCACTCCTTTCTGTTGAAAAATGCCTGCCATATATGCAGGCAAAACGTCAGGAGAGAATGCTTCTGGAACATGTCCTTAAAGCCCAGAAAACTCACAGCAACCCAGTGATTCCAACCTTCGACAACACAATAATAACTTTATTTATATCCCACCACCATCTCTCAGACTCGGGGCAGCTTACAGAAGTACATAAAATTGCCACAACACATAAAATTACAGTAGAGTCTACAAATTTACAAATTAAGCACCAAAACATCATGTTTTACAACAAATTGACAGCAAAAGCTGTTCAATACGTGGTAACGTTATGTAATAATTACTGTATTTATTAATTTTGCACCAAAACATCGCTATGCATTGAAACAGCTGTGGATCCGGGTGGAAGGCAGAATGAGTTGGATAATACAGAACGTTGGATGAGCGAAGGTTGGATAAGCAAGACTCTACTGTACATCACACATTAAACAATGACAACATCCTTTCTCACCAAAACAGATGAAAGTAAAATCCACATCAAGATCCAAAAGGTAACATTCAAAATACTGCATTCGTTATTATCAACCCAAAGCTCCATACGCCTGGAAAAAAAATCCAACAATATATGCATTTGCAGCTTGTACCTTCCCACACAAAGACCTGACAAGATGAAAAATCAGAACATGAAGACAACCCAAACCGAGATATATATGTTTAGCTTCAGCACTACTACAGCGCCCATTACTCCTGGCCCAGTCTCCCTGAGATTCCTTCTTCCAATACTATCAACGTAGTGGAAACATTACTGAAATACTAAATACAGCCACTTCTTCACATTCACTGGGCTTAGAGGCAAGGGACCCCCATGAAAGTGGGAAAACTATGAATTTAAATAAATCACTCCTTTTTTCCTTGAGAGAACACTTCTCCAGGGTTATCTATATTCTCCAGCTTTATGGTCAACGTTTGCAGGACATTGACCATACACAAGGACCCAACAAAAGCCTAGAGAAGTGTTCACTGTAGGAATCTCTCGGTCTTCCAGTGCAACTTCTATGCTCAACTTCTGCCAAAAAAACTGATAATAAATATACAATATAATAGGTTGTTGTAAGTTTTTTCGGGCTATATGGCCATGTTCTAGAGGCATTCTCTCCTGACGTTTCGCCTGTATCTATGGCAAGCATCCTCAGAGGTAGCGAGGTAGTGAGATCAGAATATAAATATAATATATTTACAATACAATATAATACTAATAATAATACAATCTTATGATTATATATTTTATATTACATGTAATATTACTAATAATATTACAATATAATGGTTTAGTACAATATAGTAATATATAATACTGATATTGTACTATGCTAATAATTTAATATATTTGTATTATATTGTAATTTAATATATGTATATATATCTGAGTTCCCTTTGGGGTGAGAAAGGCGGTATATAAATGTTGTAAATAAATAAATACATAAAAATTGTGCTGGAGGACTTAAAGATTCATAGAGTAGTGGTTCCCAACCTGTGGACCATCAGTGATCCGCAAAAACTAAAATATGGTTCGCAGACTCACCATTACTACACTGTTGCAACAAGAGCGTGAAACCCTCTTATAGAGCCGAGGCTTGTTAAATATGGTTTCTATGGGCGAGCAGATGGCGACTACTGGATAGCTGGAAAAAGCTGGAATGTTAAATTGCCTCTGTGTTTGTCTATATATATTGTATGTCTAAATGGCATTGAGTGTTTGCCATGCATATGTGCATTATAATCCGCCATGAATCCCTTGTGGGGCGAGAAGGGCGGAATATAAATACTGTAAATAAATAAATGAATAAATAAATATGTTCTGTTTCAGAAACTAGAGCTGATGTAGTCTATCCAATGCAATTTTCTGAATCAGCACCCCAAATAACCAAACTGAATCTAAAGTTGACCAAAAACTGATTCGTAACCCTTTTGGTACTAATGTTGGTCCCTGGCCAAAAAAAAAAGGTTGGGAACCATTGTTCACAGAGAGAACATATTTATTAAATCCCTAAATAATCAAATCTGCAAAGGTGATGCCCAGAAACGAGGGCCAACTGTACCTGGATATGTATCAAAGAGCCTATTTCCACAAACCAGGAAGGGAGGAAAAAACCCTATATTTTCCTGCCACAGTCAACAAGATCAGCATGTCCTTTCTTTTGTTCAAAGGTGAGCAGTGTATACCTGGTACAAATATGCAATTATTTCAACAGCAAGAACACAAATAGAAACCAGGGTGGTGACTTTCAGGCACAATCTTTCCGATAGTCAAAAGAAGGCTACTATTATCCCTGCAACCCCAAGTTGGGATTGAAACCACCAATTCTCTCTGCAATCAAGTAGGTGGCACAGAAACACAGCCCGAGTTCCTTGTAACCAGAGAGAAAAGTCCTCTTTCCTTGTATCCTGGGTGGTGATGTCAAACCAGTTTCCCAGATTTGGCACTTTGGAGTAAACAATACATTGTCTGCATAATTTAATCTGAGGTTTTTATTTTTATTCAAAATCTGAAATTTTGATAAGGAGCAAACAACGAGCCAAGGAAAGTAGATACAGCCTTCAGCACTTTAAGCAACTAGAAGAAATATGTTTAACCCTTTCTATTCTCCACTATACTGTTTTTCTTTGCATGCATTGCTAACATTGCATGAAAAAGGCCTCCAAGGAAGGATGCTTTGGAGCACAAAAATGGTTTAGAACACACCAATGGCCCTGCATAAAAGGTTAAAGGTAAAGGTTTTCCCCTGGCATTAAGTCCAATTGTGTCTGACTCTAGGGGTTGGTGCTCATCTCCATTTCTAAGTCAAAGAGCCAGCGTTGTCCATAGACACCTTCAAGGTCATGTGGCTGGCATGACTGCATGGAGTGCCGTTACCTTCCCGCCGGAGCAGTACCTATTGATCTACTCACATTTGCATGTTTTCAAACTGCTAGGTTGGCAGAAGCTGAGGCTAACAGTGGGAGCTCACCCCTCTTCCCAAATTCGAACCTGTGACCTTTCAGTAAGCAAGTTCAGCAGTTTAACCCACTGCGCCACCGGGGGATGCATGAAAAATGTCAAACCATCTTTTCCCTTCTGGTACCCTTACACTCCAAACTGCAATCTCCCAAATCCGTTTTGTGTGTGTGTGTAAAAACAAGAACTACAAGTGCTAAGATAGCAGTGAGCAATATATGGTTATCCAGGCAACCTTGAATTACAACTTTCATCAGACTTAGCTAATGAAGATGGATAACAGGAGGTGGAATCCAAAAGCAACTGGAGGTCTGCGCATTGTTCATCTACTCCTGAACTAAGGAATCAGACCTTTCTCTTTGCAATTTATTATAGTTTCAGATATTACACAGAGCCAAATCTAGCGGACACTTGTCAGGTGCTGAAATTTCCAAGTCTCAATCCTTGCAGGATTAATAGTTACTCTCGTATATCTACAATGCACCCACCTTTTAAGGTGCATATTTAGCAAATGTTGCACAGATATCTGAGTTTGTTTGGGTTTTGTTTGTTTGTTTTTTGTTTTTGTTGTTTTTTGGTATCAGGAGCGACTTAAGAAACTGCAAGTCGCTTCTGGAGTGAGAGAACTGACTGTCCGCAAGAACATTGCCTAGGGTACGCCCGGATGTTTGATGTTTTACCATCCATGGAGAGCTGGAGCTGACAGATAGAGCTCAACCCTCTCTCCCCGGATTCGAACCGCTGACCTATTGGTCAGCAGTCCTGCTGGCACAAGAGTTTAACCCATTGCACCACCGGGGGCTCCTACCTGAGAAATATAATGGGAAAAAGCTAAAAGAAAACAACCTAAATGAGTCGCCCTTAAAGGGCTGGGAATTGTGGTATATAAGCGCAGTAAATAAATAAATAAATAAATATTTTTGCATGCCCTTCCAAGAACCATTTCCACCAAGCAAGAAAACCACTGTTCCCATAGGTTCCATGCCACCCTCCTGCCCAAGTTCTGGTGAAGCTCACCTGTTTTGCTGCAGTGGTTGTCGTAATCGCTCCCCACTAGACCTTCTCCAGAGGAAGAGCAGACAGAAGACGACGACGCGCAAGAAGCAGGGCGACTAAGGTCCACCACCACTCCGCTGGAAGGCGAGGCAGTGGGTTGGCTGCCTGGCGAAAAGGGTTGGTGGGCCGGGCTTGGGGGCAAGCCGTTTTCCAGTAAAAATTCGTCCAAGTCAACATATTCAATCTCATTGTAGGGTAGAGTGCGCTCCCAAAGGAGGGAGCCCAGGTACGCACAGTGCCCCGGCCGCGAAATGCCAATGTCATCTTCCATTTTACGTTCCTTGTCTTTGATAACACCTGCAATGGGGCATAAAAGGGGGAGACTTGTCTTAAAAAACAAGATTAATGGGAATGGGGGAAAATTCAGAATAGAAGCTTGACGGAAAATGAGAATCTAAGGACTGGGATGTAATTATTTGATGATGTATGGGGAATTTATAATTTGTTGGCTATGGAAATGGTGTAGCATAGGCATGGGCAAACTTTGGCCCTCCGGGTGTTTTGGACTTCAACTCCCACAATTCCTAACAGCCGGTCTCAGCTGGAAACCACCTTCAAAATTGCCAATACAAATCTTGAGGGATGCCATGTTTACTGTGGTCTTCACAATAATGTTTGTTATTGAATCCCAGAATTGCTATTATTAAATAATAATAATGCAATATCTAGTATGGAATAAAACAAGGCTGCTAAATACCAGTGTATATGGGGCATAACAGAGATGTATGCAACTGTTTGCAATCAAGACATGAAAAAGGCGACAGCTCCAAAGAACGAGGAGGAAAAAGCAAGCAATGAGCACAGACAAATCCAGCTACAAACAATTCATTATAATTGGGAAGCAGAACCGAAAGTTTAAGCCACAGGAGATTTTGTATGCACATCTAACGAAAAAAGATCTGGGTATGATTTCACAACTGATATATAGGTCTACTTCAATCTGAAAATTATCTTTCCAAAACAGACTCAGAAGTTACGTGGGCAGATCAAAAAGACAACCTGGCAAAACAGCACAACCTAAAATAATTCTCCATCTTGTGCGACTGTAGAGCAGAACAAACAACTTTGCATCTGTATGCTTGTCCACAGTGTCCTGCCTCATGCACAGAGGAAGAATTGTTTAAAGCTATAGACAATGTGGTTGCTGTTGCCCGTTTTTGGTAAAAAAAATTAGTAACTTGTATTCCTTCTATTTTTATCAGTTTTATACTTATTTATGGTAACAGCGCTCCATGCAGTCATGCTGGCCACATGACCTTGAAGGTGTCTATGGACAATGCCAGCTCTTCGGCCTAGAAATGGAGATGAGCACCAACCTCCAGAGTCGGACACAACTGGACTTAATGTCAAGGGAAAACCTTTATCTTTACCTATGCAATGCTTTTGATACAAAATAAATAAAATCTTTCCAAAGGTGGATCTATAGGTCCAACACATATGACTTCTGCTGTTTCTGCAGGCAGCTCCCTCATCCCACCTTTGTTTCCATGTATACATCCATGTAGAAAGACATGCACAATGGTGTTTTTGCATGGCCAAGTTTTCCTTGACACAAGTCTTGCTAAGAGTGCAGTTGCAGGAATCCATGGAGAGATGCCAGAGGTATGTCAAAGCATGTGCCAGTTAGCACTGTTCCACTAAGACTTGCAAGAGGCCATTGTTATGCGTCAGTTCCATGCTAACCGAATAAAAGAGATTATTCAGAGTACCCGGGTGAGACAGATGCACAGATTACTTGATAGATAGATAGCTAAAGCCTTGAGAAGATTGTAAAATCTTTCCAGGGCTGCTTTAAATCATACATCTGGGCAGCAAGGCGCTTTGCCACCCCAAAAAAGCAATAGATACCTCCTCTTCTTTCAAGGAAAGAGGAAAATGATTTAGGAATCAATGACTGACACACTGCTAAGACTTTATGTGTGTACTTATTTGGTTTTAATAATGTAGTTACTCCAAGCTGTTGACTTTCTGGACCTCAGGTAAAAGGGCCACCTGGAAATAATCATGCAAACCATGGTCATTGGTTGTATCTGAATTTCTTGGGTGCTAAGTGCAAATTGAAAAAACACAAACCATAATGGATCATATATTATGCCATCCTCTGGACACAGAACTAACCCCAGATAAGTTAGGGAGAGGGGGATTCCCACCTATCCTTCAATATCAGCAGGCATAATAACCAAAGCCAACATTTTTGGTTTTCCTTGCCCATTTCCTTGGGTCCTGATGCATATTTATTTCACTGTTTATTTACATTCTTGTAGCCGAAGGTTTAGGGGACATCAGCAGATGGGTGTTAGGCTAGAGCCCTGAAGAGCAGGTGTTTGTGTCCTGCTTAGTCTGCGGCCACTGGACAGCCCCAACCAATTTTTAGGAGCCCTTGGTGGTGCAGCGGGTTAAACCACTGAGCTACTGAACTTGCTGACTGAAAGGTCAGCAGTTTGAATCTGGGGAACAAGGTGAGTTCCCATTGTTAGCCCCAGCTTCTGCCAACCTAGCAGTTCAAAAACATGCAAATGTGAGTAAATCAATAAGTACCACTCCGGCAGGAAGGTAATGGCACTCCATGCAGTCATGCCGGCCACATGACCTTGGAGGTGTCTACGGACAATGGCAGCTCTTCGGCTTAGAAATGGAGATGAGCACCAACCCCCAGAATCGGAACCGACTAGACTTAATGTCGAGGGGAAACCTCTCTAACTAAAAGACAAAGCCATTGTTCCGCATGGGACCTGCCTATGGAACCATGCATCCCATGTGTGTTGTTGAGGCGTGGATAGATAAAAGGATGAGCAGATGTTAAAAGGCACGGACAGATTGTACAGATATATGGTGTGATGGTGGAAAGCTCCAAAATTCAGACCGCCGAGGCCCAAGAGAGACAGAGATGCTGTTGCCAAAACCTGCTAGGGCCCCATCCCTATCTCTCCAGTCCTAGCCGGCTGCGTGCCGCTCACCAGCAAAACGTGAGTGCCTGCCTCACCTCGGATGACCCCTGTGCCAGGCCACACTTCATTGGGCTCTGGGACTCTCCCTCTCCCTTGGAGCTCTTTCAGTCCATCTGCCTGCCTGAATTTGAATCCCTTTAACCCTCCCTCGCTCCTTGGTCCTGGTGGGACAGCGGCCACAGAGTGACCCTGCTCTCTCTGTGTGTGTGTGTGTGTCAGATTGAAGGAGAGAAAGAGAGTGAGCGTGCGCACATGACCCTTCAGTGCTGTTCAGATCCAATCCCCATCTCTCCTGTGACAGAATTCAAAGGATGTTTAGAATGCAAAGCCCTAGCACAGAAACACATTGGAACAACAGGGAAAAAACACTCCATCACAGAAGGTAAATTACTTAGCGCATATAACAAGCCCTGTACTTGCAAGTCCAATGTGATGGACTACTATTTCCAGAAGGAGCCAATGTGATATAGTAGTTTTGGTGTTGAGCTATGCATTTGGAAAACAAGGATCTGAATTCATGCATGGCAATGGGTATGCATTAGGTGACCATGGCTAAGTCACACTCTCTCGGCCGCAGAGGAAGGCAGTGGCAAGCTTCCACTGAGTAAATTTTGCAGAGAAAACCCATAACGGGTTAGCCTTAGGGTCACTGGAGGCCAAGAAAACCACATCCAACTATACCTTGCTTAAGAAAACCCTAAATAATAATAATAATAATAATAATAATAATAATCTTTTTTTCCTTTTTTTTCTTCTTTCTCTTTTTTCTTTTCCCTTTCTATCTAATTTTAATTTGCAAAAAACATATTATACACACACACACACACCTATTAAATTAATTGGGTTGCCATATGGAAAGCACATACACATATATTGTATGACTTAAGGATATACAACAATGCCCTGAAGGTACGCAATAACACCAACAGCTTCTAAAGGTGCATCAACACTATAGAGCGAATGCAGTTGGACACCACTTTGAACTGCCATGGCTTAAGACTCTGCAAAACTACAACTCCCATAATTCCATAGATTTGAGCCATGGCAGTTAAAGTGATGTCAAACTACAGTCATTCCACAGTCTACCAAACATGACGAAGTGACTGGGTTGCTGTGAGTTTTCTGGGCTGTCTGGCCATGTTCCAGAAGCATTATCTCCTGACGTTTCACCCACATCTATGGCAGGCATCCTCAGAGGTTGAGGGGTCTATTGGAAACGAGGCATGTGAGGTTTATATATCTGTGGAATAATGTCCAGGGTGGGAGAAAGAACTCTTGCCTGCTTGAGGCAAGTGTGAATGTTGCAAATGGCCACCTTGATTAGCACCCTGGACATTCCACAGATATATAAACCTCACTTGCCTGGTTTCCAACAGACTCCTCAACCTCTGAGGATGCCTGTCATAGATGTGGGTGAAATGTCAGGAGAGAATGTTCCTGGAACATGGCTGAACAGCCTGGAAAACTCACAGCAACCTGGTGATTCCAGCCATGAAAGCCTTCGACAACACAATTAAGGAGTGACTTGTGTATTTCATGAAGCTGCCTCTCTGAGGCCATTTTCTCCCACCATTCCAGCACTCCTGTTTGCACGCACACAGCTTTTCCATCCCTACAACGACCCAGGAGGCCTCACTTTCTTCCTGATGTGCCCAAGGCTGCCAACCTCACCACCTAACACCTAGCTTTAGTGGTAGTAATGTTATTTACAGGGCAAGAGACTGCCGGAGGTGCCCAACCCTCTGCACGAGGCTCAGGCAGCCCTGGGAGTGGCACGCCATACCTGAGCCCTGACTCTGCCTGGACACGTGGGAGAGAAGTCCAGGCCCAGCTGACAGTCTCTGGCAACACCAGCCTGGCGCCCCGAAACTAGGCGGGTCACCTGCAACACCCCATGGATTGCCTAGCTTTGACCTTTACCCAACTCCCGATCCTGGGCAACCCTCTCACTTTGATTGATCGCAGGACATTCTCTCTCCTCCCTTTTTTTTCCCAGAGCACTTCCCTTATCACCTGCCATGAAAATGTCAGTGAGGTTTGGGAGAATAGAGTGCTAAGTGGTTGCAATTCCTGATTCAGTCCTCAAAGAGGCACCCATAGGCATGCTCTTAGGCCTCAGCTTTGCCTGTCTTTAAAATGGGAACAATATAAAACACAGCTCAGATCTAATTTGAGAGTATATATTATGAGATACATTACTTAACAAGGGAGGGTGGCTATTTAGGAATATAAACAATTGGAAATAACCACAACACATAGAGAACAATGCTAAAATTATGACAAGTATGTAGAGCAGTACAGTTCATACATGGAAATGATAAGCATTCTGGGTTGCTGTGAGTTTTTCAGGCTGTATGGCCATGTTTCAGAAGCATTCCCTCCTGACATTTCACCCATATCTACGGCAGAGGTTGTGAGGTCTTTTGGAAACTGGAGAAATTGTGTTTATATATCTGTGGAATGTCCAGGGTGGGGAGAAAAACTCTTGTCTGCTTGAGGCAAGTATGAATGTTGTAATTGGCCATCTTGATTAGCATTTAATGGCCTTGTAGCTTCAAAGCCTGGCTGATTTCTGTTGAGGGATCCTTTGTTGGGAGGTGTTAGCTGGCCCTGGTTGATTCTTGTCTGGAACTTCCCTGTTTTTTGAGTATTGCTCCTTGTTTTCTGTTCTGATTTTAGAGTTTATATATCTAGTGGAATTAGGTTTCACATATATATCTAGTGGAAGTGTGGTTTATATATCTGTGGAATGTCCAGGGTGGGGAGAAAAAACTCTTGTCTGCTTGAGGCAAGTATGAATGTTGCAATTGGCCACCTTGATTAGCATTTAATGGCCTTGTAGCTTCAAAGTCTGGCTGATTGCTGCCTGAGGGATCCTTTGTTGGGAAATGTTAGCTGGCCCTGGTTGATTCTTGTCTGGAACTCCCCTGTTTTTTGAGTATTGCTCCTTGTTTTCTGTTCTGATTTTAGAGTTTATATATCTAGTGGAATTGGGGTTCACATATATATCTAGTGGAAGTGTGGTTTATATATCTGTGGAATGTCCAGGGTGAGAGAAAGCATTCTATCAATACTCTGAACCTTGCCTCTTAGTATCAACTCTGTACCACGGCAACACTTCACAAATCAAGTCCAACCTACCCCTCAACCTTGGTCTCGTCAATCTTTGCCACTCAAAGTCAAAGGCCAACTTCAGCCAAATGTCTTTCACAGACAATGTCATCCAAATAAATCTAAAATTGGGGACAAAGCTTCCGATCTTGGCCCCGCTGGAGACCTACTAAAGATTCTGCAAGTCAAGCCTCAGTTTCCCTCTTCCATGAAATGGGAATAGCAAACACAACAAATGGGTTTGTCAAGAGTGCCAACGCATTGAAAGTAATCTTACCAAAATAGCAGAGAACTCTAGGAATAATAGAACAAAACTTTAGGCATTCGGCCTGCAATCCCATTGATTCTTACCTAAAAGAAAACTCAATTGGATGTAGTGGGACTTACTTCCAAGGGAACATACTTAGGATGCACATCACATTGGAGACTGACCAAAAACAAAGGGGGGGGGGGGAACCTAAACAGAAAAACAAACCAGGTTCTCAGTGGCCGGAGTTGTTATGAATAGGTATACCTGCATTTCCTCTCTGCCCCCCACCCCGCCCTCTTGTTTACTTTCTCTTTGACAGAAGAATGGCAGCTATTCCCTGCTGTAATCATTACCTGAATGGCACAATAAACTGTCCCCACTGCCATCAAAACAAATTCAGTGTTGTGTGTGTGTGTATGCGCTCACGTTCACATTCATGCTTATATATGCCTCTCTCTTTGCATGCAAAATAAATTCCATATTTGCAGCAGAAGAGCAAAACAGAAGCTTCAGTGTGTACCATCTGACAGGCATGTCATGAACAGCTGAGAGAAAAAAATATTACAAATTCAAATTCAAATACAAATACAAATCTTCATATACAGTCGAGTTCCAGCAGTCCCAGGTGTACAAAAATATAGAAAATGTGAAAAGTTGACCTCTCCATAGAGACCAGCTCCAGCAATCCCAAATGGCCATTTATTTTTACAATTTCTCCACATATAGTCATTGCCAACATGGCTGGGGATGATGGGTATTGTGGTAAATTATCACTCGCCTGAGGCACTCGCTCTAACAATCCCAGACAACAAAAAATTCTGAAAACACAATCTCCACATATAGTCATTGCCAACATGGCTGGGAATGATGGGTGTTGTGATCCATTTCTACTTGTCAGAGGCACTAGTTCTAACAATCCCAGATGACCAAAATTTCTGAAAA